>NC_052148.1:150895030-151234394 GCF_902713615.1 Scyliorhinus canicula | reverse complement strand
CCATCAACCTGGGGCTCGACCTATCCACCCTCCGCTCTGGGACACAGTTAAAATTTCTTCCCATAATCAACTGGTGTGTGGCCAAATCTGGGATTACTGCCAGAAACCCTCTCATAAAACCCACAACATCCCAATTTGGGACATACACATTTACCAACACTACCGGTGCCCCTTCCAATACCCCACCCACAAACACATATCTCCCACCCGGATCCTTCACCTCTTTCACACTCACAAATCACATTTTTTTGCTCATTAAAATGTTCCTTTTCCTAGCTAACCAAACCTTATGATACAATAATTGCTCTTCTCTTACATAGAATTTACAGTGCAGAAGGAGGCCATTCGGCCCATCGAGTCTGCACCGGCTCTTTGAAAGAGCACCCTACCCAAGCCCACACCTCCACCCTATCCCCATAACCCAGTAACCCCACCTAACACTAAGGGCAATTTTGAACACTAACGGCAATTTAGCATGGCCAATCCGCCTAACCTGCACATCTTTGGACTGTGGGAGGAAACCGGAGCACCCAGAGGAAACTCACGCAGACACGGGTAGAACATACAGAATCCGCACAGACAGTGACCCAAGCTGGGAATCGAACCTAGGACCCTGGAGCTGTGAAGCAATTGTGCTAACCACCATGCTACCGTGCTGCCCATCTTGATGTACCCCTTATAATTGAGCCACTTGATCCACCTGTTTCCCCAGAACAAGATCCAACAATGCCTCCTTCTTCATTGGCGGGAAACATACTAATCATAAACATTCTCCTGAACATACTTCAAAAACTCATGCACCACTCCGTCCTTCACACTGCTATTATCTCAGTTTATTAGAAAATTAAAGTCCTCTATTTTTACACCTCTCAATAATTTCCCTGCATATTTGCTCATCTATATTTTTCCCATGAGTTGGTGGACAGTGGAATACACCCAGCAGTGTAAGGGTGTAGTCTCTTAACTCTAACCGAATAGATTGTGTTCTTGACACCTCGAGCATACTCTGTCTCTCCAGTATTGTAATATAATGTTCATGTTCATTGTTAATACATATACCTAAAAGCATGGCTAATATGGAAAATAGAACATGCCACACGACAGCAAGAATGGGAGATCTTTCTAAATTTGGTTCTGAAACTCATAGTTGCAGAGAGCTTTAACCTGAACCCTATCTCTGTCAGCTCTTGTTTAAATGCTTGATGTGTTGCTTGATGAGAAAAAAGGTTCACCTCTCTCATCACTCTCTACGGCCATTCTCTCAAGTCATATTTCCTTCCTTCACAGTAACATGATTTTCACTCATTCACCATGAACTGCTGTAATGATATAACATACTACTGTTCACATCAATGTTATAGAGATAAATTAATGTCTTCATCTTGTCTTTCTTAAGGATACCTAATGCGATTGATATTTCACGATATCAATCATCGAGCTAGCAATGGCATATTAAATCAATTAATATTCTATTTTACATAATTTCAGCCAAACAAGTGTGCTGACTTCTTGAAGAAATCAGTTAATATATTTATTGGTTATGTAATTTCAGAGTCCGAATGCCAGGCTACACAGTACGTTTACAAATTGAACAGTTACGGCTATCTGAAAGGGCCAATACATTTTTTTTTTAAATGGCAGACATTCCTAAACAAAGTGCAAGGAGAGGTTTGAACATTTCCATTTAAAAGATCATGATCTCACAATTTTGAAGGATAAAAAGAAAAAACTAAAAAGGTATTAAATAATGTGGAGCTCTCCAAAAGGGTGCAGTTTGTAATATAAGGTGAGATGTGAAAGCACATGCTGTTACTGAAATTGAATGATAGGTTTGCACAGTGAATTTATTTCTTACTTTATTTCCTTCCTACTGCCCAGCCGTGTCAATAAAATACTGCACTATGCTCTGCTGAGTTTGTCCTGTGACCTACCCAGGCACTGAAATCCACTCCACCCAGAGAAGCACAACATAATGTCGTAGGACAAACAGGAATGGCAACAAGCAATTCCCCCAAGGTATTAAAGTGTCAATTATTAAATTATTCCAGTCTTCTGTTGAACCAATTTTTACACTTTATACAATTGGAGAAGTATATTAAACATTCAGGGCGCGATTCTCCACTGCCACGACGGGTCAGAGAATAGCGGGAGGGCCTTCCCGACAATTTTCACGCCCTCCCGCTATTCTCCCCCCCTTCCCCCCACGTCCGCCCTACGACACAAATCGCTGCTCGCCGTTTTTTACGGCGAACAGCGATTCTCCCCAGGCCCATGGGCCGAGTTCCCAGGCCTTTACGGGCGTTTTCACGAACGCAGTCACACCTGCTCTCACCGTTCGTGAAAACGGCCGCAAAGTGCCGTCCCGGACAACCATGGCACCGATTGGCACGGATGCACCATGGCCGTGCCAAGGGTGGCATGGGCCTGCGATCAGTGGGCACCGATCGCGGGCAGCGGGTCCGATACCCGTGCACTATTTGTTCTTCCGCCGCCCCGCAGGATCAGTCCGCGGGGCGGCTGAGGGGCATGACGGCCCGCGCATGCGCGGGTTTGACGCGTCTGCGTGATGACGTAATCCGCGCATGCGCGGGTTGGAGCCGTCCAACCCGCGCATGCGCGGCTGACGCCATCGTTAGCCATGCGACGGTCGCTAAGGCCGCGATGCCGTGCTTCACGGGGCCCCGCTGCTAGCCCTGCCCGGGGGGGGAGAATCGGGTCCCGGGAGGGAGTGCGGAGACTGCCGTGAAACACAGCCAGTTTCGCGGCAGCCTTTACGACTCGCCGCATTTGCGGAGAATCACGCCCTCAATTCCTGAAACTAAAATTCTACTTCAAAATCATGAGGATAAATAGCCTCAATGGGCAGAATTGTACATTCACCATTTGGTCAGTTATGTCTCTCCCATTGTAGCTTAAAGTATTGTGTCGTGGCATCAGGTTCCGTATGGTGTTGTGCCCAAGTGCTATGGAAGGTGAGTAGGGAACAAAGTCAGAAGACCAGCCACCTGCCAATACAGGCCAATTAAAGAGTATATGAGCCAATAAATTATCCAATTGATCGCAATTTTTCAGAGCCTGTATAATTTTATGCGAGTCCCCATGGGGGCAAGGAAAAAGTAGCAAGGTCAACTCAGTGGCACAAAGGCAAGATAAAAGGGCTGTGGTGAAGAAAATTGTGCAGAAATTTGAGGCTCCAGTTGAAACTGTGATGAGAGGTGAGGGAGGTTGAGTTCACTTTGTGCACACTTCTTAAGGGGAGCTGTGGTGATATGCATCACTGTAACTACACAAGGGGTTAATGTAGATACACTAGGATACTGTAAATAACCAAGGGGTTAATGTGAACACACTACACCTAGCTAGACATTAGAGGGAGCACCAGAGACATTATGACACACAGACAGTCAAACAATAGGTCAGTAAGATAGGACACGACCAATGGGCATTCACGACACACACAGAGGTGACACTACCACAGGGGGGCATTACACCAACCCATATAAAAGGACACAGCACACATGATCTTCCTCTTTCCAGTGGAGTGACTTAGTGAGTACATACAGGGTTGATTGAAATACATCACACCCGCCACGTGGATTGTAGCAGACTGGTTAGATAGTCTGAGTAAAAATAGCAGGATTAACAGGAGAGTCGAATCCAAGTAGGAGAATAGTTAACAGTTTAATAAATGTGTTCAAGCTATCTCCAAGTTTGAACCTTCCTTTGTCAGAGTGCACATCAAGGAAGTAGCTTATGCTACGTCAAGAGCATAACAAAATATGGTACCAGTGAATGACTGTTAAATCCATATAGTTACAACTCAGCAAACAGTGACAACCAGCAACAGCAGCCAGGCAAGATGATGTTCGAGATTCTGGTTCCACAGCAGCTCTGGTACCAAGGCAACCTCAGTGAAAACTGGCATGCGTTCAGGCAGATACTCGAGATCTACCTGGTAGCGTCCGACTTAGATGGCGTGGCGGATGCAGAGAAAATAAGCTTCTACTTACCATCGCGGGAAAAAAGCAGCAGAAAACTTTGAGCCCTTCATATACTTAAAGGGGGAAAACAAGAGCGACTTCCAGGCAGTCCTGGACAAATTCCAAGAATTCTGCGAGGAACATACAAGAAAAAACAGTAAAAGAGGTGCCAGTACTGACCAATAGGCGAAGGTAGGCTTTCCATTGCAGAAAACGATACTTTTGATTGGCGGCCATCTTGGAAAAAGTGCTGCACATGCGCAGTTCAGAGAAGGGCGCAAAGTAAAGGAACAGCGATCTGCGCATGCACAAACCATTTCTACGCTCCACGTCACAAGCGTCATGACATCAGAGGCCCCGGACCATGCCCACTTAAAGGGGAAATGTTCCAAAAAAAGAAAAAAAGTTTTAAAGCCGTAAAATCCGATTCTGTCACCTGGAATGACAGCACAATGCCTGAAATTCGACCAGTAGCTGAAAGTAACCTCAGCAGAACCCTGCAACATGCAGTAAGCACCGCCCTAGAAGATGATATGGTCTTGAAAGACAACGACTCAGACGAAGATTTAATCTTGGGAGGTGGCTACCCCAATACCAAATCCGAACCGCAACTAGAGGTGTTGTACATTGAAGACCCCAATGACCAGTTCTTCAGATTGGGGAATCCTCAGCCCAGCATACATGACATCCCAACTCGTGAGTGCAGGATTATGCTGCGGCCTGATGCCAAGAGACAGAGAGCAGTACAAACCCACAGAGAGCGGCCTGCTGCCACACAGTTCCATGCACCGCCAAGAGTCTCTGACTCCACACACAGAGTGGTCCACGCACCACGAAGGGTCCAGCCTCCACACAGAAAGCGATGAAAGACTCCACAGCGAGACAACTGCACGTCTCCACACAGAAAGTGACTCAAGTGACACAAGCCTCCACAGCGAGTTTGTGGACAGCCTCCACGATAGAAGCAATGCAAGACTCCAGAGCACAGTCCTTGCATGAACAAGAAGTGATGACAGTCTCCACAGCAAGACCAATGCACAATTCCACATAGGGAACGCTGCAAGACTCCACAGAGGGAGTCACACAAGCCTCCACAGCGATCTCGTGGACAGACTCCATGATGGAAGGAACACAAGACTCCAGAGCGCAGTCCTTGCATGAACAAGACCATGAGGGTCTAGAAACCTCCTCTGAGCAACCATCAGCAGACGATGCAAGTCTGCCACGCTCAAGGGAACAACAGGAAGACTGACAGTCTGCCATGCTCAAGTGCATAGCAAGAAGACTGTGACAGTCTACCACGCTCAAATGAACAGCAAGAAGACTATGACAGTCTACCACACTCAAGTGAACGACAAGACACTGAGGCTCTACCCACTGCATGTGCGACAA
Source organism: Scyliorhinus canicula (assembly GCF_902713615.1). Classification (NCBI taxonomy): domain Eukaryota; kingdom Metazoa; phylum Chordata; class Chondrichthyes; order Carcharhiniformes; family Scyliorhinidae; genus Scyliorhinus; species Scyliorhinus canicula. Next base: position 151,229,022 of record NC_052148.1, on the reverse strand, counting down.
GTGACGACGGCATCCCACTTCCCATACCAGATGTGCAACGTGAGATACCCCAGCTAGTGTGTACAGAGGCACTCGACAATCACAGTGAGACTACTGGTGACTCCGGTGACACTACGTTAATTCAAACCTCATCTGCTCGAGCCTCTCCACAAGCAAATGAATTCCTGAACATTTTGACTCCGGACGTGGAGCATCACGAAACCAAAAACGACTCCAGACAGGGAGCAACCACAAGCCAAAGCTGATTCAAGTAAGCCTGACATGACTCCAGATGGGGAGCACCGCAAACTCAGTGATGGCACACTCAAGGAAACAGCAGATGCCACAAAGGACGCTGACACGAGTAACTGTGCGAAGGACTCGTATTATCCACAGAGTGTGGTCCTTGAGCGCAGCAAACATGACATCAAAACCAACCGACACAACAACACAACCTATGAAAACCACATCAAAGACAATGACACGAAGTTTACCAAAGGCAACAACATTGACAACAAGCGCGACAACATCAACAATGGAACTACGACTGGTACGACATGGTACAACTCTGCAAATACGGGACACTGTTACTGCTCAGCTCAGTACAATGGCATGCCATGGCAGGACGATGCATCTTACCAATTCATGTTTGCTGCACTACCAACAGGTAACCTGGCTTTCAGGGCAGGTGCCATCAAGAATTGCTACCATAAGCATCAGAAAGAAAAAAGAAACAGACTCCAAATCAGTCAATGAAGTGATTTGAACACTTGAACACCTCCTGATGACAAAACACCAGGACACTGATGGCGTTCACAAGGGAATGACAACGTCACCATTGACACTTCCATACCAGACCATATAAATTCATGAACTATTAGACTGATAACTTTTATTTTGTATTGTCTTATCCTCAAAGTCATCGCAACTATTATTTGGTCTTGTATAGTATTGTATAGTCATCACAGTTATCATAACTTGTACATCACATATCTACCTGTTTTTGTTCAATTTTCTTTAACACTGTACAGAAAATATGTAACACAAAAAGGGGGGATGTGGTGATATGCATCACTGTAAATACACAAGGGGTTAATGTAGATACACTAGGACACTATAAATACACAAGGGGTTAATGTGAACATACTACACCTAGCTAGACACTAGTGAGAGCACCAGAGACATCATGACACACAGACATTCAACCAATAGGTCAGTAAGATAGGACACGACCAATGGACATTCACGACACACACAGAGGTGACACTACCACAGGGAGGCATTACACCAACCCATATAAAAGAACACAGCACACATGATCCTCCTCTTTCCAGTGGAGCGACTTAGTGAGTACATACAGGGTTGATTGAAACACATCACAACCACCATGTGGATTGTAGCAGACTGGTTAGATAATCTGAGTAGCTATAGCAGGATTAACAGGAGAGTCGAATCCAAGTAGGAGAATCGTTAACAGTTTCATAAATGTGTTCAAGCTATCTCCAGGTCTGAACCTTCCTTTGTCAGAGTGCACATCAAAGGAAGCAGCTTATGCTACATCAAGAGCATAACAAAACAGGAGCCACAGAGGGTGTTCATCCTGAAGGGATTGATTTGGAAGAGGGGCTGCAGTCACGAAGGCATCAACGCAGGACAGGCTGACAGAAAGGAGTCACAGGGAATAGGGGCCATGGGCATGGTTCACTCCAGTGGAAGCTTCTCAAGTGGGAAGAGAAGGAAATGGCAGAGGAGAACAGCTGCCCAAGTGTACACAACCTGCTTGTCAGCCAATTAGGTGGATCGGTGAGGCTGAAGGGTTGGATGGACACAGAGAGGACTGTAGGCAGCTCTGTCCAAGGAGAAGGCCTTACCATGAAGGAAGGGTGCACAAGAAGCTCTCAAATTACCTCCACAAGTCTGATTTCTGGTGTCTTCGATGGATGTGCTCTCCAGGAAGCAGTCACATCTATTTGCGAAATGCCTTCAGGGGAATTCAGCCCCAATTGCTCGTGCAGCCATTGATGCCTGTGGCACCGAAGGCCATGGTTGCATTAAATCTCTAAGCCTCAGAATCCTTTCACGGATCAGCGGGACATCTCTGCAGCATATCACAATCAGCATCCAAGCATTTCATCAGGCTTGTATCTGATGCACTGTTCAGGAGAGAAGACATTTCATTCTGTAGTCTCTCCTTCCTTCCCTATGTACGGTATGTGTTGTCTGTATAGCATGCAAGAAACAATAGTTTTCACTGTATACTAATACATGTGACAATAATAAATCAAATCAAATAAAAATTTCATGAAGTTCACCACTGATGAGGATAGCCTGACCATCTAAGGATCCTGCAGGTGTATGCACCTGTAGTCTCCTCAGGCACTACAAAGTACCACAGCTCTTTGCGCCACCAGCATAACTAAATGGCTAGCTATTTAGAGATAAGGGCTATCTTTAAGGATTAGCACATGACAACATAACATTCAGCCGAACAAAACAACTGAGCAGCTCTGATGCCTTTTGTGTGTCTACAGTAATTTCCTCATTTGTTTAAAGGTATTACGCCATGGTGCACCACCTTCACTGCCAGCTGTGCTGTTTGCAGGCCACCTCATGGGTAACTCCAGTAGCTCATAATTTGCTTGAGGCTCAACATTTTCCTCATCTTCTGCGTACCTCCTCACATTTCCTCCAGCTGCTCTGGTACTTGTATGGTGCTCAAAGCAGTTGGTGCCACAGATTCCGTCGATATGCCCATACCCACTGAGGTGCAAGTATTTGAGAATCTGAAAGGTGTGGTGGAATAGGATGGGACGCTACACTTTCTGAGGATCCCTCCACTTCCTTCCAGGTCAGTGATGGTCTGTTGGCACTGTGAGCTGCTGGGGCAGGTCACTGACCTATTGAAGACACAAGAATCAGTAACACACAGGAGTGCAGATGAAGATTTTACCGCAGCATCTAGGAAAGTGACATTCCCCCATTGACACTTGCCACATATGTGTTTCTCTCCAGTTATTACCACACACACACACTTCCTTTTATCCCATGCCAGAGGCACTCCCCCACCACTAACCCCCTCCCTCGGCCAATAATTATTCCAATGGCTACTCGACACCCCCGGAACTAACTCCAGCATCTCTCCAATCAACTGATCTGCCCTCTTGAGTGACTAGATCCAGGAAGTTTTCCTCCATCTTTTAGGACGACCAGATTTGGCATTCTCCCAGTCATCATCATCCTCTCATGCACATTGTGGTCCCTCATGTCCTGTGAAGACAATGTGACACTATGAGTTCCATGTGTGGAAGAATCAACTCCTCAGGTTGACTCCCACAAAACCGAATGCTTTTCTACTCCTTTCCACATCACCCATCCAGTGCGATTTCCCTTTCCTGCCTCCATGTCACAGCCCTCAAAAGCCCTCAAAGGCCAAGGCTCCTTGAATTTCATTGTGGCACTCTCCCGACTAACTTCTCCCACATACACCTGTTTGCGCTCCCATAAGTCTGTGCCCACTTCAAAATTGAGGATGCTCACTCACCCTTGCAAAATGGTGAAGGATATTCAGCATTTTGCTGCTCTATAGCCAGGTTGTACAGACAACCCCATGGCTCTGAATTCCTCTCCATTTCCATCCAAAGTTGTTTTTCTCTTTTTCCTATCATGTGTGAGGTGAATCTCCCATTGTTTAATCACAGCCTGGCAAAGGGCTGACAGGGAGTCATCACCGAAACATGAGGCTGCCAGTGTTTGTACTCTTCTATTGCTCCAGGTAGGCGGATGTACAGACTTTCAAAAATCTGTACTGGTGCTTGAGAAAATGGAGACAGTCAACACTCATGGTGAGAATTTCAGGAGGATTGAGCTATCAAGGCTGGCAGTGGCTTCTCGCTGTGTGCAGCATTTACTCACTCAGTATATCTGCAATGCTTGTTGTTCTCCTGACGTTGCCCCTCTATTGTGCACATTACTGCCTCTATTGTGCACATTACTGGAAGATCAGCCCAATGGCAGCTCCTCCCTTGTCAGAACCTGCCCCTTTCACCACCTTACAGCCTGTCTTGGGCCTGCAATTTGCTGCCAATGCTGCTAGTTGGCTGCCCAATGCATAATTGCAGCAGAGCCACAGGGTTTGATGGGAACGGGTGCAACGCTCGCTTCTAGTTCTGTTGACATCACCAACTTGCCTGGCATAAAATTCCCACCAACCCCCATGACTATAGGCCCTTCACAAGAATACTTTTACATATGCCAATGCACACACAAAATAATAGAATATTCTGTAAGTTTCTTATATAATTAAATCCAGTTATAGAATTTGTGCCTTGGTATAACACAGCGCTTTGTGTCTCGTTATGATCCCAGTTGATGTTATAACTGGACAGGAAGAAATCAGAATGGAACCCTGGCTCAAGAGACCGTATCTTTTAACTATTTTTTTATAAAACGTGGAGGAACAGGGTCACAGGACCGCTAATTAGTTTCAACAAGAAATAAACATTTATTAAACATGAAAAAAAGGATTCTAATACAATATTCCTTTACTCCCTCCCCACTTAGCTTGACATATACATACAGATTTTAAGCTTAACATGGATTACAAAGTACATCTTAAGCGACAATGGTATCATTAATACACAAAGCCCCTTTTAAGCACACAACATGACTGTGGTGAGATACTCTCTGAACCCAAATGAATGTCTGTGGATTTCTCCTCAAAATCCCCCCAGATGATTCTTTACCATAAGCCACCTTGCCTCACTGAACCCCAGCTTCCACATAGGTGATTTCAAGTTCCGCTTTTAAAGGTTTACTTCAAAATATTCTTTCAAATTATGCTTTTCCACTGCTGCTTCCATCAAAGTTTCGCTTTCAGGTTTTACACCTCTCACTTCAGGTGGCTTTTGTCTTAATGGCTTTTACACAACTCCTAGGTCCAGCCACTTATTCCACAATTATTTCAAATGGTATCTCCCAAATTGCAGTAATTTTTCATGAACCTTAGCACTACTGCATATATATTTCTGGCCTGTCATGTTTCAATGCTTTCTCAGTGACATTATAGAGCAGTAAACTGTTCTGGTACCCAGTTTCCTCTGTTTGTTAACTCCAGACATTTTGGAAACCTCTCTGCATTCCTCTAGTTTCCTTAACTATCTGGACTTTAGGTTTCCGGCATCTGTTTTCGTAGCCATTATGCAATAGTATGGCTTTTCTTCCAGCAAGGCTGAGAGAGATTTTCCCTTGTTAGCCTTCTAAAACCAACTACTTCTAGCAGAGCAGTGTGAGCTGTCTTCTCTCTTACTACCTATCTCCACCTGCAATCAAATTAGTTAAATTAAAACTTAAAAGCTTCCATACCTTACAAGGCCCCAGTCATGAAGCAACCAGTGTGATTTATTTACACTTCACACCGTAGCCCTCTCTAAGCACAATGGAGGCATAGTTGGAATTGAACCAACCCCCTCGATACAAACATCCTTGTGCAGCATGAATTTAACTATAGGTTTTACCCTTTCAGGCACAGGAACATTAATTTAAACACATTTAACTTTATTTCTAATGTTTCCCAATATCAATGTAAATCCCTTAAAACTGCCTTCATTTCCGTAACAGTCTGCAGAAAGAATTTACGTACCATTATACAGTGTCTGTGCATGGGAAATTATATTTGACTATTTAAAATTCACATTCTCTAAGGTAGCTTAACTAAAGGTATCGTAGATATCGTATTGTTTTTATTAATGGATATAATTGTTTTGAGTTCCTGGCTCACGATTTCATGATTTTAAGACCTGATGACAACCTTGAAGATTTTGATTCCCCTTTCATATCTAATTCCGGAAATGCTACTGATTAGCAACACAATTCAGCAGCCATCTTTGTACATGCTATAAAATTAATACAGAAGCCATATTTGCATCATCACAATCATTCTTAGCTTGAAATATTTTATAGAATAAGGGAAAAAATATGAATTTTATTAATTTTCATCCCCATGTTAATTATATGTCATTAAATGGTCTTTAAGATGACAAATTTTTTTCAATGCGTTTTTCAAAATACTTTCCAGCCACAGTTTTGTTGGAACACTGAAAGTGGCCTACAGCTGGCCCATTGTGTAGGTTGAGTTTTGTTGGCAGCTTGAGTGATCAGCTGTGCTGTATTTTGGAGCAAGAATTTGTCCTCCTAACTTAAATAGATAATGCACATGAAATGTTTGACACTAGCTTTTGGCCTGTTCAATACATTGTGGAGGTGTATAAAATTCAGCAAAGCAGCAGCTCCCAAAGTGCTACAACTCACCATCAAAAGGATGCTTGTGGTGGTGATGGTAAGAAAGTGAAATAATCTTTCCTAATGGCACATTTGAGAGAATTGCTCAATTCAGTGCTGAAGAGTTGGAGGTGCTCTTGTAGGAGATGCACCAAAACAATGTGATCCTATTTAGAACTGAATGTTTTTGCCGAATGAAGGCATAGATCCTTGCTACATGGAGGTAAGTTACTGGCTTAGTCAATGCAATCGGTGAAAATAGCTGCCGTATTTTCCCACAATTGTCACATTTTAAAGTAATTAATTGTATCTAAAGCTCTAAAATATTACTGATTGATGTTTTAATCCATTATATAATAGCAAGTTATTTTTAATTTAATTATTAGAATGTTGATTACTTCCTAAAATAAGCTAGTGTGAGCAACCTTATGAAATGCTCCTCTAATAGTATAATAAACAGGTCATATGTTAAAGCAAAATCAAGTTAAAAAAAAGTGAAATGTAGGGGACGATTTAAAGGAAAAGAATCAGGGTCCCATTTTGGGTACATTTAGCGGGCTGTTTCCTGGCAATTGCAGCGTGAAAAGTCACCCCGCTATTACACGGGACACTGCTCCTTCTTTGGGCCTTAGTGAGGAATGACGTGCTGAGGCTGCAATTAGACTCATTTCCATTTGTAAATGGCGCCCCAATCTCTGAACCCACCAACATGGCCTCATGACCCCCCCTTCAATGCCCAGCTTACCAAGTAGAGGCAATGTGGCACACAGATGGCACTTTCAGGTTGCCAGGCTGGCAGTGCCATGATGGCATCAGGATTGTAAGGGTGCTACCCTGCCCAGTGCTCGACCACTCAGAGGCCCCTGATTTTATGGGAGATACTAGATACTACAGGCTGGCACTAAGGTGGCACTGCCAGGGTGCCAGGCTGGCACTGTTAGGGTACCCAGGTGACACTAGCAGTGCCAGGGCATCACCCTGTCAAATGGCACACAGTTGGGGGCCTCAAACTCCCTGGGAGACCCCTACAAGTGCCACTCTGTCTGGTTCCTGTTTGTGGGGATGAGTGCTGAACGTCGCTCGACCAAGGCTTCTGAGGGGAAGGGATTGAATCCCAAAGTCTCAGGTACCTCGGGAATATGCACATTAGAGTGAGACTTACTGCCTTGCTCTAACATGCAGATTTGCCAAAAGATGATGCCGCCCATTGTGGGTGGGATTCAAACCGCAACATCTCGCGACATCACGTTGGATCTCGCAAGGTGGTGCGAGCCAGGGAGATCCCGGAATCGGGCTCTCCTGGCTTTCAATGGCTATGCTGCACAGCGGCTAGCTGTTTCTTGGGCGCAGAATAGCCGTTGGGTCACGCCCCATATATCAAACTCTCCAAGCTGTCCATGTTTCTGCAATGCAGTTCTTCCACAATTTCACCAGTGTACTAATTTCTTTTCATCAAAATTTAAGCACTACTTCAGAACCTGTTGCATTAGTTAAAACTCATCCATATTATGAGCCTGATCACATAGAATACAATAGCCCTGAATCTCATCATTAATTCTAGATAATACCCTCAACAAAAGTTAACAATTTGCACAGACTCTGATGGTTCCTATCACTGTTCAGAAGATTAAGTCCGGAGTAAGGCAAAAAGCTCTCACACACTTTACAACATGCATCACCAAAAATTATTTCTGGTTATATAAATCCAATATAATTTTTTAAAGGAAGTTTTAAAAACTAGGTTATAGACAGGAAAGCGAGGCCAATCGGAACTCCTTCAGCCTCGCACTGACTGTCTGTTTGCAGATTTTTTTCAGTTATAAAAGTAGGCTGTAGCGCTTATTACAAAATACTTTGTGTAGTCCATTTTTAACATAACTTGCAGAAAACTCTCTTCAGATTAAATCAGAAGTTTAGTTTATTCACACATTCACACCAGGGGGTTGATTGCAATCACACACATATATATATATATATATCTATAAACATACAAGTATACACTAAGGGGATAGGAAAGAGAGGTTTTACAACTATGAAATGTAAGAGCAAAATGAACCACAGAAATGAACATCAGTTCACATGTTTGCCAAAATTCAGAAAGTCATAAGCCAGATTCCTTCACAGAGAAGATCCCGTTTAGGTAGGTTCCTGGCTGAAGACAGGAATACAGGATTACTTTAAAGTTGAGAATGCCACAGTGAGATAAGGTTGTTGTACATAGACCTGGTCTGCTTGGCATGTAGTGGCCAATCGCTTTCTGACAAACAGGCTTCAATGAGAGATTTTTGCAGTTGCTTGGTTAGCCTGGAATCCTGCTGTTGAATGTTTGCAAGTTGGGGTTAAAACAGCAGACTGCCCTGCTTCTGGGTTCTCAACTGTATATCAAGATTGCAAAATGCCCACTCGAGGCATGTGATCTCCTTCCTCCACAATGATTTCATAAAGGAATGTTTATTTGGTGTCTCAATCTGGTTTTTCTTTGGTGGTTTATAATGTCCCAGTCATTAAGCTCTGAAAGAGTCACTGTCTAGATTGATAACCTTGTTCTGAATAGCTATTGTCTTGGTAGACTCTTGGACTCCACTCGAGCGGTAAGCTTGTAAAGATGCAAATTATGTCCATTTCCTTTCAATAGATCCTTTTTGAATTGGATTTTGACAGTTCCAGATGTAAGATTCCATGAGGAGCATGTCTCCAGTTTAATCTATATGATGCCTTAATGATCACCTTACAACTCCAAACGATAGGTGACTTGTGTCGGTCATCTTGGTTCAGTAAAATTCTTTTAAAATGTGTCCGAAAAATAAAGTTTGATTCACATAATTTATGATTTCTTTCGTGTCTTAGAGACATGTCAAATATAATGAATTAAAATCTTTTGGAAACTGGAGCCTCAAATTTAATTGAGTGTGGGTGGCAGAAGGAGGCAGCCTACCTGTCAGATGTGCACCTGGAGTGCGTTTCCAGGATATTTTAATTCTATTGCCTTGTTGAAATGCTTCGATCCTGACTCTCACCTGCATCTGGCTGGAATTATTATCAATGGGAAGAAGTCCGAATTTATGGGATGTCAAGCTACTGTTGGCGACCTCAGCAAGGTAAGTGCAGAATGGGGTGAGAGATCACAAAAGTTCACATTTGGGGTTGTGAGGAGAAGCCCAGCGTAATAGAGGCTCAATGTCTTCTTCTGAGGTCATTCAGGTGGACACTCAAGCCTCCATGACCCACAAGGAACCTTTACTTTTTCTTTAATCACACTTGCCCTCTCTCACCTTCTACAGCTATCGGTGACAGCTTCAAGACTGTTCTAGCCTATAGTTGGGCCTAGAGTTAAAATGGCATGCTTGCCTGAAAATGTTGTCAGGGCATGATTGCGATTTAAATTTCACCACTGTCCTCTGAGATGAGTGGCCTTCCACAAGAATAACCAGTAAATTTTCTTTCCCCACTGTATGCATTAAATTCAGTCTGGCAGCTGCATTTTAAAATTTCCTCTTGAGCTGTGGCCAACATTTACAAGTTAGCATTTATTGCCCTTCCGCCAGTTGCCTTGAGTCAACCACATCAATTCCTGCAGCATTGTAACTGAGCTGAGAATCTGAACAGTGTGGTGTTTGCAGGTGGGGACCCATATCAGACAACTGCCCTGACCTTCGAAACAACACAAATATATTATTTTATCAGTAAACACCAGGGCTGAGATTTTCCACCTCAATGCATCTGCTGGGAGCAATTAACAGGAAGTTCTAAGCTGCAATATGTTGAGTTTATGGATTGTTTGGATCACTAAAGCAGAAGATCTCAATCAGGATAGATAATAATGAAACTAAATACCTTTAAAATTTATGATTTTAATGTTTTATTAATTGGTTTGTTTTTCTCAATCTGCTGACATTTTATTGTGGTTTGGAGAGTGTAGTTTTGTCTTGATTATGGATAGCTGAATTTTTGCTGATTTTTTTCAAATTGAGAAATCCAGATAAGAGCCAAGAGCAATAGTTGAAGGAATTTCGGGTTTGATACTCTGAGAAGGACATGCAATAAGGACACCCTGGCAAATAACTCTGAGTCAATCACCTGGGTTTTACCATCCAGTTCAATATCTAAGAGTAATGATGCCAAAATCTGGTCTGCCACAGTGTCTTGCATCAGTTCAGAGGATCATGGTATTTACATTACCAGCCTCCCATCAGAATGTAAATAAGTTCCTGAGTGAACAAATTAACCCTATCCTGTCTATGGTCAAAGAAAAAGTCAGAAAACAAAAATATAAACTAAAATGCCTCATTAACACAAGATTCCAAGTTAGCAGCATTTACATTTAAATGTTGAGTATATAGATAATTAGTGGATTAGGTTAGTTATCAGAATAAATAACAAAGATTGCAAAGGTGCCTCAATTACATTAGAGCAATTCAATATTAACTGGTTCCAGATAAAACTTGGAGGAAACAGAAAAGGTTAGGTTGACTATTTATTATGTCCAAGGCCTGGAATTTCTATTTCTAGCTCAAAATCATGGTGACCTGTGCCAAAGATCCTATGGTATTAAATTCAAATTACAGAGGAGGTGGTGCTCCATATTATAAGTTGGCAATCACATTGAGGCCATTGCAACAGGTTTCATCAAGAACAATCAGGATGACAGTAGGTTCCTGTCCTTATGCATCTTCTCAAATACTACAACAACTTCATCCTGCTAGGGCGTCATGCTGAGGACCCGGGTTCGATCCCAGCCCCAGGCCATTGTCATGTGGAATTTGTACATTCTCCCCATGTTTGCGTGGGTCTCACCCCCACAACTCAAAGATGTGCTGGGTAGGTAGATTGGCCACGTTAAATTGCCCCTTAATTGGAAAAAAAGAATTAGATACTCTAAATGTACTTTAAAAAAAACTTATCCTGCTATCTGGCATGAAGTTCAAGCTACAGATGATGTGACCCTGAACCTCTTCCTTTCCAGCCAACACACCTTCCTTCATCCAAAGTCTGCTTTCAGATACCCAAGGATTGCTGCCTCAGCAGTCACTCCATGCTCAGTGTGAAGGGGCGAGCAACAACATTGTCACTTGATTGAGATACTTGTACTGCTCATATATCAAAGTGTAGTACTAGCGTCATAGACTCTGTGAGAGACTAAGACCTTACATCATCCCAACTCCATTCCCGTCAGAAAGTCCATTCATGTCAGAGTGAGGGCAGAACGATGTGAAACCCAACTGGTCTCCAAAGGCATGCACCTAGCAAGAAGACCTCCCAGAGTAGCTCAAGTGAGTGCACCACTCAATGAGAAGAGACCCATGCTTGGCAGTGCCCAGGTGACAGTGCCAGGAGGTGTGGGGGTCCAAGTGAACTGTTTTGCGCTGGAGCAGCCTTTAAAAATGCTGCCTCAATCTTTGAGGGACTAATTTGCTGATGGGACAAGCTCAATCAAGAGCCCATCCTACTAGTGTTATATCGTGGCACCCGCCCCTTTATATTTTTCACATTAAGTCTGGGACAGAGGAAAACACCATTGCTGTCGGCAGCTTCAATGCTGCTTTCCTCCTCTCTATCGGCCTTTGCCAAATTCTGAGGAAGTTTCATCCTGTGTATTGTTATAATTTATATAGCACATTACAGGACTCAACATTGAAGGGTGGGTCAGTAAATTTGCAGATGACACGAAGATTGGTGGAGTTGTGGATAGTGAGGAGGGCTGATGTTGTCGGCTGCAAAGAGACATAGATAGGATGCAGAGCTGGGCTGAGAAGTGGCAGATGGAGTTTAACCCTGACAAGTGTGAGGTTGTCCATTTTGGAAGGACAAATATGAATGCGGAATACAGGGTTAATGGTAGGGTTCTTGGCAATGTGGAGGAGCAGAGAGATCTTGGGGTCTATATTCATAGATCTTTGAATGTTGCCACTCAAGTGGATAGAGCTGTGAAGAAGGCCTATGGTGTGCTAGCGTTCATTAGCAGAGGGATTGAATTTAAGAGCCGTGAGGTGATGATGCAGCTGTACAAAACCTTGGTCAGGCCACATTTGGAGTATTGTGTGCAGTTCTGGTCACCTCATTTTAGGAAGGATGTGGAAGCTTTGGAAAAGCTGCAAAGGAGATTTACCAGGATGTTGCCTGGAATGGAGAGTAGGTCTTACGAGGAAAGGTTGAGGGTGCTAGGCCTTTTCTCATTAGAATGGAGAAGGATGAGGGGCGACTTGATAGAGATTTATAAGATGATCAGGGGAATAGATAGAGTAGACAGTCAGAGACATTTTTCCCGGGTGGAACAAACCATTACAAGGGGACATAACTTTAAGGTGAATGGTGGAAGATATAGGGGGGATGTCAGAGGTAGGTTCTTTACCCAGAGAGTAGTGGGGCATGGAATGCACTGCCTGTGGAAGTAGTTGAGTCGGAAACATTAGGGACCTTCAAGCGGCTATTGGATACGTACATGGATTATGGTAGAATAATGGAGTGTAGATTAATTTGTTTTTAGGGGCAGCATGGTGGCATTGTGGGTAGCGCGGTTGCTTCGCAGCTCCGGGGTCCCAGGTTCGATTCCGGCTTGGGTCGCTGTCTGTGCGGAGTCTGCACATCCTTCCCGTGTGTGCGTGGGTTTCCTCCGGGTGCTCCGGTTTCCTCCCGCTGTCCGGGGGTGTGCAGGTTGGGTAGATTGGCCATGGTGGATTGCCCTTGGTGTCCAAGATTGCCCTTAGTGTTGGGTGGGGTTACTGGGTTATGGGGATAGGGTGGAGGTGTTGACCTCGGGTAGGGTGCTCTTTCCAAGAGCCGGTGCAGACTCGATGGGCCGAGTGGCCTCCTTCTGCACTGTAAATTCTATGATAATCTATGATTAATCTAGGACAAAGGTTCGGCACAACATTGTGGGCCGAAGGGCCTGTTCTGTGCTGTATTTTTCTATGTTCTATATGGATATCTCCATGGCTATTTCTAAAATTTTAAAAACTGAACAAAGATCCTTAAAATGGTTGAATCTATGTCTGTCTCTGACTTCCAAACAAAAGGAGATGCTTGGCAGCAATGAAAAGACAATACATATTATCTCTTTGGAGCCAGTAATGATCCCCCTGTGAGCTGCACAGGCCAAATTTAAAAAGGTCTATACAAAGATCATCCCTAGTTCATAACACAGGATGCACAACTGGAGTTTGACTCCGAAGAGAAAGGGACCTGCAATCTTCCTTTCAATTCTTAATGGTTAAGACATTCAACAATCATGGGTCTCTGATGAGGGACACAAATCACTTGTCAGAGACAGTCTGGCCTATGTGAACATTTGGTCCCATCTGTCCTGCTTCTGTTGGAAGTTCAATGTTGTAGGGTGTAGGGCAGCAGGGTAGCATGGTGGTTAGCATAAATGCTTCACAGCTCCAGGGTCCCAGGTTCGATTCCCGGCTGGGTCACTGTCTGTGTGGAGTCTGCACGTCCTCCCCCTGTGTGCGTGGGTTTCCTCCGGGTGCTCCGGTTTCCTCCCACAGTCCAAAGATGTGCGGGTTAGGTGGATTGGCCATGCTAAATTGCCCGTAGTGTCCTAATTAAAGTAAGGTTAAGGGGGGGGGGGGGTTGTTGGGTTACGGGTATAGGGTGGATACGTGGGTTTGAGTAGGGTGATCATGGCTCGGCACAACATTGAGGGCCGAAGGGCCTGTTCTGTGCTGTACTGTTCTATGTTCTAATGTTATTGTCTACAAGACTGATTCATTTCTGCATGCCCATCTCATCTTGTGAAGTCAACACCACTGGAAAAGTGAATGATCCAGCATCGGTTTTCAACCCACCAACCCCCAGACTCCGTAAAGAAGTATCTGATTTGATTCTGGACTCTGGAGCCAACTAAACCAATATTTATTTTCTCTGTTGTCTCCGCACTGTAAATCTTTTCTCTACCCTTCTCTTTGTGGAGGCAATGTTGCGACCCTCTCCTGGATTTTCAGTGTGTGTAAATAAACTAACTTTTGGTAGCTGGAACAAGTTTTGAAACAGAGGTAACTTAAAAAAGAAAATAATTTTTTCCTAACACTAAAAAATGGCAACTTTTGATGCCCAGTTATGGGTCAAGAAAGGAGATCTGAAAGCTGAAACTTTAGTATCCCTCAATACAGAGCAACTGAAAGCTGTAGCTAGAGAGGTGTAGTTAAAATTACCCAGTAAAGTGAAGAGAAGCAAACTGACCAGTTGTTGGTAGAACATTTGGATCTCACATATCCAGTCAAACAGGGCTGAACCATGACTCTGAATCCCCTCCCTAGACAAATGTGAGGTGGAAAAACTCAGAATACAGCTAATTTAAGGAGAAGGAAAGAGTGAAAGAAAGGGAAAGAGAAAGAGAAAGGAAAGGGAAAGAGAAAGGGAAACAAGGGGCTGTTTAGCACAACGCTAAATTGCTGGCTTTGAAAGCAGGCCAGCAGCACGGTTCGATTCCCGTACCAGCCTCCCCGAACAGGCGCCGGATTGTGGCGACTAGGGGCTTTTCACAGTAACTTCATTTTTTTAGGGGCAGCACGGTAGCATGGTGGTTAGCATCAATGCTTCACAGCTCCAGGGTCCCAGGTTCGATTCCCGGCCGGGTCACTGTCTGTGTGGAGTCTGCACGTCCTCCCCGTGGGTGCGTGGGTTTTCTCCGGGTGCTCCGGTTTCCTCCAACATTCCAAAGATGTGCGGGTTAGGTGGATTGGCCATGATAAATTGCTCTTAGTGTCCTAAATAAGGTTAATGGGGGTTGCTGGGTTACTGGTATAGGGTGGATACGTGGGCTTGAGTAGGGTGATCATTGCTCGGCACAACATCGAGGGCCGAAGGGCCTGTTCTGTGCTGTACTGTTCTAAAGAGAGAGAACAAGGGAACAAAAAAGGAACAGACACTTCCAGCTCTGAAAACTGGAAATGGTTCTCACAGGTCAAAGGGAGAGAGAGTCCAGACAGGTAAAAGCTGCAAGGGAAAATCTCTCTCTACCTGGTACCACCCTATCTCGCTAGCCCAGAACCATTCTTTGAGGTACATGTGTATACCAGATTAATTCCCAAATTTGAAGGGAATGGTTTTGGAGTCATTTTTTGTGACTTTTGAGAAAGCAACAGGGTAGCTAAAATGGCCATCAGAGATCTGGACATTTTTAATTCAAGGGCAGCTGTCAGTAAGAGCATAAGAGGTCTATTCCATGACTGCTGATGTGTCCCTGCATTATGAACAGACCAAGGCTGCCACCCTAAGCTCCTCTGAGTTAATCCTGGAGGTGTACTGCCAGAAGAAGCTCACACAAATCTACATCACGTTTGAACGGCTGAAGCAAATCACATCTGATCGATGGGTATGATCCCTAAAGGTCCCACACACCTAAAAGTTGATATTGCTTCAGGAATTTAAAAACTACTTACCCTTCAGCCTGAGGACACACTTGGAAGATTAGAGAATCATCAAAGCCAGAGAGCCAACAGGCACAGCAGACAGCTGTAATCTCAACCATAGGCCTGGACACTCAGGCAAACCCTTTCCAAGCCATTCCATGAACACTTGAAAAATAAAATTATGAAAACTCTCTGTGGAGGCATGTAGGGAGAAGATGCACACGAGGTGGCTCCCGCTAGGGTACTGTACTTTTATTCCTTATTGCTCAATTTCTCAGGGTATTTTTGTTCAAAATCCCACTTGATTGATGGTATAAGGTGCCCACATAAATTAAATGCTTAAAAGGACCAGGGCAAAAGAAGTTCATCGACAGAATCGGAGACTTCTTGGGACTCTTCGATGGAGAAAATGGGGAAGGCAGCTTCTGAGACTCTGACCACTTTATTACCGGCTTACCGGCATTTTGGCAGCAGAATTCGAGAAGCAACGGTGGGTTGTGTTGTGGGACCTCCGTAAGTTGATGGAAAATGCCCTGGCTCTCATTCATTTGGCATTGTAAATGACCAACTAGACAATAAAAGCGTATGGAACTGTGATACATGTCGTAGAGTTGACTCTCTCGAGGTATAGCGACCAGATTGCCTCTCTGGAAGCAGCGATGTATCTGATGGCTGGTGCGAATAAAGCACTGAAGGCCGAAGTGGATGATTTGGAGAATCGTTCCAGGAGGCAGAATATTCAAGTTGAGGGATTGCCAGAGGAATAGTTTGTTCACGGTGACTACAGATTTTTCTTCGTTTTGTTTTGCTGGTGATTTTGGTGGCCATCTTTGGTGGGCCTGGTGTTCTACTCTCTAAGTAGCTGCTGGCTATCCCCCTTCATGGTATGGCTGACTCTGGATCGAGGTGGGGTGGGAGGCCGTCAATTCAGTTCGTCAGCTGGAATGTCAGGGGGTTGAATGGTTCAGTGAAAAGGCTGTTTGCTCATCTTAAAAGTTTGAATGCTGATGTGGTGTTTGTGCAGGAGACTCATTAGCAGGGACCGGACAAGATTGCGGAAGGGGTGGGTGGGACATATATTTCATTCTAGCTTTGATGGTAGGGCCCAGGGTGTGGCAATATTAATTGATTAAAAGGTTACATTTTCGGCTTCCAAGATCTTGGTGGACCCTAATTGTAGACCTGTGGTAGTTAGTGGGCAGTCACCTTGATGGTTCTGGTTAATGGTTATGCATCAGATTGGGATGATATATGTTTTATTAACAAGCTGCTAGCCTCCATTCTTGATTTGGAGTCGCATCAGCTAATCTTGGGATGATGTAAATTATGTTCTGGATCCTAGGATAGATTGATCTAGGCCCATTTATCTGACTCCATCAGGTGTGGCAAAGGCATTGTTGGTTTTCATGGTGCAGTTGGGGGAGGGGGAAAATTCCTGGCATTTCTTGGACCCAAAGGATAAAAATGCCGTCAAAGCGCTTGATAGGGTGGAGTGGGGATATCTGTTTGAGACTCTTGGGAGGTTTGATTTTGGGCATAAGTTCATATCCTGTATTCATTCACTGTATATGGCCCCCATTGCTCGTGTCCGCATAAATGCCTTGAGCTCGGGTTAATTTCTATTAAATAGGGGCACGAGGCAGGGGTGTCCATTGTCTCCACTTCTATTTGCTTTAGCAATTGAATCGCTGGCCGTAGCGTGGAGATCTTCCAATAAGTGGAAGGGGATAAATCAGGGATTATCTGCTTCTTTATATTATGGACCCAGTCTCCACTATGGATGAGATAATGAAGGTACTTAGGAGTTTTGGCTCCTTCTCGGGAATAAGTTGAATTTGGACAAGAGCGGGTACTTTCCGGTTAACCCCCCCGGAAGGGGAGCCTATCTGAGAATGTTGCATTCTTGCCTGGCCAGATCTAGCTTTTGTTATCTGGGAATCCAGTTGGCCCACAATTGAGCCTCTCTCCATGAAATAAATTATGCTAGTCTCTTTAGATAATGGGGGAGAAGGGTTAAGAGAGGTTTAGAGACTTGTTCGTGGAGGGGAGGTTTGCCAGTTTGAGTAGCTGTTGAAAGGATTCCAACTCCCAGGGACCAATCTGTTTCAAATTTTCCAGATTCATGTTTTTTGCATAAGGCTTTTCCCTCTTTTCCCTTGCCACCACGATCCTCCTTGTTGAAGAGGATTTTATCTTTGGCCGAATCTGATGGGAGGTGTAGTTCGGGTATTTATGATCAGATCCCATCAGCGGAGTCGGCTCCGTTGAATGAGGTGATGATGGAATGGAGGGGTCAATTGGGTCCTATTCTGGATGACAAGATGTGGAGCAATGCTCTTCGCAGGGTCAACTCCACATCCTCCTGCACTCAGCTTAGTTTGATACAGTTCAAGGAGGTGCACAGGGCTTATCTGACCATGGCGAAGACGAGTGTTTTTTTTCTGGGGTGGATGGCAGCCAATCATTTCCTTTTTCAAAGAGTTAGTCACCGTCAGTTGTTAAGTTGTTAACATAGTTTAATGTTGGGGGATTAAAACTGGATGTATTCTTGATTGATGATTGTGTTCATTTTACATTGTAACTTGCATAGCTTCTGCTTTATGTTATCGTGTTATTTTATTTATAATGAAAAAGTTTTCAATAAAAATATGTTTTAAAAAACATTAGAAAGATAAGCAGGGTGATATGATGGCAGAGCCCCCCCCCCCCCCCCCCCCCCCCCCCCACCAAGATACGTAAACACAAATGTCGTGTGAAAAGTCCTGCAGCCCAAAGGAGAACACCTAAAGGCCAGTGTGTTTCCACTTTAATAAAATAAGCCATTCCAGGCCTAAGTGCGTCAGGGTTTGCGAGGAGAGCCTATTGGTCTAATAGGGCTCCATATGAGTGTACTATTCCTTGTGTATGAATAAAGCTCGTAGACGTACAGCTGAAGTAGATGCTTTATTTATGAGTTCATTCTCTCTCCAGCGCTTAGATTATGTTACATCTGAGCTGCCTGTCAGTGTCCTGCTCACCAGCTGCCGCTCCTGTGAAGAGTCTGTTGACTTCCTGTTTGTCTATATATATATAAATATACATCTCTGGTGCTCCCTCTATTGGTTACTTAGTTGTAGTGTATTTACACTAACCCCTTGTGTATATACAGTGATGCATATCACAACACCCCCTTTTTTTTTCTTTTTACACATTTTCTGTACTTTGTTAAAGAAAATTGTATAAAAACAGGTAGATAAATGATGATATGCACAAGTTGTGATGATATTGATGATTATACATCACCAATTAATATTTATGAGTCCAATATTAATCAAAATATTATGAGTCCAAACTTTATGAATTTGTTCAGTTGTGTTTTTTTTCCTGTTGCTGATGTGGTGATATTGATATTGTAATTTATTTGTGAATGTTGTCAGTGTTCTTGTTTTTAAGTTAGCAACAAATCATCACAAGGTGTTCGAATGGTTGAACCACTGGTGTTGACTGACGTGGAGTTTTTTTCTGTGCTTGTGGTACCGATTTAGTGTGTCATCTGCCTTGTAAGCTGGTATGCTTGTTTGTTCTGGAGCAAATGTGAATTAGTGAGATTCATTGTCGTGCCATGGTGTGTTTGTAGTCTTGTCATTGTTTTAGAGTGTGCTGTTGCATTGTCCTTTATGTGCAGAGTTGTACCATGTTGTACAGGTCGCTGTTTCATTGTTGTTGTTTCTGTCTTTTCTGTCTTTGTTGCTTTCGTTGTTGTACGTGTTGTTGTTTTTGTCATGCTTGTTGTTTTTGTTTTTGTTCTTGCTGTTATTCTTGTAGTTTTGTTGTTGTATTTGTAGTTTTTAATTGTTGTTCTTGTTGTGCTTCTTGTTGTTTTTGTTGTTGCTGTTGTCATTCTTGTTTCTCTTGTGCTTCTTGTGGTTTTTGTTCTTGTTGTGCTCAATGGCTGTTCCATGTGGATAATTTGAGTAATTCTTAAATTTATTAGTGTCAGTGTCCTTTGCGGTATCTGATGTTTCATTGAGCGTTTCTTTTGAGGATTGTGAAAATAATCTGATGTTGCATTGATCTTGCTGACATCAATCATTTGTGGTGGATTTGATTCCTCTTCTTTGCTTCCTTGTTGCTCCTCTTCTGGAGTCATTTCTGGTTCATTTGAATCATCTTTGGTTTCTTGGTGCTCCTCTTCTGGAGTTAAAATCTTCAAGATTTCATTTTGTTGTGGGTAGTTTAGAGTAGATGAGGTTTCAATTGATGCGGTCTCACTAGACTCATGAGTGGTTGTGCTTTGATTGTCAAGTTCTTTTGCACAAATGAGCTGAGATCTGTCAGTCTCGCTGTGATCTTGCACATCTTGTACGGGAACTGTGATTGCTTTGACACTTGTCTCACATACAGTGGGTAGACTAACATTGCCTTCTTGTTGATTATGTAAGCTTGGTAGACTTTCATACTCTGCTTCTGGTTGCTCAGATAAGGTTGATAGACTTTCATGGTCTAACTGATGTATCGACTTTGCTCTGGAGTCTTTAGTTACTTCCATTTTGGAGTCTGTCAATGAGCTCTCTGGGGAGGCTTGCATCGCTCTCTCTGTGGAGTCTTTCATCGTTCTCTGTGTGGAGTCGTGCAGTGTTCTCTCTCTGGAGCTGTCATGACGCTCGTGACGTAAAGCGTCGGAATCGATCTGTGCTCTCAAAGGAGTCGTTCAGTACTCACTGTGTGGCGTTGTTTTCTTCTTGGATATGTGACAGGCTGCTGTCATCCAATGTGTCAACGATCTGCCATTGCATCATGGTATTGGATTCACCTACCATGAGTAGAGACGTGTTGAGATTTTCAACTGTGGTGCTGATGCTTTCATGATCATCATATCCGAATAACTCAGCCATGTCTGAGTAGTATTTTTCAAAAAATAAATCATCATTTTTTGTTTCGGATGCGTTATTGTCTTCTTCATGTTCAATGAACAAATCATCTTCTTTGGTTTCAGATTTGTCATTGTGCTCTTCACTTTGGGTGGTGCAAACTGCTTGTTCCAGGGTGCTGCGGAAATTCTACCAGTAGAAGTAGAAGTTTGTAGAAGTTCAAACTTCTACAAGTTCAGGTAGAAGTTGAGGCATTGTTGTGCCTTTTGAGGTTAAAGTTATTGGCTTTGTGCCTTTAAAACGCTTATTTTTATTTTTCACGCAGTGTTGCTTTAAGTGGGCATGGTCTGAGTCATCTGACGTCATGACGCTCGTGACGTAAAGCGTCGGAATCGATTGCTCATGTGCGAATTGATTTTTCTTCACTGTGCACTTTTTCATAAACTGATCCATCGGCGAATGGTGTTCAATCTTCTTTTGGCTGCAGAACAATCTGCACCCAAAACTTATTTTTTCAATTGCGCATGCGCGACTTGCGCATGCGCAAAACGATCTGCTTCCAAAACGGCTGTTTTCAAGTGTGCATGTGCGGCTGTGGTTTCCTGTGCATGCGCAGACTCAGATTTGCATCTTTTGTTCCCCGGGCAGTTTAAAATGTGCTCAGACACTATTTAAACTTTTTTAGACCCTGGAAAAGAACTTTTTCGCCATTTTTTTCTTGTTAAAAACTTAAAGCTATTTTTTTTCTTGCGCTCTGCACTTTTAAATCGCGATTTCCAACATTAGACCTTTCTACTCTGATAATGATTGTTTGTATTTCACATCACTCGTTCCCTGTGAAATTTGGTCTCCGAGCATTGACTGTCTTAAAGCAGCATTGTTATTGGTGTTTCAGTGATCTTCAAAGTTTTTACATATTACTTCTTATTTGGTGTTGTCTTCACCTGTCAAGTAATTAAAGCAGTTATAGATTTCTCTAGCTTCATGTCCTGCCAGTTGAAGTGCTATTTTCATTTCTTCTGAGGCCGTGCTCAACTCATTAGCTACGATATATCGTTCGAACGTTTGTTTAACAAAGTTTCCATCTATGACTTAGATTACCGGTTGTTTTCAGCTGTGGTGGAGTTCCAACGAGTTTCGACTCAGCGAAGTCTTCCCACGTACGATTTTTCTTCTGTTTCCGATCTTACTTTGTCTGCATCTTATGTAATCTTTCTAGTAAGCAGTCTGAAGTCTCCTGGTACCATATATTATTCCTTGTGTCCAAATAAAGCTCGTAGTCTTACAGTTGAAGCAGATGCTTTATTTCTATGAATTTGTTCTCACACCAGCGTTTATACTACGTTACATCTCAGCTGCCTGTCTGTGCTCTGCTCACCAGCTGCCATTCCTGTGAAGAGTCTGTTGACTTCCTGTTTGTCTATATATATATATATCTGGTGCTCCCTTAGTGGTTACTTAGTTGTAGTGTATTTACATTAACCCCTTGTGTATATACAGTGATGCATATCACCACAATGAGTAGTCTCCTGTAAGATGCCCAAATGAGTGGCATGGCAGAGCAGGCAGAGACAATTGCTACAGAAACATAGCCTTTGTAGGACCTGGTACCATGTGTGTCTGAGCTGAAGAGGCTCCCAGAGACCTCCCAGAGCTTTTGTCCTTTCGGGAACCATGTTCCCCACCCCCCTCCACTGTCCCATAATATAAGCATGTCCATTTTAATGTTCTGTCCCACAGGATCCACTCAGTCCTTAATGTTGATGGGAGACCTGAACCTACAGTGCCTCCGTCCCCCCACCATCCCTTCACTGTCTCCCAAACCGTGTTATAAGTCCTCCCTGAAGGCCAAAGCCTTGACCAATTGCAGTGGAAGAAGGATCTGTGTTTATACCCTATCTTAGGGTCCACCTAGATTATGACCTTTTCTCAGGTCCTGTCATGTTAGGAATTGTTCCTGAAGGATTAGCAGCAGAACTCAATTTCCTTCTTAAAACTGATTTGGTTGGCAGCAAAGTGTCAGCAAGCAGAAGAAAAGAGGCCAATGCCAATCAGCAAACATTTACAGGAGTACAGAAGGCTTGGGAATGATTAGGGACCCAAAAGGGTGATATAAAAGCCATAACCATTGAATATAACACAGTGAAAGCAAGGCCACTAAAGTTAAAAGAGGCCCAGAAAGGGCCAATAGATTTTAAAATAGACTCATAGAATATCCCAGAAATAAACAGGGACCAGAGGAGTCCCAAGTCAGGGAAAAGAGAGAGAGTGAGGTAGATGCCCAACATCGCCAAAGTGCCTTAAAGGAGACAAGCTATTAAACCGGGTAAAACCAAGGTTAACGATTTGCCTGAAGTATGGCAGAGACCTTTTTTCTGAAATTAAATAGGGACAAAGGTAGTCCCAAACCAATAAGCAGATAGGGATCGAGATGCCTACTCCAGTTGAAACACCACAAGGGAGTGTTGCCAGAGCTGCACCTCCACTTGAGGACAAGGGACAAGTTAGGAGTACACCTAACCCCATTCCAAAGGCACGCGCTAAGAAGTCATAGATGTGTTTGCCAGCAGCTTTCTGAAAAATTTAAGTGAGGTTTAGGAATGTTCTCAAATCAGCCAGGAAAGAATAAGTGTGATGCCTCAATTAGTTGAAAAGCCACAGGGAGGTACAGAGACAGAGATGATGAACCAAGGGGGCAGTAGTGTTCTGAAAAATGGAGCCTACCACTGAACTGATCAGCAAACAGATTCCAACCAGATTGGATCCCAAATCCACCCAACTTAATGCAGCGTTGCAAGGCAACCTGACAGAGCTGCCCACTGCATGCTCCACAACAACCCACCAGGGTACATCACTGTCGACCTATCCAGTATGGATGTGGGAGAGGCCCCTTCCAGTAGGCAGTATTGCTTTTATCTGGGTCCAGAAAGGCTGACCCAAGTTTGGGAGCAGACTGCCAGCTAATTGCCATGCTAACTCATAGCACCTCACAACAGTACCGGAAAAACACAGTGGTGCTAGTGCTTGAGCTGGACACTAAATCATAATCTCTGGAAGAGGCCAAAGTCCCATTAAATTTTCTTAATCTCCTAAAAATCAGCCTAACCATACTCCCTGGGTCTGAACAACTGAACCCACAGGTTACCCAAGGTGGGCAGGGAGAGGCTAAACTGGACCAGAGCTGCACAGCCCTATGATCAAAGACCGAGCATTCTCAAAGCGAGTTACGCATAATTAGCCTAGAGCAGTTTGACAATCACTCAACCCTTGTGTACTAAAACCCCCAGGCCTTTACAGGATAATTAATCCAGAGTTGGACTGGTAGAGTTCTGAAACCAATGGCTTTTCATATGCCTGATTCCAAACAGTGGAAGATTTAGAATTCCACCCCAACGACACTTCCCATAAAGACAGATTTGAATCTTTCCAGGTCACCTAAACATTCCCATTTCCAGCACAAGACAATGTCCTTGCTGATGCAATAACCTAGATATAAACCTCAAAATACTGCAACAGGTAACTGCTATTGTCCTTGCCTAGCTCTGTGTGTTTTTATTTTTTTTTCTGGGATGCGAGCATCATTGGTTAGGCCAGCATTTATTGCCACCCATAATTGCCCTTAAGAAGGTCATGGCGAGCTGCCTCCTTGAACCGCTGCAGTTCCTGAGGTGTAAGTACACCTATGATGCTGTTGGGGAGGGAGTACCAGGATTTTGACCCAGTGACAGTGAAGGAATGGTGACATATTTCCAAGTCAGGATGGTGAATGACTAGGTGGTGGTGTATCCATGTATCTGCTGCAATCCTTCTAGATCAGGGGTGGGCAAACTTTTCCGTGCAAGGGCCACATTCAGAAATTCACAATTTTAAAGGGCTGCATAATATATTAAGTAAAATAATTACTTCACCCGGTTATGATTCTGGGCGCCTCATATAGAACATAGAACAGTACAGCACAGAACAGGCCCTTGTGCCGAGCAATGATCACCCTACTCAAGTCAACGTATCCACCCTATACCAGTAAGTAACCCAACAGCCCCCCCCCCATTAACCTTAAAAAAAATAATAAAATTAAAAAAAAAAATGTTTTAAACATTTTTTTTAATGACTTGGTGGGCCGCATAAAGACCTTTGGCGGGCCGCATGCGGCCCGCGGGCCGTAGTTTGCCCACCCCTGTTCTAGATGGTAGTGGTCTTGGGTTTGGAAGGTGCCGCCTGTGGAGCTTTGATGAGTTGCTACAGTGCATCTTGTAGATGGTACACATGGCTGCCACTGTTTGTCGGTGGTGAAGGGATTGAATGTTTGTAGAAGGCATGTCAATCAAGCATGCTGCTTTGTCCTAGTTAGTGTAAAACTTTTGAGTGTTGTTGGAGATGCACTCATCCAGGCGAGAGGGGCTGGTTTAGCATAGGACTAAATCGCTGGCTTTGAAAGCAGACCAAGGCAGGCCAGCAGCACGGTTCAATTCCTGTACCAGCCTCCCCAAACAGGCGCCGGGATGTGGCGACTAGGGGATTTTCACAGTAACTTCATTTGAAGCCTGCTTGTGACAATAAGCGATTTTCATTCATTTCATTTAAAGTGGAGAGTATTCCATTGCACTCCTGACTTTTACTTTGTAGGTGGTGGGTCGGCTTTGGAGAGTCTAGAGGTGAGTCATTCACCACAGGATTCCTAGCCTCTGACCAGCTCCTGTAGCCCCAATACTTATATGACTAGTCCAGTTCAGTTTCAGGTCAATGGTAATACCCAGGATGTTGATAGTAGGGGATTCAGCAATGATAATACCATTAAATGCCAATGGTCATTTGCTAATTTCTCTCTTGCTGGAGATAGTCATTGCCTGGCACTTATGTGGCATGAATCTTACTTGTACTTTGTCAGCCCAACCCTGGATATTGTCCAGGTCTTGCTGCATTTGGACACAAACTGTTTCAGTATGTGAGGAGTCACGAATGATATTGAACACTGTGCAGTCATTCGTAAACATCCCCATTTCTGACCTTATATGGAAGGAAGGTCATTGATGAAGGAGCTGAAGATGGTTGGGACTAGGTCATTACCCTGAGGAATTCCTGCAGTGATGGCCTAGAAGAGAGATGTTGATCCCCACCCACTACAATCATCTTCCTTTGTACCAGGTATAACTCCAACCAGTAGAGTGCTTTCCCCCGATTCCCATTGACTTCAGATTTGCTCGGGCTCCTTGATTCATACTTCATCAAATATTGCCTTGATGTCAAGAGCAGTCACTCCCACCTCACCTTTGAAGTTCAGCTCTTTTGTCCGTGTGTGAGTCAAGGCTCTAATGAGGTCAAGAGCAAATGATCCTAACAGAACCGAAACTGAACATTAGTTAGAATATTATTGCTAAGTAATTGCCGTTTGATATTACAGTTGATGACTTCTTCCATCACTTTACTGATGATCAAGAGTAGACTGATAGAGCGGTAATTGACCAGGTTGGATTTGTCCTGTTTTTTGTGCACAGAACAAAACTAGACAATTTTCCACATTGCCGGGTAAATGCCAGTGTTCTTGCTGTACTGGAACAGCTTGGCTAGGGGAACAGCAAGTTCTGGAGCACAAGTTTTCAAAACCATTGTCTGACATGCCGGTGTGAATGAGAAAATGAATGAATACTCCTTTATCTCCTGTTCTACCATGACAAAACCACATAAAAAAAAGGAAAGAGAATTTTTTTTTTACTGAGGCCGCAAGGATTGCGAGGGACTAAGACCTCACACCATATTTTTTTTAAAAGTAGAGAGATATTGTCATGTGAGAGTACCTTTAAGAAATGGGTGTTTATAAATGGGTGTGTATATAAATATCTGTAGTGAGAGTACCTTTAAGAAATGGGTGTTTAATACTGCAGTGATGTCAGAGAGTGGGTGGAGCTGGACTGTCTGTCAACTTTTTACTTACGCTTTAGGCTTTTTGCTGCAGGTGGGTTTGGTTTCATTTTAGTTTTGGAGAATCACAGCAGGATGTGTAGGAATCTCTGCAAGCTTATGAATGTCCATTTGCTGATTTCAGCATGGTAACTGCTCTCAGTAGTGAAGTTAAACCTGAGGTGCTTCTGTAAAAGGTTTTGTTTTCAAGTCTTATGGATGTTAAAAGGAAAGTAAGAATTACTTAGTGTTGTATTCCTTGGGGGTTGTATTTGAATTGATGGTTGCTAAGATGTTCACTGTATGTTTTAAAAAGGTTCACTTGAGTTCATAGAATAAACATTGTTTTGCTTTAAAAAATACTTTTCCATTTCTGCTGTACCACACCTGTAGAGTGGGGCGTCTGCTCCCCATACCACAATCTATTAAAAGTTGTGGGTCAGGTGAACTCCATGATACACTTTAAACCCTGGCCCATAACAATATCCTCACGGCTATTTCTAACGTTTTAAAAACTGAACAAAGATCCCTAAAATAGCTCAACCATTGATTGACAGTGACTCTGAGTAAAAGGAGCTACCTGAATGTTTCTGTAAAACACATACATTGTTATGTCTGGGGAATCTCCAACGACCCCCTATGGGCTGCACAGGCCAAATTCAACCCTGCACCAAGTCGGAGAATCACCGGGGGGGGGGGGCGCGAATCCCGCAACACGCTCCGATGCCAGGCAGCTCTAAGCGCCCCCCCCCCCTTCGGTGATTCTCCGCGCTCAACAGGCCAAATGCCTGGCGAGTTTGGCCAACTCCCACTGGCATGGTTTGCATGTGGTCCTTCCCAGCGGGACCTCGGCGTTCTGGCTGCGGGGGATGTCCTAGTGTCGGGGAGGGGAATCCGACTCCGGGGGGGCCTCCACAGTGGCCAAGCCCGTGATCAGGGCCTGCCGATCGGTGGGCGGGCTAATCCCGGGGGGGCCTATGATCCTCCGTGCTGGGCCCCAGTAGGGCTCCGCCATGTTGCCCAGGGCTGGCGCGGAGAAGACAACCCACATACATGCGTGGACTCGCGCCGGCTGTGGCGTACATGCACGGACTGGCGCTGCCCATGCTGGCGCCCATATCAGCAGCTGAAGCTGCGTGAAGCACTCCAGTGCCATGCTGGCCTCCTGTGCGGCGCAGGATCGCTGCTCCTTGGGGACAGTTGATGCCGTTGTAAAACGCTCTGGCGTTTATGACGGCGTCATCACTTAGCCCCATTATCTGAGAATCCCGCCCAAGGAAGCTATACAAAGGCCAAGTGCATGTCGTAACCCATGCTGGCCAACAGGGGCCTGTTGGTCTGTTAAGAAAAAGAGCCCCGCAACCTTTCTTTCACTTCCCAATGGTTGAGCAATTTAACAATCTTGGGGTCCCAAATTAATGATTCCTTGTCAAAGATAATCTGGAGAGGTAGAAGTCATGTGACATGGGTCTCTGGCTTATGGGACCTGCAGTAATATTGCCTTGTTGAACTCATAAACTAAGTTTGCTGTTTAACATCTGTTTAGCAGGCCACACCAAAGGAACTCAGGTCTAGCTTGAACACCTGAACCATTGTACTCTGCTTCTGTTATAGGTTCTGTAGCACCACCTGCAAGATTAATTCCATTGTGCATGCCTATCTCATCTTGTAAAGTCAACACCACTGGAAAAGTGAATTATCTGGCATCAGTGTTTAGCCCACCAACTTCCATGAAGGAATACCTTATTGGACTTTGATTCTGGACTTTGGAACCCATTTGAACCAATATTTATTTCCTCTGTAGTCTCTGTAGTGTAAGTCCTTCTTTTTCCATCCCTCTCTTAACTGTCTTAGTGTGGCGGCAATGTTGCGACCCTCCCCCCACGTTTTTAGTGTATGCAAATACACTAACACTTTGAGTTCATCCCACCTCAAATTTGCTGTTGGCTTATTACTAGAAAACTGTATCACATAAAAACCGAGGGCTTGGGGAAATATGCAACCAGTTGAGGAAATAAATCAAAACACCTTTTTTTGTTTTCGGGCTGGTAATAAGAGGAGAAATTAATGCCATTTAAATTAACTCCCCTCCTGTCTGTAACAACTCATAGAATGGTTACTGCACAGAAGGAGACCACTTGGCCCACCATATCCATGCAAGCTCTCGACAGGAACAACACAGCTGGACCAATTCCTCTGCCATTTTTCTGTATCTCTGAATTATTTATTCTTTAGGGGCTTATCCAATTTTCTTTTGAAAGTCGCAATTGAATCTGCCTCCACCAGATGTTCAAGTAGTGCATTCCAGATCCTGAAATCTCGCTGCATAAAAAGCCTTTACCTCATGTTGCTCTTGTGCTTTTGCCCATCACCTTGATTCGGAGTCCTCTGGGTCTTCCACCAATTGTGTGTGCTGCTATTAACAACAGCAGTTTAAAAAAGAACAATGGAAAAATTCTTACAGCAGACTGAAGGCAAATGTAAGAACCTGGGTACTATCCCGCCATCTCCCATCATGCACACACCCATGCATGCCCATGCATACAAATGCAACATGCACAACCTTGAACTAGAACGATACACAACCGTATACAAAACATGGTTGACAATGCTAGTTCCTTTAAAATGTCTCTGACACATATTTTCCTAGCTTGTCCACCGTGAATGGAAAGGTCCAGTAAATGATGTTGAATTTTAATTTGGACAAATTAATCTGCATTAAATTTGTTTTCACAATTTCTTCCCATAATTTACTCAGAATAAAACTTCTGAGCTATAATCTCACTCCACCTGAGACTATTACGGTTGCAACCAATTAGATATGTACGATTTCAACCTTCCATTGAGAACATTTAAAGTTACTTAAACCATAGGATGGAACAATAGACAGTGTAGTATATATAGCAGCATGCAAATTGAAGGACCTTGGAATGGTTGAGGAGGAATAGCAATGTGAATTTAGTGAATTTTAAGTGCATAGAATTTCCTGTGGGCTACTTTCCTTGTCCTCTAATCTGATTTATTCAAGGACTTTTGAAATTTGTTGTTCCAACAATTTACACCAGATCACAAAATTCTCATGAAAACAATAATTTGTTTTTTAAAAATCAACTTGGTCTGTTTTTAAAACTGACAGTGAAAGCCCTTTTCCAAAATGAGCAAAATGTGCACCCACATATAGAAACCCATCTGGCAATATATACTTTTGATGGTCACTAACCTTTAATGGAGGTCAAGTAAAAGGACAAATACTCCAGCATGAGTGTATTGCGATCAAATTAGCTGGGTAGAGATTGGAACAGATAAAATTAGAATAGAGCATTTCTCACATTTTAAAAATTACAGAAACACAGATTTCTCAAGTTTACCAAAGGTCACATATTTTCTTTGCAAAAGACATTCTCTTGCAACCGAAAACTATTTTCGAAAGCAATTTGTGTTAGTTGGAGACACATTCCACCATGTGCATCAAAGATATAAGAGTGGAGGGGCTATCGACAGAAGGGCAGATGACACCAGGCAACTCTATTTTACATGGGTTCTGATTTCTTTTCATTTCATAAGAGGTTGAATTGTTAATTAACTTTTAGGGAAAGGACACAAGCTGCCTCCTTTGACATTCCTTGCTTCACAGATCTGGCAGCTCATACTCTGAAAGCTGCAAGAGGGTATGTCATCCTGCAAACACTTTGGAGATAGAATGATTCAATAAGAAAATTAAATCAGCACAGCCAGCAGTTTCAAGCCGATTAAAGGTCCAGAAAGTATCTCTTTGATATTCTATGTGACCTGTTTTTCAAAGTGCAAAAATCAAATCTGCACGGTATCACCTTTCTTCCCTTTTAACTTAGCCTTTCAACACAGTTTGCACTTATCCTTTATTAATTTGATACACTCATATTACAGTGGCATTTTGAAAATGATTTGCTGTTTGTCTGGAAGGAGAGTAAGCAAAGCTTTTTTTTTAAACACAGGAGGTTATATTCATTTAAATATGTAATTATAACCCGTTAAAGTTTGAACATTTACTTCTTTAATGTTTGCATTTATGCTTTTAATGTTTTCATGTGGTAGATTTCACACTCTGGTAAAAATTTAAAGGCATTTCATGTCACGTTTGTTGGAAATTAAAATGGTGTGACTTTTTATTGTAAGCCAGTATTTACTTTGCTATAAAAGAAACACGCTGACTGCCAAGTACTGCACTTGTGAGGGTTTACGACTGTTGACACCCTACAAATTTTCACAAGGTCATAGCCACACTAAGGTCGGATACTTGAAGTATTTCACACTAGAAACTAATTCAACTCTATTGCAAGGTTTTGATGCAACTCTGAAAATGATATGCCAAAACATCTCTCATAATTTCCTCACAAGAGTGCCTAGTAGACCTATATAAAATACTTTGTAACTGAGTGGCTCCCAAATTGAATGTAATGATTTCTTAAATAATGAAAATCCTCTGTTTAGCTTTCTTCTCTTTCCCCTTTCATATTGTGCTCCGATTTTCTCATTGAATCCCTGCATCTACTGGATTCTATACTTAAATGAAAAGAAGGCCCATTCATTCCTTTTTCGGCAGATCAATGATGAAGATATACAGTAAATAGATCAAAATCCACCTGTGATAACAATCAGCCATTCATCATGAAGTACAATGGCAAAGTAAATCTTGAATCACTATCACAATCGTTTGGTACCTAGATCTTTCTTTGCCCATGAATTAACCCACCCCAACCCTCTATACCTCTGCACCACTTCTTAAAAGATATGACTGACACAAAGCTATTTTTCTTCTCTCTTCCTCTTTAAACTTTTTCCATGTTAACGTGGGTGCCACTATGCTGCATTGATCATCCTTCATATTAAAAATCATTTTTTGATTTTGC
Source organism: Scyliorhinus canicula (assembly GCF_902713615.1). Taxonomy (NCBI): domain Eukaryota; kingdom Metazoa; phylum Chordata; class Chondrichthyes; order Carcharhiniformes; family Scyliorhinidae; genus Scyliorhinus; species Scyliorhinus canicula. The sequence goes on along the minus strand of NC_052148.1, from coordinate 151,197,780 downwards.
AGGTTGTTACAACCCGGTGCCCTTCCTGCCTCTTGCCCTCCCAGTTTATCTGGGTTAGAGACCAACACTGATACATGGTGGCTTGCCTATACCAGAAACTGGGTTTAGCAACAAGTTAAGATGATAAATACATAAAGCCTTTCTAATAAAAATATTGAAAAATATTGGAAAGAATTTAAATATGATTGCAAAGAAGTTGCATTTGTAGAGTTTTTCCTTAAACATAATACTCATGATATACACATTAAAGGCAAATTTGTAGAGAAAACAATATATTTCCACTTGTGCTGGTCTGTAAAAATCAGAAAGATATTTACTAAAAAAATCTACTGGGGGATTCAAGAGAAATATCTTTCCCAGAAAGTGATTAAAATGTGGAACTTGCTACCACAAGGAGTAGATAAGGCAAAAAGAATAGATGCATTTAATCTAACTTTAAATAAGCACCTGAGGGAGAAAGGGAAATAAGAGCCGCAATCTACTGGCCTTGTCGCACCCGACTCAGGACATGACAAGGCTGTTAGATCTCGCAAGAGGCTTCTCACAATGATTTGGATCCCTCACACAATGGACGGAATCCATACTTGCATATTCAAGTGTGCAGTCAGGATCACTTGAATATGTCTATGCCAGATCTACCCAGTGCCCGGGACCTAATAGCTTTGCGTCAGAGACCCTGAACAAGAGCCATTTAGCACTAGTATTCACTAAGTGGACCAGGCATACTGACATTTGGGATGAGGGTCTCCCAGGCTATTGGGCACCGATGGATCGTCAGGCTCTGGGCAAAGTGGTACCCTGGCTGCCCCGAATTTACCGGGCACTGTCAGCCTGACACTCTGGTAGTGCCACCTGAGCGCCTTGGCAGTGTCACCTGGGTGCCACCCTGGCACTGCCAGAGTGCCCAGGTTGCACTGCAGGCTGAAAATGCCAAGGTACCCAGGTGGCATCTTCTGTGTGCTTGGGATTAAGCCTGGGGGTGTCCTGCCCTTATGAGGTGGGTGGTGGGGGCCCAAGGACCCCCTTATTGGTAATTTGGGGCACTGTGGTGGTCCAGATTCCCTCATGGGAGAGGGTTCAGAGATCAAGGCATCATTTGAAAATAGATCCCCAATCCCATCCTGCACTGGTGAGAGGAGCCCTTTATTGCGGGAAATGGGACAAAGTGCGCCCTTAGCAAGGAACATGCCCACCAAGGCTGCAGAAATGAAGCAGAGTCCCATTTAATAGCGGGGTCGTTCTCAATGCTGCCAGCGCCAGGAAACACCCAACTACATACTCCAGACACGAGACTCCGTTTCATTTCTGTTAAATCGAGCCCTAGATTATGCTGACAGGTTTAGATGATGAGGGGTGGGAGGAATCACGATGTGGGGCATAAAGACCCCCATAGGCTGGCTAAGCTGAGCCATATAATTCTATGTATTGAAAATATTGGGTTGGATTCTCCACTGTCAGGATTCTCCATTGCAATGGCAAATTGAATGCCATTGAAATCCCCACGCCTGGGGATTTCCCGACTGCATGGGCTGCCCACAATGGGAAATCCCATTGGCTGGCTGGCAGGACGGAGAATCCCACTGACAGCGAGGATGCACAGCACGAGAAAACTGGTGCAGCAGGACGGAGAATCTCACCCAGTATGCTGGACATTATTTGCTGGAAAATCTTTGTGCTTTTCAGTGATTATTGGTCCCTTTTTATACTTCCTATGGAGGAAAACATATTGTCATCAATCACATGAAAGTCAGGCAGTTCTATAACAGATGAATTCTGCAAGATAATCGCTCAGGTCAAAATGCTGAGAATTACCCCTGAATTGTATATGTTCTCCTATTTAGAAATGAACCAAACTGGATATCATTCTGACGTGGAATGTCACGATTATTTATAATGCCACTGGATTGAATACTAGGGCAAGAGGAAACTCAAATATTGGTTGGAATTTTCCAGCTACCCCCGTGGCAGATTTTCCATTTGTTGCCGGCAGTATCGTCCAGTCCCTCCAAAGTCAATAGTAATTTGTATGGATCACCCGTCTAGCGGCAGAGTGACTTTGGCAAGACTTTGGAAGTTCCCACCCATTAGGTTCCTAAAGGAATAGGAATGAGCAACAATATTTCTGAACAAGTAGAAGTACTACAATTATTGATAAAAATGAGGATTGTTAAAGGTTTGAAGCATATTTGAATAATTTTTCTCAGGAAACTGCAGAATACCTCAAACAATGGCTACATTTGTAAAGGCAGTTTCCTTCTCGGTACACGTTAACCTTGAATCTTTGCAAGGAGGTACCTCTCAACCTCCTGCTGTAACTTTGGGGATAGATCATTGGAGTCACTCCGGAAGAACAGAATAAATGGTTAAAAAGGTTTTCTGGGGCATCATGCTGGCGCAATGGTTAGCATTGCTGCCTCACGGCGCCACGTTCCCAGGTTTGATCCCGGCTCTGGGTCACTGCCCGCGTGGAGTTTGCACATTCTCTGTGTTTGCATGGGTTTCGTCCCCACAACCCAAAGATGTGCAGGGTAGGTGGATTGGCCACGCTAAATTGCCCCTTAATTGGAAAAAAGTTAATTGGGTACTCTAAATTTATTTTTTTTAAAAAGAAAGATTTTCTGTCATATAGAAGTGACATTTTAGGAGAGCACCCATGCTTATGAGCTGAGATTACTCTGGGGCTGGTAGTCCTGCTTCCAATGTAAAAAACAGGGGTGAGCTGCCTCCCCTTGCCTGGCTCGTCCTAAAGCAATTAACTGTCCAGTGCCCCTTTAATTACTTTCGGGGGGCTGGCAACTCTCATGCCCCAGCAGAACCACTGGGAGAAATGGCCTCAGCAATGAGGCTGAGAGGAAGGCATTCAGTTTTGGAACCAGGACATAAGGTGAGACTGGGGTTTCACCATGGCCAAGCTGGCAGGCCCCGATGGGCAGATGACAGGGGCGGGGGCTGTGTGGTTGGAAAGGAAAAGGAAAGTTTGCCAGGTTTTATCTGGTGACTCGGTTACCAGGCATTGATCCATCTCATGACAGGTAAAATCCCTGTTGAAGAGGGACCTTACCCAGCTATTAATTGACACCTTAAGAGCCTCAATTGGCTTACAGCCCGCAACTTATACAAATTAAGCAATGGTGGGTGTAATATCCCACCCAGAGCCTAGGGGGTGGGAGTGCTGTCTTCTCCTTGCTCCTTGCTGAGTATGAGCTCCTCCACTAGGAGGTATCTGAATTACCTAGAGTATATTAGATCGGCTCGTAAGGCACCAATGAGAGAAGTACCCAGTAGGGCTCTACCAGGGAGTGTAAATATACTACTTGTAAATAAACTTTGTTCTTATTTTTACTCGGTTTAGACTCCTGCATCCTTATCAAAGTGGGGCAGGTGGCTAGGCATCAGAAATGATGCCCATGATGGAGCATCCAATTTGACTGCACCCACCTATTGGTGTTATGAAATCCAGCCCAATGACTTTAACGTACTTTGGGATATTATACTTATATCACCATGTAAATAAACTGTAATTCTAGTTTATCGGGTTGTTTCTGTATTCTGAGCGGATATGTTCATTCCTGTTCATGCTTCCTAACTATCTTTAGTTAGGAAACAATGTTCATGAACAATGCCAAGAAGATACAGCTGAGCAAATGGAATATTAGGTCGTATTAACAGGACTAATTCATTGTAAAACAAAGTACACAACCTCTGTCCTTGTACAAGGCCTTGGTTAGACCACATTTAGAATCCGGAATTTAGTTTGGTTTCCTCATTAGGTTTTGGAAAAGGTTCAGAGGAAAGCTGCAAGAATAATTCACAGCTTAAACCTTAGTTACACAGATAAGCTTAAAAAGCTGGGTTTATTACTTTGAGATATTTGGCTTTGGGATTATTTGACAGAACTTTACAACAGTTAAAAGGCTAGATTTCCACTGACATATTACATTGATTTGATAGATTAGTGAAGGCCAGGATCCACTCCAAGGAAGCACGTTGGCACTTTAAATAGTATAATGAGTATGTGTGCTTCATTGTTATTCACCATTTGAAACATAACCTTGACCGGTCAGATTTCTTAGCAATGGGAAAACTGCCAACTAAACTGAGATGGGATATTGCTGAAAGGAGGTAAGTGCCTTTTCACTTAATTGCAGGTATGCTTGGCTGGACAACCACCCACCTCCCCTCACTCCCACCACCCACCCTCTCCCTGTGGTCATTCACATCTTCCAATCTTTCTAATCAGCACCCCCTCTGCTTCCCCCACCAGATTCTGAACCCAGCGACTATCCTGCTTAAGGCTCTGATCGTATGCCTCAGGTTTCCAATAGCCTCCTTCTCACCGTGGCCGCTACTTACCATTATCCCCTGGCCTCTGACCTCCTCCCATGCCTCTTATCTCCAACATCCTGCCACACTCGCAGGATTAGCCTCCCAAACCTGAAATTGGACCTTTCCGCTAGGATCGTAGTTGTCACCAACACCTCCAGTCAGAACCCAAGGATCCAACACCCACCTTGGGATAATGAGACCAGCCCTCTGCCCCCCCCCCCCCCCCCCCCCCGGATCAATGCTCCCACCCCCAGGAGCAAACTCCCTGTGACCAAATACAACCCCTGCAGAAGATTGGAGTGCCAATTTACCTAGTGGTGCAGCCTCCTCCAAATTACTCCCTTGAATGAAAGCCAAATCTATCAATCAAGCTGACTTCCAAGTGGGGAATTTCACAAAGACCTTGAGCAGTTAAAGATCCACAGTATTCAGGAGTTCCATGACCTTTGATTCCCCAGAGTTTTACAGGCACATATGAGAGGCCAGCACACCCCGGTGAATCAAGCAACTAAAATCACCTCCTATGTGTTCAGGCCCCTGGAGTAGGACTAGAATCCACAATCTTCTGAATGAGAATACACCCACCGTTTCTTTATATCCATCTCCAGTGGCTATCAGGAGAGTATAGGGTAAATCCTCTGGTCCCACCCACCACGGGAATTGTCGTGGAGGGGACGGACAATTTAATGGATCATCGAAAGGTCCGTTGAGTTTGGGTGGGAATTTCCAGCTCCCGGATAGGAGGGATTGGAAAATCCCACCCTGCACATGTAAAGGTGATCCTTATACATGTGTACCATTGATCCTTATATATATTTCCTATATTTCAATATTGTTTACATATCCTTATAAGCTGCAAAATTTAATTTAAAAAAATTATGGTCACCAAATTGTGCTGGATATCACCTTTGATGTTGTGGGAGCCTGGAGGGGGTGCTATCCTGCTTCTGGCCACTGCCCATTCTGGGATGAGTGCCATGTGTGGAACAGTAACATTCAGAGTTGGCATATAGTGAGGTGTTTTGGCCTTCCTTTTTCACCTCACAAGATCATAAAGTCATAGTTTGTGGGCTGATCTGATTGTGGCATTAACTACACTTTCCTGCCTCCCCCATAACCACTGCCTCCCGTGGTACACCAACAAAACTGTCCAACTCAGCCTTGAATATATTCAGTGACCCAGACTCCACTGCTCACTTGTGGAAGAGAATGCCAAATACTAACAACTCTCGGAGAGAATAAATTCTTCCTCATCCGCCTCTTTTTAAATTAGTTCTAGGTTCCCCACTGAGAGGAAACACCCTCCCAGCATCTACCCTGTCAAGCTCCCTCAGAATCTTATGTGTTTCAATGAGGGGCAGAATTCTCCACCTCTTGATACAGCAAGTGCAAACCGCGATCGGGAGGAGAACTGGAAGTCTGACCAAAAGCAGGGAGCGGCTTGGTGACAGCTCTGTGGATTTGGGGTGTCCCTCTCGGGATCGGGGTGGTCAGGTTCAGGCCACTATTGCTGCAGTATTTGATTTAAACGTACAGGCCTCTGGCTGCTCACTCTGCTGACTCTCACTGTGTCCTGTAAATGTTCACAGAGCATCTGGTCATTTGGGAGGCCACCAAGGCCGCCCTCTGAAAACCCTCAGACCCCAGCTGACCCATCAACGGGATGGGCGTGGCCAAGTTCAATCAGTGGCACACCAGGTGCTGCCACTCCTCAGTGCACTCATCAGAAACACAGCTCCACTGCAGGGGAAGCAGGGGAATGGCAGAGCTCACCCCAAACACAGGAAACATGCACCACGGCCTTTGGCACCCTCCCTGTCACATTGTCCATCTCCTGGCAGAGGCCTCACCTGTGACATTTTCTGCTAATACACTCCGCAGGACCACCAGCTGCCTCCAAGCTCTGTCTGCTGACAGCACCCCTGTTCCCACCCCTCCTGCCCCCAGACAGGTTGTCACATCCTGGGCGGGATTCTCCGACCCCACGCAGGGTCGGAGAATTGGCGGGAAGCGGCGTGATTTCCGCTCCCGCAGGTCTCCTAATTCTCCCGCCGGTAAAAAACCGGCGTTGTGCAAATCCCGCCGGCAGCCTGTGAAAACAGCTGGCGCCGGCGGGATTTCTTTTTTTAACAACTAACCTTAAATCTCCGGCCCGGATGGGCCGAAGTCCCGCCGCTGGGAGGCCTTCTCCCGCCGCCGAGGTGTACACCACCTCGGAAACGGCGGACTCAGCGGCGCGAGCGGGCCCCCGGGGTCCTGGGGGGGGCGGGGGGCGATCGGACCCGGGGGGGTGCCCCCACGGAGGCCTGGCCCGCGATCGGGGCCCCCCGCTCACTCCGCGGGGCAGTGCCGTGGGGGCACTCTTTCTCCTTCCGCGCCGCCACGGCCTCCGCCATGGCGGACGCGGAGGAGAACCCCGCATCGCGCATGCGCCGGCAGTGAGGTCAGCGGCCAGCTGCCGCTGACGTCACTGCCGGCGCATGCGCCGACCGCCGAAAGCCTTTCGGCCAGCCCCGCTTCCGACTGCGCCGGGTGTTTGCGCCAGTCTACCGGTGCAAACTGCTCCGGCGCGGGGCTGGCCCCCAAAGGTGGGGAGAATTCCCCACCTTTGGAGGAGGCGCGACCCCTGAGTGGTTGGCGCCACTCCCCTACGCCGCCACCCTCCGTCACGCCGGGTAGGGGAGAATCCCGCCCCCTGTGTGTCACACTCAGGACCCACAGCACACTCCAGCTAAACTCCTAGCAGGCATCCACTTCCCTGCCTCACCCACATTTGTAGGACCTACCCTCCCACAAGTATGGAGGCAATCGATGGTACACCGTGACCTTCCACACTGGACAACTAGGTACCAGCTGGCGGGAACACTTGGCTAACCCAATGAGGACACCCACAGTAGATCCCACTCGGGAGACAGGAGAGGGGGTCACAGAGCCTCTCGTTGACACGGGTTGTGGCAGCCACTGGTATCCCTGTTGACAGGGACAGGTGGTGAGGATAGATGCTCCCTGGTGCCACTCACTGCTGGGGACAGGTGTGCAGTGCAGTAGGCAGCATATCGGGAGGAAAGTGTGGGATTGGGGGGGACATGTGGAGGTTGGAGCTGAAGTGTAACTCAGGGTGACCATGTAGTCTGTTGGATCCGGATGGGATAGAGAATACTCAACTTGCTAACATGTCTTCTCTACACCCTCCCCTCTTTTGAGTACAGCCAGGAATGTTTGCTATCTACCTGACCGCAGCCGCCGTTGTGGACACACGAAGTCTGGAGGCCCAGGGCCTGCTCAGGGAGGACCCTGCTCAAGAGGAGCCTGCCACAGAAGTGCAGAGGCTAGCCGGTGAGGCTGGAGAGCTGGCCGTCCAACAGGTCAAGGAGGAGGTGCAGAGTAGGCGCCGCCCAGGCCACATTTATACCATCGGCTCCTGTCCTTCAAGGACCTGCCTGACCGAGTGTGCCGCCAAAGACTCCGGCGAACCAAGGAGACCGTGCACCATCTGTGCCAGATGGTGGTGCACCCGGTATCGCGGGGGAAAGGAGGAGGACACCTCCTTCCGATGGCCATCAAGGTGACGTTCGCCTTGAACATTTATGCTTCTGGGTCTTGGTCTTTCCAGGGACCGAGCAGGGACATGTCTGCGATCTCTCAGACATCCACACACAGATACATCCATGTTGTGATGGATTGTCTATTTGCCTGGGCAGTGGACTATATAAACTTCAGTCTGGACTAGATCCACCAGGATGCCCGGGCAGCAGGATTTGCCACCATTGCTGGCATGCCCCAGGTCCAGAGGGTGGATGAAACACATGTTCCCCTACGAGCACTGGCTCAGCACGGGGTGTCCTACATCAATTAGAAGGGGTTCCTTGCCCTGAATGTGCAGTTGGTGTGTGACCACCAGCAGCACATCATACATGTCTGTGCCGGATACACTGGCAGCGTGCACAATACATATGTCCTGGTGCACTCGTCGGTTCCCGGCACATTCGAGCACTCGCTCTAGTGAGGGTTTGGCTCTTGGGCGACAAGGTCTTGGCTAATGATGCCTGTCCAGAGCTCCCAGACTGGCGCAGGGAACTGCTATAACAATGCCCATGCAGTAACCAGGAGTGTCATTGAGCGTGTATTGGCGTCCTAAAGATGTGCTTCTGATGCCTGGACTGCACAGGTGGGGCGCTCCACTATAGCCCCAAGGACGTTTTTAACATCGTGCTGTGCTACTGCATCCTGCACAACATCATGCAGCAGAGAGGGGCATACTGAAGGAGGAGGAAGAACGCTAGGCCTCATCTGATGAGGTGAATGAGGAAGACGGCCAGGAGAACAGGGCATGGAACCTGAGCTGGCATGGCAGGCAGCTCAACGTGTGCTCCAGGGCTACTGGGACAACCTCATCACCGGCACATCCCCACCCAGTATCACCTCTCCATACTCTCTCCCCGCCCCCATCTCCTTCCAAGTGGTGCAACCTTACCCATAGCTGCTCACATCCTTCCCTGTACCTCATCCCTTCACTCCATCCCACCACCCCAGATCAACCCTTTTCCTCTGAGGATCCTACCAGCACCATTACAGGGTGTTGGCCCTGGGTTGGCAGTGGGTCCTGTTCATGGAACAGGGAATGATGACGACTCACCATGAGATGAGCTCTGGTGCTCTTCATCATTTGACAGTCTGACTCCTGCCTTCAGGATCACCTGGGTGATGCCTGCATGTGTGATGGCCATTCCATCTCATGGACTCATATTCTTTAGCGCGGTGGGGTGGGTGAGGCGGTTATCGAGATGGTGAGCGGTGATGGGTCATTCACGGGTAAGCTGTCCTGCATGGCGGCCTCACTTTTCTGGCCCCATTCCTTGCTGCCTCTGAGGGTGACTCCAGATGGAAGGTCCAATTGTCCTGGGGGTCCTACCCTGTGCCATCCTCCAACACCCACACCATACACTACCATAGAACATAGACATAGAACATTCAATGCAGAAGGAGGCCATTCAGCCCATCGAGTCTGCACCAGCCTACTTAAGCCCTCACTTCCACCCTATCCCCGTAACCCAGTAACCCCACCTCACCTTTTTTGGTCAGTAAGGGCTATTTATCATGGCCAGTCCACCTAACCTGAACGTCTTTGGACTGTGGGGGGAACCGGAGCACCCGATACGGGGAGAACGTGCAGACTCCGCACAGACAGTGACCCAGCACGGAATCGAACCTGGGACCCTGGCGCTGTGAAGCCACAGTGCTATCCACTTGTGCTGCCGTGCTGCCCTTCCACAGCAAGGTACGTACCAACCTCCCACACTCCCCCATCCGGCACATCCGTTACACCCACCCCAACCCGGCACTCACACCCTTCAGACAGAGGATTGAGGCAGGTCGGAATGTTGGTAAAAAGGTGTTTAATTGTGATAAAATACATTATATACATATACATTAGTGCGCCCTGACTCCTATTTCTAATTTATGTGCTGCACCCATGCCAACTTAACTGGTGGTCAAACGGCCATGTGTTTTCGCGCTCCTGAGGAGTCTGAAGGCGGATGTGGCTGTTCTGCAAGAGACGCATTTAAAAATAGAGGATCAGACTAGGCTGAGGAAAGGATGGGCAGGGCAGGTGTTCCACTTGGGAATGGACATGAAGACAAGGGGGGTGGCAGTGTTCGCGGTGGGGAATATAGCGGCAGATTCAGAGGGAAGGTTTGTGATGGTTAGTGGGAAGTAGGAAGGGGATACCGGTGGTCCTGGGACATGTTTCTGCCCCAAACTGGGATGATGTGGAATTTACGAGGCGGGTGATGGGAAAGATTCATGATCTGGACGTTCACCAGTTAATCATGCGGGGATTTAAAAAGTAATTGAACCAAGTTTGGACTGGTCGAACCCGAGTTCGGGGAAGGTGTCGGTGGTGGCGAAGGAGCTGAAGAGGTTTACGGGAGGGGGGGGGGGGGGGGGGGGGGGGGGGGGGATGGTGGCGGATGAGGAGCTGTACGAGTGGGTGAGGGCCGCCATTCAGGGGTATGTGGAGCTGAACAACACAGGGGAGGCCACAACCACCATTCTTTGGGATGCACTCAAGGCGGTGGTTCGGGGGGTGTTTATTTCAATTCAGGTACAAAGGGAAAAGGCGGAACGGGCAGAGATGGCAAGGCAGGTGGAAGACATTCTGAGGGTGGACAGGAGCTAATCAGAGGCCCTGGGGACAGGGTTGTTGAGAGAGTGGCAGAGGCTTCAGATGGAGTTTGGATTGGTGCCCACGGGGAAGGCAGTCGGGCAATTGTGGAGGGCCTGGGAGACAATATACGAATATGGGGAGAAGGCGAGCAGGATGCTGGCCCACCAACGTAGGAAACAGGAGGCGGCGAGGAAGATTGGCAGAGTGAAGGACGGGACGGGAAGGGTGGTGCTGGCCCTGGTGGGGGTGAATGGGGTGTTTCAGGAAGTTATAAGAGTCAGAACCCCTGGCCAGGGTGGGAGGGAATGTGACGGTTCCTAGATGGGTTGGAGTTTCCCATGGTGGACGAAGAGCTGGTGCAGAGATTGGCAGCCCCCATTGGGTTGAGGGAGGTGATGGAGATTACGGGGCGCGATGCAGGCAGGGGAGCTCCGGGTCCGAATGGATTCCCGGTGGAGTTTTATAATAAGTTTGGGGGGGATCCAGGGCCACTGCTGGTGAGGGCATCTAATGAGGCCAGAGAGAAGGGGCAGCACCCCTCTACACTATCGCAGGCATCCAATTCCCTGATACTGAAGAAAGATAAGGATCCAGAGCAGTGTGGATCCTACCCTCCAATATCGTTGCTAAATGTGGATGCTAAGTTATTGGCGAAGGTGTTGGCTTCGCGTTTTGTGGTGTGTCCCCGGGGTGATAGGTGAGGGATTTGTGAAGGGGAAACAGTTGTCGGCAAATGTGAGGAGGTTCCTTAACATGATTACGAAACCCCGGTGGGCAGGAAGTGATAGTGGCAGTGGTGATTGATGTGGAGAAGGCTTTCGACCGGGTGGAGTGGGAATATCTGTGGGAGGTGTTGGGACAGTTTGGGTTTGGGCAGGGGTTTGTGGACTAGATTTGGTTGCTGTATAAGGCACCGGTCACAACTGTGTGGATGAACCAGGTGAGTGCGGGATATTTCAGGTTGCTCCGTGGAACAAGGCAAGATGCCCGCTGTCCCCGTTGCTTTTTGCCTTGGCCATAGAACCATTGGCTATGGCATTTAGAGCGTCAAGGGATTGGAAAGGGATTGTGCGGGGGCCGGGGGGGGGGGGGGGGGGGGCAGGCCTCGAGCACTGGCTTTCATTGTATGTGGACGACCTGTTGTTATATATTTCAGACCCATAGTGGGGCATTGGCAGTATTATGGAAGCAGCTTAATGCAATTTACATTCATGTTTTGAGGGCAGCACGGTAGCACAGTGATTAGCATAGCTGCTTCAGAGCTCCAGGGTCCCAGGTTCGATTCCTGGCTTGGTTCACTGTTTGTGCGGCGTCTGCACGTTCTCCCCGTGTCTGCGTGGGTTTCCTCCGGGCGCTCCGGTTTCCTCCCACATCCAAATATGTGCAGGTGCAGGTTAGGTGGATTGGCCATGCTAAGTTGCCCTTAGTGTCCAAAAAGATTGGGTGGGGTTACTGGGGCTTGGGGGAGGTGCTCTTTCTAAGGGCCGGTGCATACTCGATGGGCCAAATGGCCTCTTTCTGCACTGTAAGTTCTATTATTCTATGATTCAATGAAGCTGAACATGGGAAAGAGCGAGGTGTTCCCGATTGAGACCAGAGGGCAAGAGAGGAAGTTGAGGGAGCTGCCGTTCAAGGTGGTGGAGCGAGTTTCAGGTACTTGGGCATGCGGGGTAGCATGGGGCTGGCCGCAGCTGCATAAGTAAAATTTGGCTCGGTTGATGGAGCAGATGACAGGGGACTTTCAGAGATGGAATGTGCTGCCATTGTCGTTGGCGGGACGGATACAGACGGTGAAGATGACGTTGCTGCCAAGGTTCCTGTTTATATTTCAGAACCTCCCGAAGTCATCCTTTAAAAAGGTCAATGCGTTGATCTCGGGGTTTGTGTGGACAGGGAAGACCCCACGGTCAAGGAGGGCTTTATTTGAGTGGGGGTAAGGAGGGGGAGGAATCGCGTTGCTGAATATAATGAATTACTATTTGGCAGCTAACATTGCTCTGGTTAGGAAATAGGGCAGGATGGAGGTGGCTTCTTGCAGGTGAAGGAGTTGAAGGGCACTGTTTCCAGAGCCTCTGCCATTCTCGCCGGCCAGATACTCTGTGAGCCCAGTGGTGATGTCGGCTTGAGGGTATGGGCACAGTGGGGTCAGCATTTGAGACTGGAGGATGCCTTGGTGTGGGCAAAGATTTGTAATAATCGTAGGTTTGCACTGGGGGCGGGCTGGAAGCGAGGGTTTGGGGGTGGCGGAAGGCGGGGATTCAATGATTTGGGGATCTGCTCATCGGCAGCTTTGCAAAATTAGAGAACCTGGAGGAGGAAGATAAGCTGCCAAGGGGGAATAGTTTTCGGTACTTATGTCTGGGATTTCATGAGGAGGGAGATGCCATCCTTTCCTGGGTTGCTGGCCCAGGGGCTGCAAGATAAGGTGCTGTGGAGGGAGGGGAAGGTGTCCAAGGTTTACAAGGAGCTGATGGACTGGGAGGGACCCCTGATGTGAGATGTTAAAAGGAAGTGGGAGGAGGGGCTGAGGGGGGAGGTGGAGACCGGGACATGGCAGTGATGCACGATCAATTGCACAATGACTAAGGTTGGATACAACTGTGGCTTTATTGCAGTAAGATGTGTGGCCTCCCACAGCAGCTGGCGAAATGGCTGCTGAATAGAGGACACACTCCTCCTACTGGGTGGAGCCAGCAGGCAGGGACTACCGGCGAACCTGTAGTACAGGTCCTACCTTACATCACCTAATATAGGTGTAACAGTGATTTACCACATTCGTCCACTGTTAAAAATTAGTCTAGCGCGGGTGGTGGAGAACTATATACAGTCGTGAATTTATGTACAGTGCTTTATCAGGGAAAAGAAAAAAAAAATGTCCTTTGAAAGTCCGGTGCCAGTTAGCGATTCAACTGGTCTGGTGCCTTGATGTTCCGCTGGGGGCGACGTAGCGGTGGCGCCGATGTCGATGCTGGCGATGTTGATGCTGGCCTGATGTTGGGTGACTCCGGGAGTGTGTCAAAATCCTCTTCATCCTCTGGCGTGGGCAGGGGAAGGAGGGATGGTCCTGGTGGGGTTAATGTTGGGATCGCTGGGGGAGGGGAGGGTGGCGCCGGGCCGGAGGAGTGTGTATGTGTGAAACCTGCTGGTGCCAGGTCCCTGAGGGAGACAGTATCTTGGCGGCCGTGGGGTACGCCACATAGGCATACTGGGGGTTGGCATGGAGCAAATGCACCCTATCCACCAACGGATCCGCCTTGTGGAGTCAGACGTGCCTATGGAGCAGGACCAGTCCTGGAGCTGCGAGCCAAGTGGGGAGCGACACCCCGGATGTGGACTTCCTGGGGAAGGCAAAAAGACGTTCATGGGGTGTGTTATTTGGAGCGGTGCACAGTAGTAACCAGATGGAGTGTAGTGCATCAGGGAGGACTTCCTGCCAGCGAGAGGCTGGGAGGTTCCTGGACCGTAGGGCCAGCTGGACGGCCCTCCATACCGTCCCATTCTCCCTCTCTACCTGCCCGTTTCCCCGGTGATTATAGCTGGTCGTCCTGCTGGAGGCGATACCCCTGCTGAGCAGGAACTGACGCAGCACATCACTCATGAATGAGGATCCCCTGTCACTGTGGATGTAGTGCGGCTTGCACTCCGCACAGATCTAGCAGTCCCTGGTGGCTGTCCATACTCTACCACTTGGGCTCTCCAGGGGCTCTTGCTGGCCTCAATGATGCCTTCCCGAAGCAACCGCTGGACCTCGGACTTGATGAAGGTCTTATGCTGGGTGCTGTACCGTCTGCTCCTGGAGGCAACGGGTTTGTGTGGCACTAACAATTGCACACAAAGACTCGAGACATGTACAATCAAGGCTTTATTGCTGTGTGATGCTATTCCTCCGGCGGCAGCTGTAGAATAGGCTCTCAGTGACTCACACGCATATTTATACACAAGCTCCCTGTGGGCGGAGCTAGCCGGCAGGGGCTTACCGGAGGAACCTGTATTACAGGTACAGCCATACATCCCCCTACTGCAAGTACACATATCTACAGTGGTTATATCACCACATTCACCCCCTGTAAAAAATGAGTCCGGCAGGGGGGACGTGTAACTATAATACAAAGGATGATCTATTTACAAAAGGGTTCAAAAAAAGAAAACCAAGAGTCCATCCGGTTAGCAGGTTACAGGTTGAGCCGAATCGGCGGTCGAACGTTCCACTGTGATCGGCATAGCTGTGGTGGCGACGTCGGCACAGGCGGTGATGACAACGATGGTGCAGGTGCTGGCGGTGCTGGTGCTGGCTGCTGGCGGGATGACTCCGAGAGCGAGCCAAAATCTTCCGTGTCCTCCAGTGTGGGCAGGGGGATGAAGGATGGACCTGGTGGGGACGAATACGGGGGCGCCGGGGACAAGGATGGTGGCGCGGGGGGGAAAAGGGCGTGTGCATGGGATCGGCACCTGAGGGAGCCAGGTCCAGGAGCAAGACTGTGTCCTGGCGGCCGTCGGGGAACTCCACGTAGGCATACTGAGGGTTAGCGTGGAGTAGGCGTACTTTGTCCACCAGGGGTTCCGCCTTGTGGTGCCGGACATGCCTACGGAGAAGGACTGGGCCCGGAGTCGTGAGCCAAGTCGGGAGCGACACCCCGGGTATAGACTTCCTAGGGAAGGCAAAAACACATTCATGGGTGTACTGTTAGTTGCGGTGCACAGTAGTGACCGAATTGAATGGAGCGCGTCAGGGAGGACCTGCTGCCAGCGAGCAGCTGGGAGGTTCCTGGATCGTGGGGCCAGCTGGACGGCCCTCCATACCGTCCCGTTCTCCCTCTCTACCTGCCCGTTTCCCTGGGGGTTGTAGCTGGTCGTCCTGCTGGAGGCGATACCCCTGCTGAGCAGGAACTGACGCAGCTCATCACTCATGAACGAGGATCCCCTGTCACTGTGGATGTAGTCGGGGAAACCGAACAGAGCGAAGATGGAATGGAGGGCCTTGATGACGGTGGCAGACGTCATATCCGGGCATGGGATGGCGAAGGGGAACCTAGAAAATTCATCGACCACACTAAGGATGTAGGTGTTGCGGTCGGTGGAGGGGAGGAGCCCTTTGAAATCCACGCTGAGGCATTCAAAGGGGCGGGACGCTTTCACCAGGCGCGAGCGATCTGGCCGGTAGAAGTGCGGCTTGCACTCGGCACAGACCTGGCAGTCTCTGGTGACTGTCCGTACTTCCTCGACGGAGTAGGGCAGATTGCGGGCTTTGATCAGATGGTACAAGCGAGTGACCCACGGATGGCAAAGGCTCTCGTGCGAGGGACGGAGCTGGTTCACTTGTGCGCTGGCACGTGTACCTCGGGAGAGGGCGTCTGGGGGCTCGTTGAGCTTGGCGGGGCGATACAAGATCTCGTAGTTAAAGGTGGAGAGCTCGATTCTCCACCGCACGATTTTGTCATTCTTGATCTTGCCCTGCTACGTGTTGTTGAACATGAAGGCTACCGACCGTTGGTCAGTGAGGAGAGTGAATCTCCTGCCGGCCAGGTAATGCCTCCAGTGCCACACCGCTTCAACAATTGCCTGGGCCTCCTTTTCAACAGAGTAATGTCGAATTTCGGAGGCGTGGAGGGTGCGTGAAAAGAATACCACGGGTCTGCCTGCCTGATTCAGCGTGGCGGCAAGGGCGACATCTGAAGCGTCGCTTTCTACTTGAAAAGGCAGTGTCTCATCTACTGCGTGCATCCCGGCTTTGGCTATGTCAGATCGAATGCGGGCGAAGGCCTGTTGTGCCTCGGCCGTGAGGGGAAAATGTGTGGACTGGATCAGTGGGCGGGCCTTGTCCGCGTATTGTGGGACCCACTGGGCGTAATAAGAAAAGAACCCCAGGCAGCGTTTGAGGGCCTTGGGGCAGTGGGGGAGTGGAAGCTCCATGAGGGGGAGCATGCGGTCGGGGTCGGGCCCCAGTAGTCCGTTTTGGACTACATAGCCGAAGATGGCTAAGCGGTCTGTGCGGAACACGCACTTCTCCTTGTTGTATGCGAGATTAAGGAAAGATGCAGTGTGGAGGAATTTAGAAAGGTTGGCGTCATGGTCCTGCTGGTAGGCCTCAGATGGTGACATTGTCGAGGTACAGGAAGGTTGCCTGCAGTCCGTACCGGTCAACCATTCGGTCCATTTCTCGTTGAAATACCGAGACTCCATTCGTGACGCCGAAGGGAACCCTAAGAAATTGGTACAGACGACCGTCTGCCTCGAAGGCAGTATAGGGACGGTCCGATTTACGGATGGGGAGCTGGTGGTAGGCGGATTTCAGGTCAATAGTAGAGAAGACCTGGTACTGTGCAATCTGATTGACCATATCAGATATGCGGGGGAGAGGGTACACGTCGAGCTGCGTGTACCGGTTGATGGTCTGGCTGTAGTCCACGACCATCCTGTGCTTCTCCCCGGTCTTAACCACTACCACCTGGGCTCTCCAAGGACTGTTGCTGGCCTCGATGATACCCTCCCGAAGCAGCCGCTGGACTTCGGACCTGATGAAGGCCTTGTCCTGGGTGCTGTACCGTCTGCTCCTGGTGGCGACGGGCTTGCAGTCTGCGGTCAGATTGGCAAAGAGTGAGGGAGGCTCGGTTTGAGGGTCGCGAGGCCGCAAACGGTGAGGGGAGGTAGGGATCCGCCGAATTTGAGGGTGAGGCTCTGGAGATTGCATTGGAAATCCAGGCCTAGTAAGAGTGACGCGCAGAGGTTGGGGAGAATGTACAGACGGGAACGGTCGAATTTCACGCCCTGTACAGTAACTTTAACCAGGCAGAAACCCCGGATCGGGACAGAGTGGGAACCGGAGGCGAGAGAGATCTGCCGGTTGGCGGGATGGACCGCAAGGGAATAGCGCCTTGCCATGTCCGGGTGGACGAAGTTCTCGGTGCTCCTGGAGTCGATGAGGCAGGAGGTCACGTGGCCATTGACCAGCACCGTTGTGGAAGAGGGTGCCAGGTTGCGAGGACACGACTGGTCGAACGTAAAGGAGGCGAGTAGCGGGCGATCGGCAGTCGAGTCTGATGAGTCCGATGAGTACCGGTAGCGACCCATGTCCCGTGGCCCCGTCCCAGGGAGGACAAAATGGCGCCGTCTGGAGCACCTGTGTGGGAGAAGATGGCGGCGGGCAAGATGGCGGCGCCCATGGAGCGCACGTTGTGGGGTTGGAACAGGATGGCGGTGCCCATGGAGCGCACGTGGCGGGGGCGCCGAAAGATGGCGGCGCCCACTGATCGCACGTGGGGTTGGGGGAAGCGGACGGCAGGGCCCATTGTGCGCTCGGCTGAGGTGAGGGGGGGAACGGCGGCGCGGTTATATCACCACAGTTTGCAATCTGGAGTTAGATTGGCAAAGAGGGAGGGTGTGTCGACCTTTAGGGTCGCGAGGCGCATACAGTGAGGGGTGGTAGGGGCCAGTCGAATTTGAGGGTAATGATCTGGAGATTGCACTGGAAGTCCAAGCCTAGTAGTAGTGCAGCGCAGAGATTAGGAAGGATGTAGAGGCGGAAGCCGCTGAATTCTACGCCCTGGACCGTGAGAGTGACCGTGCTGAACCCCCGGATCGCGACAGAATGGAATCCGGAGGCCAGGGAGATTCTTTGATTGGCGGGGTGGACCACGAGGGAGCAATACCTTACCGTATCCAGGTGGATGAAGCTTTCGGTGCTCCCGGAGTCCAGCAGGCAAGAGGTCACGTGACCGTTGATTCTCACACTGGTCGAAGCAGTGACCAGGTTGTGCGGACGAGACTGTCGATCGTCACTGACGCGAGCTGCGGTCGGTCGTCGCTGGCGTCAGACGATAGAGAGCGTGGGTGGCCCAGGTCGTGGTATGCTGTCAGCGTCCATGCCCCATGGGGAAGACAGGATGGCGGCGCCTGAAGATCCTGCGGGGGACAAAATGGCGGCTTACATGGGCCGCACGTTGTGGGAGCTGGACAAGATGGCAGCGCCCATGGGCTGCACGTTGCAGCGGCTGGACAAGATGGTGGCGCCCATGAGCCGCACGTGAGCTGAGGGGGGAAGATGGCGGCACCCACTGGCCGCGCGTGGCCCCGGGAGGTGAAGATGGCGGTGCCCACTGGCTGCGCGTGGTCCGGGGAGGTGAAGATGGCGGTGCCCACTGGCCACGCATGGTCCGGGACGAAGATGGCGGTGCCCATTGTGTGTAGGTCAGGGGGAAGACGGTAATAGCGGCGACTGCGCGGGCCTGGCACACCGCGGCGAAGTGCCCCTTTTTGCCGCAAGCCTTGCAAATGGCAGTGTGGGCCGGGCAGCGTTGGCGGGGGTGCTTCTGCTGGCCGCAGAAGTAACATCGGGGACCCCCGAGGTGTGCGGGTTGGCATGTGGTGCAGGCGTACTGGCTGGGTGAAGCCCCGGCTGGGGTGGCCGTCTGTGGGGTCCACGAGAGATAGGAGGGGTGGGCCGCACGGTCGGAGGGGTAGGCCTGAGCATTACGTGAGGCGACTGTCATGGAGAGTGCTAGCATTTTAGTCTCAGCTAGTTCGAGCGTGGCCTGTTCTAGCAGTCTTTGGCGTATGAGGTCCAACCCAATGCCCGTTACAAACGCATCGCGCATAAGAAGGTTGGAATGTTCGGTGGCCGTAATGGCCTGACAGTCACAGTCCCGGACGAGTGGGATTAGGGCCCGTCAGAAGTCTTCTATGGACTCACCAGGGAGTTGAGAGTGAGTGGTGAGTATGTGCCTGACAAAGAGTGTGTTCGTTTTCTGTGCATAGTTTTCTTTGAGGAACGCCTTGGCATCTGCGTAATTCGGGGCTTCCTGGATCAGCAGAAACACGCTGGAGCTCAATCTTGAATACAGGATCTGTATCTTCTAAGCCTCCGCCGGAGGGGTGGTCGCTGAGTTGATGTACGCCTCAAAGCAAGCTAGCCAGTGATTAAAGTCCTTTTTGGCGTCGCTTGATTGCGGATCCAGCTGCAGGCGATGTGGTTTGATTCGGAGGTCCATCCTTTAGAAAATCTTACTGCAATAAATTGATGCAAGATCAATTGTACAAAGACTAAGGTTGGATACAACTGTGGCTTTATTGCAGTAAGATGTGTGGCCTCTCACAGCAGCTGGCGAAATGGCTGCTGAATAGAGGTCACGCTCCTCCTACTGGGCGGAGCCAGCCGACAGGGGCTACCAGCGAACCTGTCGTACAGGTCCTACTTACATCACCTAATAAAGGTGTAACAGTGGTTTACCACAGGGAGAAGGCCCTGCAGAGGGTGAATGTGCCCTTGTCGTGTGCAAGGCTCAGTCTTCTACAGTTTAAAGTAGTCCACAGGGCACATATGACGATGGCTAGGATGAGTAGGTTCTTTGAGGGAATAGAGGACAGGTGTGGGCGGTGTGTGGGGAGGCCCGCGAACCATGTTCACATGTTTTGGATGTGTCCAAAACTGAATGGACTCTGTCAGGGGTTTGCAGACATTATGTCTGAGGTGTTGAGGGTGAAGGAGGCTCCGAGCCCAGACCTAGCGATATTTGGGGTTTCAGAAGATGTTTTGGCCTTTACCTCCCTGATAGCCTGGAGATGGATTTTGCTTGGGTGGAGGGACACGGAGCTGCCGAAAGCGGGGGTGTGGGTGAGTGACTTGGTGGAATTCCTGAGGTTGGAGAAGGTCAAGTTCATCTTGAGGGGGTCAGTCGATTGGTTCGCCCAGAAGTGGAATCCACTCATTGACGTCTTTAAGGGGATTGAGGTGTCAACATCAGAGGGGAAAGAGGGGTAGAGTGGGTGGGGATAAGGGGGTTAAAATGGAGTAGGCAGGATGGGAGGAAGGGAAGGCCAGGGAGTGGGGGGTATGGGCGCTGGGTAATTATTATATTGTACAATTTGGCTTCTACTGTTATTTGTTTTGATTGTTATTTGTTTATATAAATGCCTGAATAAAATATATATATATATTTTTTTAAATTAGAGTACCCAATTCATTTTTTCCAATTAAGGGGCAATTTTGCATGGCCAATCCACCTACCCTGCACATCTTTGGGTCGTTGTGGCGAAACCCACACAAACACGGGGGGAATGTGCAAACTCCACACGGACAATGACCCAGAACCGGGATCGAACCTGGGACCTCGGCGCTGTGAGGCATCAGGGCTAACCCTGGGACCAGTGCCACCGTGCTGCCCTGAATAAAACATTTTTGTTAAAAGTGAAGCTCCTTGTAAGGTAAAAAGCTTTTAAGTTTGAGTTTAGTTAATTTGAAACTACCAGAGGATAGCATCATTATGAGAAGATTTTAAAGAGTGTTTTGAGGATTGGAGCTTTAAAACTCTCATGTGACAATCATCTGGGAGGATTCTAAGGCGAAAACCACAGAAGCTAACTTGCTTCAGACTAGAGTATGTATTTGACCACAGTCATCTTATGTGCTTAAAAGGGACTTTTTGTATTAATGAGACCATTGTAGTTTAAGATGTGGTTTGTAATCCATGTTAATCTTTAAACCTGTGTTTATTTGCTATGTTAAGGGGGGAGCAAATGGGTGTTATATAATAATCCAACTGTTCATGTTTAATAGAGGGGTTTTTTTGTTGTTAAAACTAATTAGCAGTTCTGTGACCCTGTTACTCTAGTTGTTTCCATACTGTATTTTATGAAGAAACTGTTCCACATACACTCTTTGAACTTATCCTCCAGCCTACCATTGCCAATTTGATTCATTCAATCTATACAAAGTTTAAAATTACTCATGGCCAGTGCAGTACCTTTCTTACCCTGTCCTACAGTCTAGCCATTGTTAGGGAACATATAAATTATTCCCATTAGTGTCTTCCTCCTTTGCTGATCTCCATCCAAACTTATTCCATATCTTGATCTCCAAATTAAGATCATTTCTCATTATGGCACTGATCTCACCCTTTATTAACAGAGCTACCCCACCTCCTTTCCCCTTCCTCCTGTCCTTTCACAACATCAAATATCTTTGAATATTCACATCCAAAACTTGGTTACTTTGTATGTTGTCACATGGTCTCTGGAACACCTATCATATCATACTAATTTATTTTGATTTGTTCTATCAATTCATCCATCTTGTTACGAATACTGCATTGAGATAAAGAGCCTTTATTTCTGTCTTTTTACCATCTTTGCTTGTTTTGATCTCATTTGTTGGTGCACTCTAATGATTGCATGCTCTATCCCTTCCTGTCACACCCTAGTTGTCATTACCCATATCATTACCCTGCATGATTACCTTGTCCTTTCTCTTTAACATTCCAGATCTCCCCTCATGTGGAGGCTTTGGAGGAGCTCTTACAAGTTATTTGAGTCAGAGGAGGTGGATATTTTGCAAGGAGTTTGAAGGTCTCTTTCACAGGAAGGTTGCTATCACTCGTGAGGAACATGGTTGCAATGCCTCTTGGGATGCAGCATGATGAGGAATTCAGCACAAGCAACAGGAAAGGGAAGCTGTGTACAGAGAGGGATGAGAAGGAAAGCAATCACCAGAAGGCTATACACACGTTGAAAATTCAGGCAGCACTCCTACATCTACCTCAGCTGTGAGCAGTGTCTGGCATAGTCATGATTTACCAAGGCTTTTTTTTCTTTATTCTTTCATGGGATATGGGCATCACTGGCAAAGCCTGCATTTGTTGCCCATCCTTAATCACCCTTGAACTGAGCATTTCAGAGGACAGAGAAGAGCCAACAACATTGCTGTATATCTGGAGTTACAGGTAGGCCAGACTGAGAAAGCAGGGGCATTAGTGAACCAGGTGGATCTTTGTGACAGTTCACAGAATTGCAAAATGATACAGCACAGAAATGGCCCTTCGGCCCATCAGGTCTGCTCCGTGTAGCCATGTATAATGGCCGCCTGCAAAGTACCATGGGAAATGTGATCAATTTGAGACACAGACAGGTACTCAGCCTCTGTGTATTGCGCAAAGAAACCAGACTTGGCTGAAACTTGTATCCATTAAGAGTAGATCACCATTTCCCCCAATACAATAGAGTTTGAATCAAGGAGTTACAACCTTCGCAGACTAGCCACCAACCCCCCCCCCCCCCCCCCCCCCCCCCCCCCCCTCTCCCCCCTGCCCTTATTTGGAAAGGCCTACATGTCTGGGACAATGATAGCTGGGACCCGCCCAGCTATCGAGGTATCCACCCCCTAATTGGCTGAGATTGATGAGGGTGATTGAAAACCCTATCGATCCATTGAACCTGGAGTAAGGACCGTCCAAAAGGGTGCGAAAGACAAAGGATAAAAGCCCTGCGCACTAGAGATCTGTCTGTTTTGGGACCGGCCTGTGTGCGACCAACTGCAGCAGAATAACAAAGTTCAAGGACCTGCGACCAATCCTGAAGGACGAGCCCAGATGAGAGGAACCAAACAACTTCCAAACCGACCATGTGGACCGGATAAAGGCCTTATCTCGCACAGTGCCGGGCACTCGAAGTTAAGTAAAGGTCATCTTAGTCGTCAGGTGTAGTTTAGTATGGTTATTGCATAGAGATACAAGTCTTGTGTTATTAACAAACTGTTGTTTTGAGCTAACATATTGGTTGTGTTGTCATTTGGGCGATATGAGAAACAGCTTGTGCTTCACCCCAAAGTAAAGAAGGCAACATTTATTAGCAACTCTGATGGGACCTCGATTAGAAGTGACTTTGTTACTGCGAGGGATGCCACAACTTTAAATTAAATTGGGAAAGAGAACGAACCACATATCGGCCAAATAACCGATTTTCGGAAGTGTGCACGAACCGCATACGTAACTAACAGGGAAGGGTAAGGTAAACTCGTCAGACTTGCATGCAAATCTAGAGGGATTGTGAACCGGAATATAGCCGTAAGCCGTACCCGTTGTTCAATCAACTCTTTATTCCCCCCGTTCCAAATTTTAAGTAGAGAAGAGGTGGCAGCACAAATGATCCAGAAGTTGATGAACCCACAGCAGCAATCCGAGGTTACAGTAGTTGATAAATCAGAGCAGTGCCTCATATGGGAGGATTTGTTGAGAATGTATTTAAAGGGGAAAGGATGGCCCCTTTGGTCGAATTTTTGTGCAAACATCGAGGCATATCCAGGAAGGATAGGATAGACTTGGTGGGAGAATCTTTGTGAGATATATAAGAAAAACGCAGGAAAGTTTCAAAAGCCAATGGCAATAGTGTGCTGCTTGGCACAGTTGCGAGGCACCGAGGAGGTCGCCGAGACGCTCCGCAGACAGTTAGCAGAGAAGGAAGAAGAGAATGAGGGAAACAGTAAAGAAAGTGAGAATATAATTGAGGAACTCCGGGAGAAGTTAGCCGTTAAAGACAGGGAAATCGCCGATGTTAAACATGCCCACCAGTCTTGCACAGTACACCTTAGCAGCTTTCAGACCCAGTGCAACAAGGCCTATCAAGATACACAGCGTGCAGTCTTGATAAGAGAGGAGACTGAACACCAGGTCACCAATTAACAAAGAAATGAGCCGATTTACAGGCAGCTTTAAGAGCGCTCCACCAGTCCACTAAAGAACAAAGGCAGAGCACCGTTGACCACGTTAAATGCCAGTGGAAGATAGATACGCTCCAGTCCTTACTTTCAGTTCAGAATGGCTTATGTGTACCTTCGGGACAGACGAGACAGATAAGGAAGAGATGGTAGAGTGGGAAGAGTTAAATGAAAGCGTGCAAATGTACGTAAAAGGAACGGAAAGTCAAAAGCAGCCACCACGCATCCCAAAAAGAAAGGCACCGGCAGCACTGGCTGCACAGGTCGCACCAACCCCCACAGCTGCCCTGACACCCATGAATCCGGTCACCACCAAAAGAAGGGTAAGGGATCAGGCAGGTCCAGATCTCACCTACCCCACTTTCGGTAACTCAGTTGACGGACGCTTGCAGTAAAATTACTCCATTTCAGCCCACCTCAGACCCGCATAGCTTCTTTGAGGAGATGCGCCAACAAAAGGTTCTGTATGGATTAGATGAGAGGGAGGAAGTTAAATTGATAGTGAAGAGCCTCAGCCAGTCGGTAGGGTCAGCTTTGCCAGACCCCCAAAACGTAGGAGGAAGAACCTGAGACGAAATGAAGGCCGCAATATTAGATGCCATCGGATACACCAAAGGGGTATGCAGGTAAAACAAAGGGGAACATCCGAACGCCTTTGCCGGTCGCCTCTGAATACATTTCAAGGCCGTATACGGAAACTTGGACCGCGCTCACCTCGATGAGGAAGATACCACTAAATATTCCCGTAAATTAGTTTCACATGCCACTGAAGCAAATTATGACCCGGCAGATACGACGTATAATGAGATTTGGGTACTGAGGCGCCTATCCAGGTCATGGGATTAGTCACTTCAGGATCAGATGGACCAGAATGCAGTAGAAACCACAATGTACCCAGTCAGAACTAGCCAGAAACCCGCATGGATAAATGAGGGCAGAAGAGAGGAACATTACCCCTGAGAACAGAACCCCAGAGCACAAGCCCCAGCCCACACACCACGAGGTCTATGTCACACTTGTGGACAAATAGCACATTTTGCCCACGATTGTAGTCAAAATCCTCCACACCACCAACGACCCCAACAGCCCAATCCCCCACCCAGAAACAATAGGCCAGACCACGATCGCTAACCGTGACAGCTAGAAGGCAACGCTTGCCCCAAGCATAACGTAAACGCCCATTCAGACAATCTCGCTTATAACTCCTCAGTTTGACAGTGTCCAGAGTCTCCATAATGGGGTCTGTGACACGCACTGGGATAAGATAGGAAGACCGGTAGTCATAGGCACAGTCCGGAGACAAGCAATTGAGTTTCTTTGGGACACAGGAGGATCCCGAACCACACTAAACTCCGCAAATCTATTCCAAAAAAAACCTGGCCCATCACAGATACCATCACACTCAGTGGATTCACAGGCCACATGCAAGAGGGATACATCACAGCCTCTATATTGTCCAAATAGGAAATGTAACCACTACCCACCCCATTGTTCTAGTAGACCTACCCCCGACTGCAGAAACATCCTAGGCATAGACTTTATGAACTCACATAACCTCTCCTTCGAGCCCGTAAACAAGTGTGTCTGGCGAATGTCCCAGACAGCTAGAGCCCCCACGATGCTCTCAGTGGGAGATTATAAAAACAGGATTTGCTCAGTAGTGGACTACTGGTTTAACCCTTCGGCAATTAGCATAGACGACACTATTAGACTGGTATTAGCCACACACAAAGGTGCGTTTGCCCAACACAAGCATGATTGCGGGTACATTCCAGGGACGATTATGATCTCAAGACCCGACCCCAAACCACAGAAACAGTATGGATTTCCTCAGCAGGCTGAGGGCAAAATTTTAAAGGTAATTAACAATCTGTTAAAACAAGGAGTGATTCGACCCGTAGCTTCCACTAATAATGCCCCGATTTGGCCCGTAAAGAAACCAGACAGTTCATGGCAACTCACCATTGACTACCGCGAATTAAACAAAGTTACCCATTTAACAGCACCCACCGTTGCCACGAGTCCCACGACCATGCTTAAGCAGGGAGTGCAAGCAAAGTATTTCACCGTGCTGGATATCAGCAATGGTTTTGGTCCATTCCCCCACAAAGAACAAAGAAAAGTACAGCACAGGAACAGGCTCTTCGGCCCTCCAAGCCTGCGCCAACCATGCTGCCTGTCTATCCTAAAAGCTTCTACACTTCCAGGGTGTGTACCCCTCTATTCATATATTTGTCAAGATGCCCCTTAAATGTCACTATCGCCCTGCTTCCACCACCTCCTCCGGCAGCGAGTTCCAGGCACCCACTACCCTCTGTGTAAAAAACCTGCCTCGCACATCTCTTCTAAACCCTGCCCCTCGCAGTTTAAACCTTTGCCCCCAAGTAATTGACCCTTCTACCCTGGGTATCCACTCTGTCTATGCCCCTCATAATTTTGTGGACCTCTTATCAGGTCGCCCCTCAACCTTCAATGTTCCAGTGAGAACAAACCAAGTTTATTCAACCTCTCCTCATAGCTAATGCCCTCCATACCAGGCAACATCCTGGTAAATCTCTTCTGCACCCTCTCTAAAGCCTCCACATCCTTCCGGTAGTGTGGCGACCAGAATTGAACACTATATTCCAAGTGTGGCCTAACTAAAGTTCTATACAGCTGCAACATGACTTGTCAAGTCTTATACTCAATGCCCCGGCCAATGAAGGCAAGCATGCCATATGTCTTCTTGACTATCTTCTCCACCTGTGTTGCCCCTTTCAGTAAGTTATAGACCTGTACACCTAGATCTCTCTGACTGTCAATACTCTTAATAATTCTACCATTCACTGTATATTCCCTACCTGTATTAGACCTTCCAAAATGCATCGCCTCACATTTGTCCAAATTAAACTCCATCTGCCATCTCTCCGCCCAAGTCTCCAAGTGATTTAAATCCTGATGTATCCTCTGACAGTCTTCATCACTATCCACAATTCCACCAACCTTTGTGTCGTCTGCAAACTTACTAATCAGACCAGTTACATTTTCCTCCAAATCATTTATATATACTACAAACAGCAAAGGTCCCAGCACTGATCACTGCAGAACTCCACTAGTCACACACCTCCAATCAGAAAAGCACCCTTCCATTGCCAATCTCTGCCTTCTATGACCTAGCCAGTTCAGTATCCATCTTGCCAGCTCACAACTGATCCCGTGTGTCTTCACCTTTTGTACCAGTCTGCCATGAGGGACTTTGTCACAGGCCTTACTGAAGTCCATATAGACAACATCTATATGCCCTACCTGCATCAATCATCTTTGTGACCTCCTTGAAAAACTCTAGCAGGTTAGTGAGACACGACCTCCCCTTCACAAAACCATGCTGCCTCTCGCTAATATGTGCATTTGCTTCCAAATGAGAGCAGATCCCGTCTCGAAGAATTCTCTCCAGTAATTTCCCTACCACTGACGTAAGGCTCACCGGCCTGTAGTTCCCTGGACTATCCTTGCTACCCTTCTTAAACAAAGGAAAAACATTGGCTATTCTCCAGTCCTCCGGGACATCACCTGAAGACAGTGAGGATCCAAAGAGTTCTGTGAAGGCCTCAGCAATTTCCTCTCTTGCCTCCTTCACTATTCTGGGGTAGATCCCATCAGGCCCGGGGACTTATCCAACTTAATATTTTTCAAGACGCCCAACACCTCGTCTTTTTGGATCTCAATGTGACCCAGGCTATCCACACACTCTTTGCCAGAGTCAACATCCACCAATTCCTTCTCCTTGGTGAATACTGATGCAAAGTATTCATTTGTACCTCGCCCATTTCCTCTGGCTCCAAACATAGATTCCCTCCCCTGTCCTTCAGTAGGCCAACTCTTTCCCTGGCTACCCTCTTGCTTTTTATGTTTGTGTAAAACGCCTTGGGATTTTCCTTAACCCTATTTGCCAATGACTTTTCATTACCCCTTTTAGCTCTGCTGACTTCTTGATTAAGTTCCTTCCTACTTTCCTTATATTCCACACATTTTGTTTTAAGAAGCCCTCCTGGATGCTCCTTACAAACTCTGCCCCATCCAAGCCCCGAGCACTAAGGGAGTCCCAGTCAATATTGGGGAAGTTAAAGTCTCCCATCACAACAACCCTGTTGCTTTTACTCCTTTCCAAAATCTGTCTATCTATCTGCTCCTCTGTCTCCCGCTGGCTGTTGGGAGACCTATAGTAAACCCCCAACATTGTGACTGCACCCTTCTTATTCCTGATCTCTACCATATAGCCTCGCTGCCCTCTGAGGTGTCTTCCCGTAGTACAGCTGTGATATTCTCCCTAACCAGTAGTGCAACTCCTCCACCCCTTTCACCTCCCCCTCTATCCCGCCTAAAATATCTAAGTCCTGGAACGTTTAGCTGCCATACCTGTCCTTCCCTCAACCAGGGCCGGGATTCTCCCCTACACGGCTGGGCGGGGGGTCCCGGCGTAGCAGAGTGGCGCCAACCACTCCGGCATCGGGCCTCCACAAAGGTGCGGAATTCTCCGCAACTTTAGGGGCTAGGCCCGCGCTGGAGTGGTTGACGCCACGCCGACTGGCACCAAAACCGGCGCCAATGGCCTTTGACGCCCGCCGGCTGGCGTCGGGGCTGGCCGAAAGGCCTTCGCCGGTTTGAACATGCGCCGGTGCATCAGCGGCCGCTAACGCCACCACCAGCACATGCGTGGTAGGGGGATCTCATCCACCTCCGCCATGGTGGAGGCCGTGGCGGCGGCGGAAGAAAAAGAGTGCCGCCATGGCACAGGCCCCCCCCCCCCCCCCCCCCCCCCCCCGACCGGTGGGCCACGATCGCGGGCCAGGCCACCGTGGGGGCACCCCCCGGGGTCCGATCGCCCCGCGCCCCCCCCCTCGGGACCCCGGGGGTCCACTCGCACTGCCACTCCCGCCGGCACCAGAGGTACTCCAATTCCCGCCGGCGGGATTGGCCTGTCAGCGACGGGACTTCGGCCCATCGCGGGCTGGAGAATTGCTGCGGGGGGCACGCCGATCGGCGCAGCGCGATTCCCGGGTGGCGGAGAATTACGGTCACGCGGGGGCGGGATTTACGCCAGCCCCGGGCAATTCCCCGACCCTGCGGGGAGTCGGAGAATTCCGCCCAAGGTCTCTTTAATGGCAACAACATCATAGTTCCAAGTACTAATCCAAGCTCTAAACCTCTGCCTTACCTGTTATACTTCTTGCATTAAAACATATGCACTTCAGGCCACCAGTCTCGCTGTTTTCAGCAACATCTCCCTGCCTGCTCTTCCTCAGAGCCATAGTGGCCCTATTTCCTAATTCTCCCTCAATATTTTCACCTTCTGACCTATTGCTCCGGTGCCCACCACCCTGCCATACTAGTTTAAACCCTCCCGTGTGACACGAGCAAACCTCGCGGCCAGGATGTTTATGCCTCTCCAATTTAGATGCAACCCGTCCTTCTTATACAGGTCACACCTGCCCTGGAAGAGCTCCCAGTGGTCCAGATAACTGAAACCCACCCTCCGACAGCAGCTGGTTAGCAATGTGTTTAGCTGCTCTATCTTCCTATTTCTAGCCTCACTGGCACGTGGCACAGGGAGTAAACCCGAGATTACAACCCAGAGGTCCTGTCTTTTAGATCGGGCTTGCCAGTATAAATTCGCATTCGCTTTTCAAGGACAACAGTGTGGAAAATGGAGGGGGAATTATGGAAGCCTTGGGGGAGACACGTCCACTTTTCAAGGACAACAGTGCACGTGGACGTGTCTCCCCCAAGGCTTCCATAAATCCCCCTCCATTTTCCGCAGACAGGTAGCTGCTGGTCTTTCTAAATTCTCCCGCCCCGAATGCCTAATTCAGTGTGCAGACGAGCTGCTCCTGCAAACCGACACCAGGGAAGAGCACGTGGCTCTATTGACCAAATTACTAACCCTGCTCCAGTCCATCAGATGTAAGGTAAACCCTAGAAATGCACAGATATTGAGGCAAAAGGTACTTAATTTAGGCACTACTATTACACACGGCAAACGTGAAATTGAACAAAACCGCATTGACTCTATTGTGAACTTGCCCCTGCCCCATAATGTAAGTGCACTCCGCTCATTTTTAGGTTTAGTGGGATACTTCAGAAATTATGTAGACGGTTTTGCCACCAAGGCCGC
This sequence comes from Scyliorhinus canicula, assembly GCF_902713615.1. NCBI lineage: Eukaryota > Metazoa > Chordata > Chondrichthyes > Carcharhiniformes > Scyliorhinidae > Scyliorhinus > Scyliorhinus canicula. Next base: position 151,167,654 of record NC_052148.1, on the reverse strand, counting down.
TCCTCTCTCAGAGCTTCTGAAAAAGGACGCCCCATGAAACTGGCTTTCACAGCACACAGACGCCATAGACGATTTAAAACTCGCCGTCGGTACAGCTCCCGCTTTCCAAGTTCCCGACCCAGCCTTGTCCTACGCCATCGAAGTAGCAACCACCGACCAAACCCTCTCAGCAGTGCTCCTACAGGAATGCCACGACCGATTAGGCCCGGTAGCCTACGCCTCTAGAGATTTAGACCCCGTAGAACAAGGATTTTCTGCCTGTGAACTAAACTTGCATGCAGTCTTTTGGGCAGTCCAGTACTTTGCCTACTGTAGTTATCTCTGTATGTGCATGTACACAAAGGAGTTAATGTGTAATTAGCAGCACCACATGATCACTAGAGGGCTGGACCAACAGGGATATAAAAAGCAACCACATTGTGTCTCCTCAGTCTCTCTCTCTACGGGTGCACTGTGACCAGGACAATATCAGAGTAGTTCAGATGGCTAGTGGAGTTATGGATAGTTATTGTAGTTAGATATTGTTTACCTTATCACTAGTATCAAAGTTAAAGTAAAGAACTCATGCACTTGTTGTTATAGTTACTCAATAAACCTTTGTTGTTACTGGATGAGTTTGAGTCTTCTTCATCGAGATTCAGAAGACCTCACCATCAACCAAGGATTGAATAGCACGAGTTACCAACCACAGGTAACATGACATCTACATTACAGGACTCGACCCAGTCACGATATTAACCGAGCACACCCCCACCCAATTGTTGTTAGATGGCAAACTAAAGAATGGTTCAGTTAGCCAGATCTGAGCAGCTCACTGGGCACTCTTATTACAAGGCAGGGATATTTCTGTGAAACACACCAAGACCCACATGTTCTTAGCAGACAATTTACAATACGCAGGGACCCCACACGAATGCCAGATAATTGCAGCCACAGGACCCTTTGTTCCCAAATCGTTCCAACCACATGTAAACGGTGAGACACAAAGTTCCCAAGACACAGGGGACACAGTAAAGATCTATGTAGATGGCTCCTCCACTGTTAAGGATGGAGTAAGAATCACAGGATGCGGGACTCACAGAGACGCCCACTAGAAGAGGTATCTTTAAAATTACCCGACCACTTGGGTTCGCAGGCAGCCGAACTGGCAGCCATAGCTTCTGTAATTGACCACCCAGACTCCTTTCTGACGCCTGTGGACATACACTCCGACAACTTGCATGTCTGCAACAGTCCAACAGAATTCCTTCCCCTACGGGAATGGCGAGGTTTTGTATCCGCCGACGGAAAACCCCTACCATCCGCCACTCTCCTGAAACATATTCTTAAGATGCACATATGGCATAATTAAAGTAAAGAGCCATCACCACACCTCCCCACCCCGGGAATTGCAAAGCAGATGCCTTAGCTAGAGCTGTATCACACACTGGTCACTTCTGGCAACCCTCCGAGTGTGAACAGATACATTCAATCCAGGTCTCCCAAACAAATATTGAGGATTTATCTCAGGCACAGAAAACAGATGACTCCCTTAAACAGATACTGAACAGCACAGCCCTAGCCCCCTATGAGAAATGGAAGGACACACTCACAATACCGGACGGAATAGTGTTAAAGGATGGAATTTATATGGTCCCCACCAAGACAGAAACCAGTTAATCTACCAATTCCATGACCGACACGGACATCAAGAAATAGACACAACCATTGCCCATTTAAGACCCTTGTGCTGGTGGCCCGATTTAAAAAGCAATGTCACACATTATGTAGACAATTGGCTCATTTGTGCCCAGAACAATCCAGAACATTATGCAAAGAAGGGACAATTAAGACACACCCGACCTGTAGAAGGCCCCTGGACAAATCTGCAAAGTGATTACATTGGTCCCCTCCCCTCCCCCCCCGCAGAAACGGTTTCAAGTACGTGCTAGTCGTCATCGATACATTTACAAAATGGGTTGAAGCATTCCCCACACGTTCAAACACGGCAAAGGCCACTGCTATGATTTTGACCCATCAGATCTTTAAGACCCCGTAAGATCTGGGGTCTTACACGCAGCTTTGAGTCAGATCAAGGTTTCCACTTCACCGGCAGAGTAATGCAAAATGTTATGACAATTGTCGGTATCAAACAGAAATTCCACATAGCCTACCACCTCCAGTCCAGCGACATAGTAGAGCGCATAAACCGCACCTTAAAAACGGCAATTCGGAAAATGGTACAGAAGAACAATTCCACTTGGAACACGGTACTACCCTTTGCTCTCATGTTCATCAAGAACACAGTTTCCAGTTCCACAGGTTTCACCCCCCACACCCTTATGACAGGGAGACCCATGAAAGGCATTGAATATTTATTAGGGCTCGATTTGGCAAATCCCGCAGTAACTGCGCTCACCCACGAAAAAGCAGTCCAACAGGTCACAGAAAACATTAAAGTGGCACAACTAGCTGCTGCTGTGACTAGGCGCTAGGAAAAAGCAGAGTAAAGCCAGCTTTGACAAAAAAGTTCACCCCATAGAGTATACAGTCGGCCAGCAAGTTATGATCTCGTTGTACAACCCCAGCTCCTTCCTAGCCCCTACATTTGCAGGCCCCTACTCCATCTCTAACAAAGTAAGCCCCTCTGTGTACAAGATAGCATATCCCAACAGTAAGACTGGTTGGTTCCACATCAACCAACTCAAACTCTACGGATTACAACATAGCCACGCCCACCACTTAGCCTTGGTAATGGGAGAGGATGACGCTCTGCCCACTGACAATTCAACCCGATGCCCGCCCCAACCCTCCCCCCCTCAGGTCGACACTCTCACCTCGACTCCACCCACATTCACAGGTTTCAACCTTGAACTTAACTCTGATGAGAGCCTCCCGGATTTGACTACCATCCCTAGCGACCACCCCACCATCGGCTACCCGAGCCCCCGAAACAACGCCTTGGATTTTCTCAACTCCTTGTACGACCGTCTCCGCCCAATGACTCTTCCAACACCCGCTCCCGACAAAATTGCTTCCATTTCCAGTACACCAGTTCCCGGCTACACACTGCCGCACGACAACCCCAATACTTCCTTTTGGCACCGTGACAATTCCTACAGGTTGATAAGACATGACGAATTGGACCACCCACCCGGCCTACGTGGCTACCGGATGGAATCTGCAGACACGAGTCTGGGAACCAGGAGAAAGTGATGATTTAAGTGCTGAGCCCCTTCTGGGAAATTATTTAACGGAACTGATGCACGCAAATATTTGAGGTGTCCAGATGATGAGAAACGGACACTGTCTAAGAATTAAGGTGCCCAAATTGCTGATGGAGCCTGCCCGTCTTCTTGTTTTAACCTCCTCTTCTCTCCAACACATGGTTTTAATCTATTTCAGCCCGACACTCAGTTATGCAGTCGTAATTACTCCTCTGATTCAACCGTCAGACACGGTCGACTGACCAATGGCAGTTGAAGCCACTACAATATGACTACAAATTCTTTCCTTTCATCCCGATCACCCAGGTAGGGAGTCACGGCACTGATCCCCACCCTACCTGAGGGCCCCAAAATTAACCGGTCAATCATGCTTGGTTAGTGGAGTAACGGCACCAACCCCCGCCCTACCCGGGGATCCCACCCATTCTTCTCCCGCAGCAGCCCACACGCACCCCACGTTTCACATCATGCTCTCTGGAATGGTTTACTACACCCTTTTGCTGCTTTGGGCAGGTCTTGAATCTTCCTTTCCCCTCCAAATCTAAACCCTTCTTTCTTCCACGGTTCTTCCAGACCCCTTTGGATCACCTCTAAATGCTACTTACACGTATAAAACACAACGGTTGCTGATCACTATTGCTACCTCTGAGCCCCTGCTGTTTAAGCAAAGCCTCAACCTCCTTGGTTTCAAGTAAAGGTGGAGAATGGTCGAAGACAGCATCCGCCCACTCCTCGCATCAACCACACAAGCTGTGAGACACTTGAATACTTGAATTGAGACATTTGGATTAGTACCTCTCCAAATTTTTTATTTTTTTTTAAACAAAATGGGGGAGTCACACATGGTGACAATTATGAAGGGAAATTGGAACCAAGAGAGAGAGACTAACACACACAGATATTAACCAACGATACTGACATGATACTGTGCTTGATTCCCTAGGATTACAGGGAAACCAGACACCGCATGATGAACCCAGCACCCATGATCTTCATATGGACAATTGGCGCACTTACCGGACTCCGAGCACAAGATACCCAAGACTTTCCACAGCCCGGTGGTCTGTGGTACCTTCCGCCAGATGCAGTTGAATGTGAAAGTGGCACCCAATGGGTGCGTAAGAACAGAAGCATCGTATTTGGGTGCAATAACCAACGGACAATTTACAGAAAGCCCAATGAGTCCACATCAGAATGTTACATTAGCACAACTGGAACAGAAGATTGGTGGGAACTTACTAATGAAGGGTGCCCCGAAATTGGATGTTTAAATAAAATTGCAGGGAACACAATAAGGATCGGACAAAATTGCCCCGGGACACCCACTAAAGGTAATTTGGCAATGCACACAATTAGAGTAGGACCTAAGCCAGCCCCGAGCGAAACCACCCCACAGACCACCTCCAGTCAGGATACCACACAACAACTGTTAGAGATAGAGACCGAAACCCCCACCTGGTGGGAAGGCATTGCCAAATGGAACCCACTCTCATACATAACAGAGACCCTGCTCCTGATTGAAATAATCTATAGTGCAGTCCTCACATTCAAACTCCGTAAATGGAAGGCAAAATCCTCCCTGCCCCTTATATACACAGTTCGAGCCCCCCTCTTTGGAATCCAATAGAACTCTACTACGAATGTACAACTTACAAATCTGTGATAACCGCTGCTAAATGGACCCTTTATACCTCTGCACCGCTGAAATGTGATAAGATGAAAGAATGTAGTGTTGCTGTTTAAGTTTTGTAGATTTTGTGTTATAGATAAGTTCTTTAGGTAAAACCAGCAGTATGAGTGTAGTTTAGAAAGTTTAGTTCGAAACCAACTGTAGTTAAAATGTTTTATGTGGATCCGATTGTAGGAGTGAAATAGCTATTAGTAGTGAATTGTTTTAATGAATGTAGGTAATATTAATGAATTAGGTAAAATTGTCCAATGAATTTCGGACAGAATAGAGGAGGACCTGAACTGACTGACCAGTGCCGACTTGATAAGGTAGACTACGGGATCAAGACTGTGATCCACCATGCTTCGTGTTCAGGATCAAGAGGACGTAAAGTAGCCATGTAAAATGGACACCTGCAAAGGACCGTGGGAATTGTGATCAATTTGGGACACAGACAGGTACACAGCCTTTGTGTATTGCACAAAGAAACCAGACTTGGCTGAAACTTGTATCCATTAAGAGCTGGTCACCATTTCCTCCAATACAATAGAGTTTGAATCAAAGAGTTACAACAGTAGCAGACTAACCGGAGCCACCCCCCCTTATTTGGAAAGGCCTAAGTGCCTAGGACGCACCCAGCTATCGAGGTATCTGCCCTCTCGTTGGTTGAGATTGATGTGGGTGATTGAAAACCCTATCGATCCATTGAACCTGGAATAAGGACCGCCCAAAAGGGCGCGAAAGAGATGAAGGATAAAAGCCCTGCACACTAGAGATCTGTCTCTTTTGGGACCGGCCTGTGTGCTGAGACGAACCCAACAACTTCCAAACCGACCACGTCGACCCGGATAAAGGCCTTATCTCGCACAGTGCCGGTCACTCGAAGTTAAGTAAAGGTCATCTTAGTCGTCAGGTGTAGTTTAGTACGGAGCCGCATCTGTTATTGCATAGAGATACAAATCTTGTGTAATGAATAAACTGAGTTTTTGAGCTAACATATTGGTCATTTAGTCGATATAAGAAACAGCTTGTGGTTCACCCCAAAGTAAAGAAGGCAACAACCGACACCTGAAAAACACCTGATCTACCTATCTAATCCCATTTTCCAGCACTTGGCCCATAGCCTTGAATGTTATGACGTGCCAAGTGCTCATCCAAGTACTTTTTAAAGGATGTGAGGCAACCCGCCTCTCCCACCCTCCCAGGAAGTTCTTTCCAGACCATCACCACCCTTTGGGGTTATAAAGGTTTTTCTTCAAAGCCCCCCTACACCTCCTGCCCCTGACCTTGAACTTATGTCCCCTCATACCTGACCCTTCAACTAAGGGGATCAGCTGCTCCCTATCCATCCTGTCCATGCCCTTCATAATCTTGAATACCTCAATCAGGTCACCCCTCAATCTTCTCTGCTCCAGCGAGAACAACCCAAGCCTCCAACCTCTCTTCATAACTTAAATGGTCCATCCCAGGCAACATCCTGGGAGTCCAAAGATGTGCAGGTTGGGTGGATTGGCCATGAAAAATTGTCCAAAATTCTATGATTAACCTAGGACAAAAGTTCGGCGCAACATCGTGGGCCGAAGGGCCTGTTCTGTGCTGTATTTCTCTATCTCTATCTCTATCCTGTTGAATCGCCTCTGCACCCTCTCCAGTGCAAGCACATACTTCCTATAATGTGGAAACCAGAACTGCACACAGTACTCCAGCTTTGACCTCACCAAAGTTCTATACAACTCAAACATGATATCTCTGCTTTTGATATCTATGCCTTGATTGAAAAAGGCAAGTTTCCCATATGCGTTTTCACCACCCTATTGACCTGCCCTCCCGCCTTCAGAGATCAATGGACAAACACACCAAGGTCCCTTTGTTCCTCGGAACTTCCTAGTGTCATGCAATTCATTGAATACTTCCTTATCACATTACTCCTTCTAAAGTGTATCACCTCACACTTTTCAGGGTTAAATTCCATCAGTCACTTTTCTGCCCATTTGATCATCCCGTCTATATCTTCCTGTAACCCAAGAAACTCACCCTTACTGTTAACCACCTGGCCAATCTTTGTGTGAGCTGCAAATTTATTATCCTACGCTCCACATAGTCATCTATGCCATTTATACAAATTACAAACAATAGGAACCCAGCACAGATCCCAGTGGTACGCCACTGGACACTGGCCTCCAGTCACTAAAACAGCCATCTGTCATCACTCTCTGTCTCCTACAACTGGGCCAATTTTGAATTCATCTTATCCCGTTACCTTGTATCCCATGTGCATTTGCCTTCTTTATAAATCTCACATGTGGGACCTTGTCACAGGCTTCGCTGAAATCCATGGAAACTACATCAACTGCACTACCCTCATCGACATACCTTGTCACATACTCAAAAAATTCAATCAAATTTGTTGGACATGACCTCTCTCTGACAAAGCCATGCTGACTATTCCTGATCAAACCTTGCTTCTCCAAGTGGAGATAGATTCTCTCCTTCAGAATTCTTCTCCCTACCACTGATGTGAGACTCACTGATCTGTAGTTCCCAATTAATAATCTATGCATGGCTACTGTTACTGAGGCTATCTTTTAAAAATATATTCCAGATTATCAATTTAATTTAAATTCAACAAGCTTCCGTATTGGGATTTGAAACCATGTCTCCAGGCCATTAACCTGGGCCTCAGCTGCAGCGACTGCTGCTTCCAGATGAAAAATGAAAATGAAATGAAAATCGCTATTGTCATGAGTAGGCTTCAATGAAGTTACTGTGAAAAGCCCCTAGTCGCAACATTCCAGCGCCTGTCCGGGGAGGCTGGTACAAGATGTGGAAGGGGAGGGAAGAATTGGGGATATATATAAGTGGCTGGGGGAGCAGGGAGGCAATCTGGTGGTGAAGATCAAGGGAAAATGGGAAGCAGAGTTGGGAATGGAGATCAATTGGGGAGTACGGAGTGAGGCACTGCGAAGGGTAAACAGGACCTCCTCTTGTGCAAGGATGAGCCTGATACAGTTTAGGGTGGTGTACAGGGTGCAAATGACTCGGGCGAGAATGAGTGGGTTCTTTCAGGGGGTAGCAGGTGAGTGTGAGAAGTGTGGGCGGGAGCCAGCGAATTATGCGCACATGTTTTGGGGTTGTGAAAAATTAGGAAGTTCTGGGCTGGAGTGTTCGCGGTCTTAGCCAGGATAGTGGAGGAGAGAGTCGGACCCTTTGGTGGCGATATTTGGGGTTTCAGAGAAGCTGGAGCTCATGGAGAGGAGGAAGACCGATATCTTGTCCTTTGCCTCTCTGACTGCACGGCAACGAATTTTGCTGGACTGGCAGTCGGCATCGCCACCGGGGGTAGCAGCATGGTTGGGTGACCTATATGACTTCCTGCGGTTAGAGAAGATAAACTATGCGTTAAGGGACTCAGCAGGGGAGTTTGAGAAAAGGTGGGGGATGTTTGTGACCGTGTTTGAGGAGCTATTCATCGCAGTGAGGTGAAAAAGGAGAAAAATCTGTACAAACTGTATAGTTGATTGCTGGAAAGAATGTTTCCTGGGGTGTTTATTTGCTGTAACCTGCTTTGATAAAAGTTTGAATAAAGTGCGATTAAAAAAAAAACCTGGGCCTCAGGATTACTAGTCCAGAGACATTACCACAAATGATTTTTCCTTTTATGGGATGTGGGCATCACTGACAAGGCCTGTATTTGTTCCCCATCCCTAATTGTCTTTGAATTGAGTGTCTCACTCGGCTATTTCAGAGGGTATTTAAGCGTCAATCACATTGCTGTGGATCTGGAGTCACATGTAGGTCAGACCAGGTATGGATGGCAGATTTCCTTCCCTCAAGGACATTAGTGAACCAGATGTTTTATTTTTACAACAATCGACAATGATTTCATGGTCATCATTAGTCTTTAAATTTCAGATTTTTATTGAATTCAAAACCCATAATCTGCCGTGGTGGGATTTGAACCCAGATCATTACCCAGGGTCGCTGGATTACTAGTCCAGTGACAATACCACTAGATGACTGTCACCATCTTTTCTGCGATGGTCACTGTGTCAGCTTCCCACCTGAGAGAGTCACAGAGTCAGACATGGGTCTTCGGTCTGCACTGACAAAACTACATTAACTCTACACCAGTCCCACTTCCAGCATTTGACCCATAGTTTTGAATGTTATGACATTTCAAGCGATCACCCATGTATGTTTTAAAGGTTGTGAGGTTTTCCACCTCTGCTATCCTCCCAGGCAGTGCATTACAGACTTCTACCATCTTCTGGGTGAAAAGTATTTCCTTAAATCCCCTCTAAATCCCATGTCCCTCACCATAAATTTATGCCCCCTCGTTATTGACTCTCAATTAGGGTGAACAGCTGCTTTCTATCCACCCTGCCATTCCCCTTATAATCATATACACCTCAATCAGGTCCTCTCTCAGCCTTCTCTGCTCCAAAGAAAAAAACCCGAGCCTACCCAGCCTCTCTTCATAGCTCAAATGCTCCATTCCAGGCAACTTCCTGGTGAATCTCCTCCGCACTGTCTCCAGTGGAATCACGTCCTCTAGTGAGGCGACCAGAACTGAATACAGTACTCCAGCTGTGGCCTAACCAAAATTTTATACAGCTCCAACATAATCTTCCTGCTACTATAATCCATGCCACGACTGGTAAAGGCAAGCGTTCAGCATGCCATCTTAATTATCATATTAACCCGTCTTGCCGCCTTCAGGGATCTGTGGACATGCATCCAAGGTCCTTCTGAGCTTCCTACTGTCCTGCCATTCATTGAGTACTCCCTTTAATATTACTCCTTTCAAAGTGCATCATCCCACAATTTTCAGGATTAAATTTCATTTGCGACTGATCTGCTCCATCAGAAAACCCCATCTAGATCTTCATGCAACCTAATACCTTCTTCCTCATTATTAACCACCCTGCACACTCCGTCATCTGCAAACTTACTTGTCATCCCTCCCACAATCTCATCTATAAACGGTTATATTTATCACAAACAATAAGGGATTTAACACTGATTCCTGTGGTATGCCACTGGATACCAGCCTCCAGTCACATAAACAGTCTTCTACCACCACCGTCTGTCTCTTACCACTAAGCCAGTTTTGGATCCAACTTACCAAGTTACACTGCATCCTATGTTTTTTAACTTCTTTATCAGTCTCCCATTTGGGACCTTGTCAAAGGATTTTCTGAAATCCATATAAACTACATCAACTGCACGACCCTCATCTACACACCTGATCACCTCCTACAACCAGCTCACCTTCTACAACTGGACTTGCAGCTATAAGGAAGGATTTGCTGAAGCAGCCCGTGGCCCTCAATTTCTAGGCCTCAGGATGCTTGCAGGCTGGTGCTGACGACATTGCCAACGTCTCAGTTTGTCATGCATTGATGCATCAGGGAGGCTGCCAAGGCCAGGATAAGGCACAGCAATGTCTTCTCTCTGAACAGAAAATGGCTTTGCCAGGGTATCAGGATTTCCAATGGTGCAGAGAGCCATCAACTGAATGCCTGTAGCCACCACATCTTAACAAGCAACTGTAAAGAGGTTCAGTCTCTGAACATACAGTTGGTGTGCAACACTGCATACACAGAATATCATTGTCTTGACAGGCACCATGCTGCTTTTTCCTGTGCCAGTCAACCTTTCCCACTTATTTGAGCCATGATGATGAACGAGAGGTGGCTGCTTGATATAAAGGACTACCCACTCTACAGCTTATTCATGACTCCCCACTGCAATCTGACCTCACATGTACAATGCCGGCATCTCCACATCATGACCTCACATGGACAATGATCATATATGTAATGGGGAACGTTATGGAGCCAAAACATCAGTGTTCTCAACCAACAGTTCTGCTGCCTAGACTGCTGAGTAGTAGCTCTATAATACTCACTGCAGCATGTCACCATAGTTGTTGAGTTCTACAAAATCAGATTCACATGAGGGCACAGACATTACTATTAGGACTTTGGTGAGTACCTCAGGAGGAGGGAGAGGAAGAAATGGAGGAGGCTGAGGAAAAAGAGGAAGATGAGGAATGAACAAGGTACTTAGTTCACAATTGTTCTGGACGGGATGTCAATGAATGGCTCATCAGCTGTCTTTCCAGAAGCAATTTTTGTGTATCTATATCACATGCGCTGCAAAGGTTCAAGAAGATGGTTCATCACCCAATACTATTTTCAGGTGCTGCTGCGGGTTTTTGAGCATTAAAAAACTACCTCTTTGAAGAGTTTGTGACCACTGGTGAAAACCTTCATCGGAGTCAGGAACGTTCTGATAGGTAAGCATTTCAACCTTCAAATGTCACTATTGGATGCTCTATTGTAATGTTGATGTGTTTTTAATGCAGTGATTCATCATTGGGATCTGTCCTGCAAAGATAAGTTGACCTTTACATTGATCGCCATTGTGTAATTGTTGTCATGCATTACAGTACTTTCCAATTGCCAAAGGCACCATCATTAATAAAAATGTGAAAAAAGTTGTCCTGTCATGCTTTGTGTGGTGATTTAAATAGACTGATAGCTCTGGCTATTGAAAAAACACCTGTTTTTGAAAGTTGAAAACAAAATATCTGCACTTGCTCCTCTCCATTGATTGACAGACACTTTGCTTTGAAATTGAAATAGGACACCACTCTGCTCTCAGTTTCAGGCAAAGTAGCTAGACATTTTTATTCTGACAGCTGTAGCCATTATGAATGCTTGGATGCTAATGGCTTAAGGTCAGCAGGTGGTCGATTGATATAAGAATTATTGAAACTTTTAAGAGGCTGCATTAATTGAATTGCCTTTGATGTGGTTTCTTGTTTGATTGCAAACCTAATATGGACTTAAAGGATTACAATTTTTGTAACCCATGAAGGAGCTCTATAAATACAATCTTTTTTATATTATGGGGAAATTTTAACTTATTCACTTTGGCGTGAAGAATAGAAAAAAAATCACTTTTTAAATGATGAGAGGTTATTAGTTGTTGGTGTTCAGAGGGATTTGGATGTCCTTGCACACAACGCACAGACTAACATGAGGCATAGCCAGCAATTTGAAAGGAAAAGGAAAAGGGTTTTGGCATGTCTTTTGGCAACTTTACTGAGCTTTGGTGAGCTCACATATGGAGTACTGCAGTTTTTGGCTCCAAACTCCTTGCCTTAGGGATGCTGCCACAAATTAGATTGATTCCGGAGATGAGAGAATTGTCCTTTGATGATTTGATGATGACTTTTGATTTGACTTTGACTTTTATTTGATTTATTGTCACATGTACCGAAGTACAGTGAAAAGTATTTTTCTGTGGCCAAGGGAATGTATACAGGACGTACATAGTAGACAAAAAGAATAATCAACAGAGTACATTGACAAATGGTACATCGACAAACAGTGATTGGTTACATTGCGGAACAAGCGGCCAAACAAAGCAAATACATTAGCAAGAGCAGCATAGGGAGTCGTGAATAGTGTTCTTACAGGGAACAGATCACTCAGAGGGGGATTTGTTGAGGAGTCTAGTAACTGTGGGGAAGAAGCTGTTCCTATGTCTGGATGTGCGGGTCTTCAGACTTCTGTACCTCCTGTCTGATGGAAGAATCTGGAAGAAGGCAATGCCTGGGTGGGAGAGGTCTCTGATAAAGCTGTCTGCCTTCCTGAGGCAGCGGGGTGAAGACTTGATACGGCATTGTAAGGTTATCCTGGCTGGAGAATCTAGATCTTGGAGGTGAGTCTCAGGAATCAGGGGCAGGGCTCTCCGTCGGCCGATGCCGAAATTGGGAAAGGCGATTGGGCGGAGTATCAGTCTTGATGCCGAAGTGGTGGCCAGCGCCAAGTTCACACCAAATCGTAATTCTCCGGTGCCTCCACACATACAGTAAACACTGTTCGCATATCATTAGCGGGCATGACTTCCGCAGTCCTCCATTTCCACTGGGAGGAATTCCTGACTGCGTGGCTCACTTGTCAGAAAACAGGCACTCTGGTTGATGAGGGATTGGGTAGGTAGGACACGCAGAGGCGTGATGGTGGGCTGCCGGTCCTTACACTGGCCAGGCTGGCTGGGAGAGAGAGGAGGGGACAGGCCATGGGGCTGGGATGTCCCCAGGGTACCTGAGCATCCAGGCATGGACTTCCATTTCCACGGCATGCAATCTTGCTGTGACTGCCTACCTTGGCCCGTGGTCGTGCAGAATGCCACTGACCGTATGGGTACCCGCACCGCACCATCACCCTGCACCCCAACCTCTGCCATACCAACCCCCCCTCCTGACTGGCCGACACCCATCGGCGGGGCATCACGTGGCCCACCAAGGGCAACACCCAGAGTAGCCCCAACAGGGGAGGCATCGGACGGGAGCCATGGAGCGTACTGCTGAAATTGGTAGTGGCAGCCGATGGCACCCCTGGCAGCAGGGACGAGTACCAGGGCCAGAGGCCCCACGGTGCTGGGTCAGGGATGGGGGAGGAGCACATGTGGGGGCAGGGTCCATTGTGCAAACCAGGTTCACCATGTAGCCCATTGGACCTGGTTGGGAACGGGGGTATGCACCATGTTAATATGTTAGCCTTTCATCCCCTGCACGCAATGGATATTGGAATTCAACTAGGAATGGTAGCCTTATGAGCTTATGGTGGTGGGTGGAGGTGGCCATGGTGGTGGATGGGGTGACTCACATGTCATGGGGAATTGCAAAGCAGCAGGGTCTCACTTCCTCGATCGTGCCAACCTCCACCTTGGTGACTGTCCTTTCTCCTAGCCCACAACCAGTGCCCTCTGTTCCGCTGCGGTGAGGGCAGCTGGTCCGGCATCCCTCCTCCAGTTTCTTCCTCTCACAGCGATTATGAGCGGCTTTCTCCTGGTAGGGGGAGTGGGATATGGGTGTGTGGGACTGGGGTTGGTGCAAGGGGCATAGAGCTGCCTACTCACCCTGTCCTCCCTGAGAAGGTTGTGCAGTTTTGTTGGCACTGCTGGCCGGTCCCAGCTATGTTGTTCATGGCGCTCACGAAGTCTGCCACCTACATCCAGGCATGGCGAACAGTGGCGGCTGGCAGCCTCCTTCCCACCCCGGGGTACAAGGTCGTCCGCCTCTTATGCACAGTGGCCAGCTGCGTCTCGAGTTCAGCGTACATAAAATGAGCTGCCGCTCTCCTTGCTGCCATCTTGTTGGCTGGGATGAGCGTGCATAGTGAGTGTAGTGAGTTTATGCGGCTGTAGGTTATCAGCCTCCTGAGTATCAATCCCAAACCCAGTGAATCCGACACGGTTTCTCATCGGAATCGAGCGTATGCCACGTAGCGCCAGTGATAGCCCCTTAACGGTCATTGAATTGGTGCAGGTGCGGCTCCAGTTTTGCTGTTGTAGAACTTCACTAACCGTGCCCCGGCATCAACATTTAGTCTCAGGAATGGAGAATCTGGCCCCAGGTGTTTGCCATTTCGGACTGAGATAAGGAGAAATGTCATCATTCAAAGGTTTGTGAATGTTTGGAATTCTCTATCCCAGAAGGTTGTGGATGCACAGGCTTGTTTATGTTGAGACTGAGATCAATAGATTTTTGGATATGGGGTTTAGGCAGGAAAATGGAGTTAAGGTCAGTCTTCATTTTTTTGAATGGTAGAACAGGTCACAGGGCCACATGACAAAGAACAAGGAACACTACAGCATAGGAACAGGCCCTTCGGCCCTCCAAGCCTGTACCGGTCATGATACCAACCTTTGCCAAAACCCTCAGCACTTCCTTGTGCCATATCTGTCTATATCCACCCTATCCATGTGTTTGTTTAGATGTCTTTTGAACGCCATTAATTTATCTCCTTCTACAACCTCCCCTGGTTACGCGTTCCAGGCACTCACCACCCTCTGTGTAAAAAACCTGCCTCGTACATCTCCTCTAAACTTTGCCTCACGCACCTTAAACCTCTTCCCCCTAGTGACTGACCCCTCCACCCTGGGAAAGAGGGCCTGCCCATCCATTCTATCCATGGAGGGCAGCACGGTAGCATTGTGGATAGCACAATTGCTTCACAGCTCCAGGGTCCCAGGTTCGATTCCGGCTTGGGTCACTGTCTGTGCGGAGTCTGCACATCCTCCCGTGTGTGCGTGGGTTTCCTCCGGGTGCTCCGGTTTCCTCCCACAGTCCAAAGATGTGCCGGTTAGGTGGATTGGCCATGATAAATTGCCCTTAGTGTACAAAATTGCCCTTAGTGTTGGGTGGGGTTACTGGGTTATGGGATAGGGTGGGGGTGTTGACCTTGGGTAGGGTGCTCTTTCCAAGAGCCGGTGCAGACTCGATGGGTCAAATGGCCTCCTTCTGCATTGTAAATTCTATGATAATCTATGATAATGCCCCTCATAATATTGTAGACCTCTATCAGGTCACCCCTCAACCTCCGTCTTTCTGATGAAAAAAATCTGAGTCTATTCAGCTTCTCCACATTGCTAACACCCTCCAGACCAGGCAACATCCCGGTAAACCTCCACTGCACCCTCTCCAAAGCCTCCAAATCCTTCTGGCAGTGTGGTGACCAGAATTGAGTACAATATTCCAAGTGCGGTCGTACCAAGGTTGTATACAACTGTAGCACAACTTGCCAGTTTTTATACTCGATGCCCCGTCCAATGAAGGTAAGTATTCCGTATGCTTTTTTGACTACCTTGTCGACTTGTGTTGCCACCTTCAAAGATCTGTGGACCTGCATGCCCAGATCTCTTTGACTTCCTATATTCCTAAGAATTTTGCCATTTATGGTATATTTTGCTAATCTTAATCACCTAATTCTGTTTCTATTTATGTCTTTATGTTTATATATTTTTTTAAATTGATGAATACAGGGGCTATCTCATGAAAATGGAACGATCAGAATGATAGGTAAAAGACATGAAGGTGTATCGGAAAAATAATTTTGAGGTGGGTTTTCAAGGAGGTTAGTCAATGAATTTAAGGGGCCGTGTTTCAGAGGGCAGAGACTTAAAGATTGGAAATTGAAGGCAAAGTGAAGACTCAATGAGAATCCATGGACCAGAGTACATGTTAAGTGAGAATGCACAGCAGGGTGTGGTGAAGCCATGAGAGCTTGGAGATATGTACGAGGATATCGAAGTCAATTCATTAATACACGAGGATGAGTTGAGCGTGAAAGGACCAAGCTGAAAGAGTGCATGACTGCATATGGCTGAGATGGTGGATTGCAGCATTTCATATTCAGTAATTTGTGTGGTGGAGGAAGGGATAGAGAGCTGTTAAGAAGGCATTGAAACTGATGAGACAAAAAGTGATAAAGTCATGCACAAGAAGCCAGCTCTTCATTCTCACCAGCTGCCTCGTGTTCCTGTGGGGCAGGCTCCACTGCTGCATAGTCCTCCACCTCGAGCAGCTCTAGCACGTACAGCCGCAGTGCATCCTCTCGGGCTACAGCGACTAGGAGGGAGGCCAACACTCCTGAAGGTGCTGAAGTTAAGATGTTGCAAAAGTGGAATAGAACATCAGTTCTTTGTCAGGATATAAGATAAATGCATCCATTGAAGTGCACAGATAGGCTGAAACTAGGGATCATCTCATAAAAAGTCACACTTGTAGGCAGTCTGGTAGCCTGTCGGTAGTGTAGAATAACAGAGTGCCCTATGAGAAATTAATTGGAGTCAAAGCACGGTTTGGATATTTATTTCATGATCGTATCATGGTTCAGATATCAGAACAGTAAGAAGTCTTACAACACCAGATATCAGAACAGAATGTACTGATATTATCTGATAATTTATCAAAACACTCATCAATTGGAAGTAAACAAACAAACTGTGACTTCTTGGCTTTGTGCACCATTTGGACCATTTTCACAGTTTAAAAAGCCTGAACTGGTCTCCAGAAAACAAAACGCATTTATTTTAATAGATACAAAGTCACAATAAGCAGTGGAAAGGGTGCAAAGGAGATTTATCAGGATGCTGCCTGGTTTGCAGGATAGGTCTTATGAAGAAAGGTTGAGGGAGCTAGGGCTTTTCTCTTTGGAGCAGAGGAGTATGAGAGGCGACTTAATAGAGGTTTATAAGATGATGAGGGGATAGATAGAGCGGACGTTCAGAGACTATTTCCTCAGGTGGATGTAGCTGTTACAAGGGGGCATAACTATAAGATTCAGGGTGGGAGATATAGGAGGGATGTCCGAGGTAGGTTCTTTACTCAGAGAGTGGTTAGGGTGTAGAATGGACTGCCTGCTGTGATAGTGGAGTCAGACACTTTAGGAACTTTCAAGCAGTTATTGGATAGGCACTTGGAGCACACCAGAATGACAGGGAGTGGGATAGCTTGATCTTGGTTTCGGACAATGCTCGGCACAACATCGAGGGCCGAAGGGTCTGTTCTGTGCTGTACTGTTCTACGTTCTATGTAATAGTTTGTATAATCACAGATTGCAGTGAGGACAGTTGTGCGAGATGTTCGGGGGGGGTCCAGCAAACCATACCCACATGTTCTGGGCATGCCCAGCGTTAGAGGAGTTCTGGCGGGGCGTAGCGAGGACGGTGTCAAGGGTGGTGAATTCCAGAGTTAAGCCGGGCTGGGGGCTCGCAATATTTGGGGTGTCGAATGATCCGGGGATGCAGGAGGCGAAAGAGGCCGGTATTCTGCCCTTTGCATCCCTGTTAGCCCGGCAAAGGATTCTGCTTCAGTGGAAGGGTGCAAGGCCCCCCCCCAGCGTGGAATCCTGGATTAACGACATGGCAGAGCTTATTAAATTGGAGAAGGTGAAATTTGCCTTAAGGGGATCTGTGCAAGGGTTCTTCAGGCGGTGGCAGCCATTCCTAGACTTCCTGGGGAGCGTTAGGAGAGGGTCAGTAGCAGCAGCAACTCGGGGGGGGGGGGTATGTTTATGTTTGGTTGGAGACTTACTATTGTTTATTGGTTAACGTTCATTTGTTTATTTATTTTTGTTGTTTCATTTTTTCTGTAAAGGTGCGGGGGGGGGGGGGGGGGGGGGGGGGGGAGGTTCTGTTTTCCTACTTGGTTATTCAACATTTTGAATAAAAATATATTTTAAAAAATAATCACAGATTGCATTATATTTTTCAATGCACAGAACTGATGAGGATAGCTTAAAGTTTTCATTGTGACTGAATGTATGGTACAAAATTGATCGGAATGAAGCACTTAGCTCACTCTAAGCAAAGATTTGATAATCTGTAACTGATGTTGGACAAATGAAACACACAGGAACAATCAGTGTGATTGAAGAGGTCTTATTAGCTGGCTTTGGTACCATTTTAGGAAGAGGGCAGATTGAGGTGGTCCTGAAAAAATAATCAATGACTGTCCATTACACACCCAGTTTAGGACAAAAATATTTTGTATTAACACATGTACATACACATATGACTTTTTTTTTCCTCATTCTAATATTAATTATTTACTCTAAAATGTAAACTTCACCAGCCAAAAATGTTTCACACAAAGAAATATTTTTGCTTGCGACGTGACATTCACTGTTATATACTAATGGGATACTTTTATAAAAGTCCACTCTGCTATTCTTGCACAAACACCTCCAGCAGCAGCTGAAGTCTGTAAAGCAAATGTTTTGATCCCACATAAAGGAACTTACTGCTTTATGGAGATAATACATTGTGAGGAAGACTACTGAGAGCCCATGCTGACATCCTCTTTGTAGTAAGTAATATCACTCTTTCTGATTTATCTGAGGAGTCTCTGCAGTTTGAGACAGGTTTATAGCTCTTCACACTGGTGAAGGGCCATAAATCTTGCCTGTCGCTTGCAGCTGAGGCTTACAGAATCAAACAAATCAAAGCAGAGAAGATTGACCCTTGAACAACTGGTTGCAAGCAGCCTCATTTTTAAAAACAAAATTTAGCTTTTTTCTGCTCCTCTGTAATGAGACAAAATCCTGACTTTTACTGGAAAACGTGATCATTTCAAATGGTTTGGGGATGGTGCCAGAGGACTGGAGATTTCCCTCAGGAACATAGGAGCAGGGGTAGACTTTTCAGTCCCCCGAGCCTGCTCCACCATTCAGCTGGATCATGGCCATTTTGGTGCATTATCCCCTTATCCCTTGATACCTTGAATCAACCTCTACCTTGAATATACTCAATGACTGAGCCTCTATGTTTAAGAGAATTCCAAAGATTCACCACCCTCTAAGTAAAGAACTTCCTCCTAAACTCAGTCTTAAATGGCCTACCTCTTATTCAGAAGTCGACTGTTTAGCACATGTGCATGATGTCATGACGTGCACACATTGTGGCCACGCCCACCAGAGAAGAAAATGCCCAACAATCGGTAAAGTATGCACTAACTGTGTCAAACTTAATCATTATGCTTCACAGTGCCATTCAAGACGAAAAATGCATCAGATTAAAACAAAAAGCTCTTTTAACAATGCCATGAAGATTGGAAGTGTCCAAAACGAATCAAATGAAGAAGAAATTTCTCATTCTGATGTTGAAACACAACAATACTATTTAGAAGAGAACAATTCCAGACTTCTACAAGTGCTAAAGAGCATTGATTAATATGGATTGAAATTCAACAAATCCAAGTGTCAATTTGGGATTTTCAAACTGAAGATTTTGGGAGATCTCATATCTAAGGATGGTGTACAACCAGGCAGTGATAAATTTAAAACTATGCACAAAATGCCTGTTCTGAAAGACAAAAAAGCAGTCTTGAGCATGGTTGAAGTTGTCAACTTGTTTGGCAAATTTATTCCAAATCTTTCATCTTGGACGACAGCTCTTCGACAATTGATCAAAAAAAATGTTTCTTTTTCTTTTTACTTCACAACATGGTAATGAGTGGTCCAACCTCAAATCCGCACTGACCACCACCTCAGTTCTCACATTTTTCAATCCGACAAAGGAGACAAAGATCTCGACCGGCACGAGTCAAGATGGCATAGGGGCTGCTCTTCTGCAGAAGACTTCAAATGATCTGTGGAGACTGGTACCATAGGCTTCTTGAGCGATGACGCCCACAGAACAGCGCTACACACAGATTGAGAAAGAATGTCTTGGTATGTTGACAGGTGTTGAAAAATCTCACTATTATGTTTATGGTCTACCTACATTTGTGATTGAGACTGATCATAGGCTGATTCTGCATATAATTCACAAGAGTTTAAATGAGATGTCACCCAGATTGCAGAGAATGCTAATTAGCCAGAAGAGGAAGACTACAAAGGTCTATCCATTTTCTTTGCAGCTAGTGACGATGTGATCACAAGTGGCATACAAGCTGTGCAGGACGATGGCGAGACTGACAGTTCTCACCTGGACTGTGCAAAGGCTGACAACAAGAGTGCAACAGTGAACCACTCAGTTGAGAGCACATCACTTGTGAACAAGAAAATGACGACATCTTGGAGAAGTTGACTCCAGATGAGAAGCACGAAGAGCTCAAAGATACGTCATATAATCCAAAAGGAATTATTATTAAAAAACTCAAAGATGAATCAGCTAAGCGAAAAGGAACTGATCTTGAGAACACAAAGAATAACTGCAGAACAACAGAACTTGCACAAAGGTACGACTTTGAAACCAAAGAACAACTAACCAACGCATTGCAATTCAATGACCACAAAGTATTGGGACTTTCAGTCACACTTGACAAACTGTGCAGTATGGAAAGCAATCCAGATTGCAACTGAGCAAGGGAGACTGCAGGGCATTGTTTGAAGAAAATATACCATTCATGATAGCACAGATAAATGTGTGTGTAGGTCATACCAAGTTCAGGTATGATAGTGCTAATGCCAGGAAGCAAAAGAGCAGAAAAAAATATCATTCTGTCAAATTAGCAGAGTTGGTACTTGTTCAAAGACCAAAAATCAAACCGATTTTTCAGGCTAAGGAGGCATGAGGGAGAGAGATGTGGCCTGAGGGAGAGGGTTACGGCCTGAAGGACAAAGCCATAGCCTGGGAGCCTCGAGAAGCAGAAGAGAGTTGCGGCCTGCAGAAGAGAGTCTCAGGGAGCAGGAGAGATTCCCGGGGAGTAGGAGAGAGTCACAACCTGTAGGAGAGTATCTCAGGGTGTGGGCGAGTGTCACAAGGAGTGAGAGAGAGTCACGGGGAATGGGAGAATGGCACTGCCTGTGGGAGAGAGTCAAGGGGAGTGAGCGAGAGTCACAGGAAGCAGGAGAGTTTCATGGTTTGCAGGAGAGAGTCATAGAGAGCGGGACAGTCACGGCCTGTGGGAGAATGCCCCAGGGAGTGGGAAAGAGTATAGGAGAGTGTACATAGATAGAACAGTACAGCACAGAACAGGCCCTTCGGCCCTCGATGTTGTGCCGAGCAATGATCACCCTACTCAAACCCACGTATCCACCCTATACCCGTAACCCAACAACCCCCCCCTAACCTTACTTTTTAGGACATTACGGGCAATTTAGCATGGCCAATCCACCTAACCCGCACATCTTTGGACTGTGGGAGGAAACCGGAGCACCCGGAGGAAACCCACGCACACACGGGGAGGACGTGCAGACTCCGCACAGACAGTGACCCAGCCGGGAATCGAACCTGGGACCCTGGAGCTGTGAAGCATTTATGCTAACCACCATGCTAGTGGGAGAGAGTCTTGGGGAGTGGCAAAAATGTTGTAGCCTGAAAATGTCTTGGGGAGTGGAAAAGAGTTGCAGCCTGCGGGAAAGAGTCTCGGAATTGGAAGAGTGTCATAACCAGTGGGAGAGACTCACAGGGAGTAGGAGAGATTGTGGGGATAGTAGAGAGTCGTAGCCTCTGGGAGAGAGTCTTGGGAGGTGGGAGAATGTCTTGGGGAGAAGGAGAGGCTACTCCAAAATAGCTTCAATCGGATCATGCATGTCGGTTTTAGCTCAAAATGATGTTAAAGCAAATGTTCCGACACTAAGGCATGTTAAAATGGAGACATACTGTAACTGTTTTAGAAATAATACTCAAATACTATAATTTTTTTTACAGTTCATTCCCTTTGCATTTAACAGTCATCCTGTTCCTCTTTTCTGCACTCCTGCCAATACAAGTATAGGTCAGAAAATTCCTCTTTGCATCATTTGAAAAATTCTCTTTTCCAATCATTAAAGAGAACTAAAAGGAGTTAAACCTGCTACACTTTCCCCTTACCTCTTCTCTTATCCATTTAAATTACCCAGTATTTCCAGATATTTTCCCAATAGGCAGAGCTGCAGTTGCAATTGATACAATCTCTGCAATGTTCAGATGATGAGATGTGGGGGAGATTCCCGGGCAATTACATGCACAGTTGGGCATGCGTGAGGATCTTTCTCAGGTGTAAGGATCTGCCTGTTGCTTAGAAACAAAGCAAACAGAAGTACACAACAGATGAACAAACCTTTTACTTTATCCAGCAAGCTCTTCAAACTTTGGCCCTTCCTGTTGCTACTCTCCAAGACATTAAGTTTGCCACCCAGGCCTACACTTAATTAATTTTCTGGGTAATACTCCAAGGAACGCATTTGGACTTTAAAAAATAATTATGTGCTCTTTGTTTTCTTTGAAAGTTTTTTTTTATAGATTAAAAAAAAATCCCAAGAACCCTGAGGAGAGGTCTGATCCATGTTGAGGGCAGGCCTCAGAGTTGGTGAGCTGTAGGTGGAAACACAGTGCCCAAGACATCCTGCTGGTTCTAGATTGCCACAAATTTTTACAGCAGCTGACTGGCCTCCAGGCCCAGCTCGAAGATATAACCTGGACTGAGGGGTTGTTATCGGGAGGCGATTTGAAGATCATCAAGATTCTATATACACCATTGGATTCCCGGGTACATATTAAGAGGGCTAACAGCCTGACTCATAGGAGCACCCTAGTCATCTGGTGAAATATTTTTCTGACATTGGTGTTGGATCAGGAGTGGGAATGGGAAGGAAGCGCTTTCTCATCACTTTTGGTGTGTTACTGTCCTATTTTTATGTAGTGAGAATGTACTGCACAGTCTCCCAATATTTACATTGTTTAATTAGAATTTTGATTACTTTGCCTCATTGTACAGGCATTGACAGTGATGTGCTAATGATGGTTTCAAGATCTTTTCAAGGTCTCCTTGTGATTATTTGGTTCCATTCATTGTACAGTATGTCCCACATATACTGACCTATGTAAATAATATTTTACACTGATCAGCATTACATTTTAGCTGTCATCTGTCCTCCCAATTGTAAAACCTATCTATCATCTTCTGCTGTATCCGTTGTCTCTGCTGTTCTCCCTATTTTTAAATCATCACATTTGACCAGCATGTAGTTCGTTTAATCAGTTATGTAGATTGAAAACAATAGGGGTTTCAGAATAGACCTCTGTGGGACTCCACTCAATCCTTTCTCCAGCCTCATATCACGATGCTGTATCTTCTATAATTAAAAAGAGAAAATGCTAGAAAGACACAGCAAGCCAGATAACATCTATTTAGCATGAAGGTAGGGCTATCATTTCTGCTCTCAAAAATCTTTGGTTTCTTTGATTTCCACTCCAGACCTTTATGGGCTCAGGATCCTCATTTGGTCCGAATATCGGGACTTACCTTTTGTTGGGAAAGTCCCGGTCAACATTTCACTTACGCGATTCTGGAGATCAGGGTTTAGCTCAGCTGGCTAAACAACTGGTTCATAATGCAGAGTGAGGCTTACAGAGTGGGTCCAATTCCAGTACCAGCTGAGGTTGTTAATGAGCCACCCCCCCCCCCCCCCTTCTCAAGCTTACCCCTCACCTGAGGTGTGGTGATCTTCAGGTTAAATCACCACCAATCAGCTCTCTCCTTCAAAGGGAAAAGCAGTTTATGATCATC
Organism: Scyliorhinus canicula; assembly: GCF_902713615.1. Lineage (NCBI taxonomy): Eukaryota > Metazoa > Chordata > Chondrichthyes > Carcharhiniformes > Scyliorhinidae > Scyliorhinus > Scyliorhinus canicula. The sequence goes on along the minus strand of NC_052148.1, from coordinate 151,143,983 downwards.
TGGGACTATGGTGACTTTACTGTGGAGATCATGAGACCTAATGTTGCTGCCATCAAAATGCAGGCTCTTACTGCTAAAAGGGCCATGTTGGCTCACTAGTAGATTATTCGGACTATGGAATTGGGGCCCATGAGTGTGGCAGTGGCATGAAACAGTGAGAAGCACAGATGATTCCTCTTTTGTCTCCAGCAATGCCACATGCTAAATTTCATGCTCACGGTGTTAGACGTTAGCTTTTGGAATTCATTGCATTCTATCAATTACACTGACTACAGCATGATCTTTAATTGACCATTGAAGATGTGCATCGCGCGTCATCTGTACTAATGACTCTGATTGTTGGTGTTGACTAAAATATCCTTCATGGGCAAAAACAACAGTGACAATTGGACAAAAATGTGCTAACCAAGCCCACTATAGGTATAATAAAGTTAATCAATGGCGCGACTCCCCCAAAAAGGAACAAAGCCCCCTAGTGAGCATGTTTAGTCGTGTGTTTCCCGGTGCTCATAATGCCAAGAAACACATGGCTATACAACATGACTCATGTTGTATTAGGTGCCTGAATGGGGAACACATGGCTGATAGCCCCGTGTTGTACACTGGAGAGCTTTGCTTGCCGGATTTCCCCAATGTAGCGAGAGGACCCCAAAGTGATCCCTGACCTCCCAACCAGCCCAAATGCACTACAAGAGTGGGGACCGCACATCCCAACACCCACACAGGGCACCCCCATGGCACCCCCCACACCAGCCCAATTGCAAGCACAGAGAAAAAAGCCAACTTGCCACCACAAACCTGGCATCACACATGTCAGCTAGCAGTGCCACATGGGCATCTTGGCAGTGCCAGGCTGACACCCAGGTGACACTGCCATTTGTGGGGACCAGTACTGAATGGCAGTCACCTGAGGACTCTGAGGCAAAGGGGATGAAACCCTCACATTGAAATGAGGCTAGAAGTCTAGCTCTAATATGCACATTTGCCCAAAAATGATCCTGTCCACAATGGGGGGAGTTACATTGCAATGTCTCGCAAAATCGTGTGCGATCTTGTGAGGCAATGCAAGCCGGGTAGATCCCGGGAGCAGGGTCTTCCACCTTTTATCGGGCACGCTGCTCTGCAGCGAGCTGCTTTTCCGACGCAGCGCGGTCATTGGATCGCGACCAGAAATTTCAAGGCCATAATCTCCTGAAATTCAGATGTAGAGGTATAAACCTACTAGAAAGCATAGCTGGACACCTCTATGAGATTATCAGCATGTAATCATTAACAGGTTCCTGTTATTATTCTTTATATAGGCAATTTAAAATGAAGTACTTGTCAGTGATATATTTCTTCTCAGTTTATCAACTATTTAGCAGTGTATTTAAGTAACCTTTTTGAACATATCGCATTGGGAGAGATGAAAATCTCCAGCTAGGGCAGATTTATGAGAATTTCAGCATGGTTTACAGGCTGTAAAGAAGAATTTATATCCTGTAGCAATCTGGTGGCCTCTTTTAATCACTCCTCCATTGGTGGCTGTTCCTTCAGCTCTGGAATTTCCCCCGTAAACCTTTCTTCTTTCTTCCTTAAAGATGCTCCTTAAAACCAATCATGTTGACGAACATCTTGAGTATATGTCCTGATATTTTCTTGTGTGGCAGGTAAAATTTTGTTTAATCATATCCCAGTGAAGGGCTGTGGAATGTTTTATTCCATTAAAGGTGCTCTGTAAATGAGGGTTATTGTTTTGAGGTAGTAGGAATTAAAAGTGTGAGGCTGATGATGGCTGATCTGTAAAAATACCGCAATGAGTTCAAACAACTATAATAATTTTGTAGTTCTGCATAGTGCGTTAAACCAATGCTTGTAGAAGGGACTTCCAATAACGGGAGGTTTATTAACTAAACATACAAGCTCTCATTAACAAACCTACTCTGCCCGTGGTCCCGGTAATCCTCCCCCGTGATGCTCCACATGACCGCTTGACAACCCAGTCTAAATTCTCCCCATTTGCAGGCAGCACAGTGGCGCAGTGGGTTAGCACTGCGGCCTCACGGTGCCGAGATCCCAGGTTCGGTCCTGGCTCTGGGTCACTGTCTGTATGGAGTTTGCACATTCTCCCTGTGTTTGCTTGGGTTTCGCCCCACAACCCAAAAAGATGTGGAAGTTAGGTGGATTGGCTAAGCTAAATTGCCCCTTAATTGGAAAACAAAATAATTGGGTATACTAAATTTAAACAAAATAAATAAATCTCCTCATTTAGTTTGGGCCCCCGGCGGTGTGAGATGTAACGGTGCATGTTTATAACTGTGTACAATGAATTTACAGAAGCAGTCTATACAAACAATGAAACACCAATTTCCCTCTTTCAGTTGGTGCATAGTCTGTTGTGTGTCCATTGTGTGTCTCCTCCTCCTTTCAGGATGAATTGGGGGAATGGTAAAAGTAAAACGTGCAGAATGACTTTGGTCAGTCCAGACAATTTAAGATGTGATACCATGCGTTGGTCCTGCTGAAGTGTCCAGAAAGTGTATAGACACCAACAAGTGAAGGTGGAATTGTCCTATAGGCAGTGTGCATTGTGGTGGGCATGCAAGGCACATTGATTGTGTGGTGTGAAGGCCTTGGATTTGGCATGCAGGACTCCAATGATATCCGGATTGAGGGATGCAGGTGGGGCCTAAGGTCCAGGAAAAGTGGTTGGTCTGAGTAATCACCTGACGGTGGTGACTTGGCTGCTGGCAAGAGGTGATGAAAATTTAATATAGACTGGCTGCCATTGGAGGCCACCATGTAGTTGTTGGGCTGCAGGGCCTTGTTGTCGACCACTGTTAACTGGTTATAGCCTTGTGCAGTCTGTATAGAGTTTGGCCTAGTACTAGAGGACATAGAGTGGGGCGTGTTTGTCATAGTGAGCCTTGTTGTTTAATCTGAATTGTAACAGTACTTCATGCGCATTGGCCATGTGTTCTTGATGAAACATGGCCTTGGTGGTCAGGATTATGATCCTGGTGCATTGAGAGAAGAGCCATTGAGCTGACAAAGACTGGCCCTGTTGGACAAGATTACACAGACTTGGAAATGCAGCTTAGGAATCAGTGTTGTCCCATGCACACTTTTCCAGAAGGTGTTTGGCAGAGCATATAGTTTTTCAGTGAGCCTATTGGACTGTGTATATAAAGGGCTGCTTGTTACGTGATGAAAACCAAAGTGAAAATTCATTCTTGTACAGTGCTGCCCTTGCCCTGTTAAAGGCAACCCTCTTCTTCGCCAGGTCCATCTTATGGTCTTGGTAAATACGAATGCCGATGCCTTCTCACATCACCTCTCGTATCTGCTTGGCCTACCTCAGCACCTTCTCCTTTGACTGATATCTATGGAAGCAGACTATCACTGCCCTCAGTGGATCATTCCCCCATGTTTCTGGCTGAAGGAACTGGTGAGCTCTATCCACCTCCATGGGGGGAGGGGGGTACGTTATTTCCCATCCCCCGTCAGCTTCCTCAGCATCGTCACAATAAACTCTGTCAGCTTTGAGCCCTCCACAAACTCGGGAAGCCCCACAAGCCTCAAATTCTGCACCGCGATCTATTCTCAAGGTCTTCCACCTTGGCTCTCAGGCCCTTATTTCTGTCCTCCAACTTGGCCAGTTCAACTTCCAGCGAGGTGAGCTGGTCACTATGCCTCGACAATACCTTCTCCACTCCCTTCAACACCTCATCCTGCACCCACACAATGCCTCCGATGTTCTTCCAAGTGACTCCCTGATCGGGGTCAGCAGACATTCCACTGGTAAGGTAAAGTCGCCATGGTCGCAGATGGCAATAGGCTGCTTTCCCCTTTGAAGGTAAGAGTTGACTGATGGTGATTTAACCTGAGGATCACCACACCTCAGGCAAGGGGCAAGGTTGAGAAGGCGTGAATAACCTTCCAGCGACTGCTTGATCAATTCCAGCATCCCCCTCCCATGCCTCTCGAAATGCTTATCAAATTGTTGTTCAAATTCCACCATCATCACCTCCGCCAGTATCTCAACCATTATAAAAACAGCCCAACCCAGCGTCTGCCAACGTCCCTGCCAACTCACCTTTCCCTGTGCTCGATCCTGCCGGCAGACTGGCGTTCAAATTCTTCTTCCCGGTATTTCATCCCTGGCTCTTGAACATTCTTTTCCCACTAAGTCTCCCTGGGACAAATCTTCTGAAGATTTTCCCTCCAAAATATGAGTGGAAAGGGCCAAAAATCAAGGACTTTAGCAGGAACTACCCAACATGCAACCTTCTCCTACATGTCATTACCGGAAGCCCAGTTATGGGAAAATTCTGCCTATGCCTCTGTAATGGCAATTAAATCAAGTCCATTTATCTTTATTTGTTCTGCTAGTTCGTCCAAATTGTTATGAATGCTTTGTGCATTCAGATAAGGAGCATTTAATTTTTAAAATCATTATTCTTTGCATGGACCTTGTTCGCTGAAGCACTATTACCAGCAAACTCTCTGTCCCTTCCTGCCTCACTCTGCTAGCCTTTACCCAAATCGTTAAATTGCTCAATCATCTTGACTTTTCTCTTTAAATGATTACATTTCCATTTGCCTGAATCCCTGTTTAGTTAAAAGTACTATCTGCAGCCCTAATTATAAAATTTGTCAAGACAGCTCAGTTTAAGTGGAGCCTCTCCCAACAGAACATGCATCTTCTCTCAATATTATTATTAGTGTCCCATGAATTGAAACTCCTTCTTGCCATACCAATCTTTAAACCACATGTTCAATTGTCTAATTACCAATCATGGTTATTGCTTTGAATCATTTCAGAGTTGGGGAAGAGGGAATAAGGTGTTAATTGACCACCTGTATCCCACATTCTAACAATGCTAACAAACCTTCTTGCTCTCAATAAGGAAAAAGATGTGTATTTTTAAACAATCACCATCAGGTTGGAGGAACACTTCAACCCCAAGCAACTTGAGATAGTGTAAAACTACAAATTTGGAAGCAGAACCCTGATATGTAGTGAAACAGTTGAGAAGTACATTGTCACACTGAAGAATTTATCATTACATTCCAACTTTGTCACATTCTTAGACCTTACATTATGAGATAGATTTGTTTGTGAGATGCTAGATGAAAGAATCCAGTTGAAGTTATTAAATACGTAAAATCTTACATTGAAATAGCATTTAAAATTGAATAGTCATGTAATGAACTCCAATTGGCTTTATTGGTTGCCCAATTGGAGTATGAGCTCCCTCAATGATAGCTCATTGAGGGGGACCATATAATCACCTGTGTAGGCTTTGTGAGCCAGTCTTGAGTTGACTGGACTGCTAGCAGCACTGTTTGTAGCTGCTCCTGTAATATCGTTATTGTAAATAAATATTGGTGTGGTGACGGAACTCCTGCCTCCCGTGGATTACTACAGTGGCGACGAGGTAAACTACGAATTTTGCGGAGACCAGCTGCCGCACTCGGAGGGTAAGCCTTGCCATTTTAAAAATGCCGTTTGTTGGGAGGTTAGAGGCATTCGACCCAGCTATTGAGGACTGGTCCCAGTATGTGGAGAGAATGTGTTACTTCTTCCGGGCAAATGATATACTGACGGACGAAAGGAGACGGCTTATCCTGCTGTCGGCGTGCGGACCCTCCGCTTTCACCATTATACGTAGTCTGACTTATCCCGATGCGCCGGACACGAAAACTTTCCAAGAAGTAACGGAATTGGTGAAAGAGCACTACGACCCAAAACCACCCCTCATTTTGCGTAGGTACAGATTCTACACAGCGAAGCGGGAAGACAGGGAGTCAGTCACGAATTTCTTGACCCGCCTGAGAAGGCTGGCGGAAAAATGTAAGTTCGGCCGACACTAAATGAAATGCTTCGGGACCGGTTAGTGTGTGGCATAAACAACCTCACAATACAGAAACGCCTGTTGGCGGAAACGGAGCTAGACTGCAGGCAGGCGTGACAGCTCGCACTGTCCCTAGAAAAGGCAGCAAGTGGGGCAGGAACTACAGGGCACGCCAATGGAGGTAGATACCTGTGAGAGGGACTACCACAACGGGTCCTGCTACCAGATAGCCGCTCTCAGGAAAAACCTGAGGAATAGAGGGGAAAAAGGAAAACCCCAGAACTGCCCCCAAGTCTGCCAGGACTAACTGGAGACAGAGGAAGTACCGGCTGAGGCTCCCCCAACAGAGAAGGACCGTTTCTGGCACAAGACAGAGTGGGGTAACAATGACAGAAACCCTAGAAGGAGGTGGCAAAAGAGGAATAGCAGGTGGGGACGCAGGGAAGTACACAACCTAGATGCCCCATCCTCCTCCGAAGGGGAACAATTATATAGTATTACAACGAAGAAAGCAGAACCCATTAGGATTACCCCACGGGTGAACAGGCGGCCGACAATAATGGAAATAGACACGGGTGCGGCCGTATCAGTAATGGGAGTGGCAGCATTTAGAAAAATCAAAGATGGACTCCAGCCACTAACCCTAACAAAAACATCAACGAAACATAAAACCTACATGGGGGAAACCCTGGAAGTTCTAGGCACGACTCATGTACCTGTGGAATATGAGAAACAATTGCTCAGATTACCGTTGACGATAGTAGAGGGCTCCGGACTGAGCTTAACTGGCTGAAAGACCTAAAATTAGATTGGATGAAAATTTTCCAGAGTGGAAGCGGGCAGTTGAGTGGAGTACTCCAAAAATACCCGGAGGTCTTCCAGGAAGGTTTGGGGGAAATCATAGGAGCCAAAGCAACTTTGCACGTGGACCCAGAAGCCCTTCCGAAATTTTGTAAGGCCAGGCCGGTACCTTTTGCATTAAGGAAGAAAGTAGATGACGAAATAGAAAGGTTACGGTATTATCAGACTAGTACAATTCTTGGAATGGGCAGCGCCGGTGGTACCAATTTTGAAGCCAGACAGCTCGATATGTCTCTGTGGAGATTTCAAACAGACAGTAAACAAATACGCACTGCTGGACAAATACCCAATCCCGAAAATAGACGACCTATATGCCAAATTGGCAGGTGGGCTTTTGTTCACAAAACTAGACATGAGCCACGCCTACCTGCAGTTAAAACTGGACAAGGGCGCCCAGAAGTTCGCTACGATCAACACCCTGAAGGGCCTTTTTCGTTATACTAGGCTACCTTTTGGAGTGCCATCAGCCTGCGCTATATTCCAGCGTATGATGGAAAATATTCTGCAGGGACTACTGCAGGTGGCGATTTATTTGGACGATGTCTTAATCACGGGTAGGGCAAACAGGGAACACTTAAGGAACCTTGAGGAAGTGCTCAGGCATTTCGCAAAGGCAGGCGTATGGCTAAAAAGGGAAAAATGTGTTTTTCTAGCCCCACAAGTGACGTACCTGGAATATAAAGTAGACGAGTCAGGCTTACATCCATTAGAAGACAGAGTAAGGGCAATAAAAGAAGCCCCAGCTCCCACCACGGTCCAGGAGTTACGATCATTTCTAGGGTTGGTAACCTATTATGGAAAATTTATTGAAAATAGGGCGTCCATCCTAGAACCCCTCCACTAGCTACTAAAAAGGGGCAAGAATGGAAATGGTCCACCCGCCAAAACCAAGCATTTAGGGACATTAAGGAACAGCTGTCATCCGAAAATGACCTAGAGCATTATGACCCAAGGAAGGAGTTGGTGGTCACTTGTGATGCATCCCCCTACGGGGTAGGAGCCGTCTTAGCCCATAGAGGAAGGAATGGGGAAGAACAGCCAATAGCCTTCGCTTCGAGGACCTTGGCGATGGCTGAGAGGAAGTACGCCCAAATCGAGAAGGAAGGACTGGCGGTGATATTCGCAGTAAAAACATTTCACCAGTATCTGTACGGGCAGAAATTCACCATAGTGACGGACCATAAGCCGTTATTAGGGTTATTAAAAGAAGACAAGTCAATACCCCCGATTGCATCAGCTAGAATCCAACGCTGGGCGTTGATACTGGCAGCATATAGATACGTTCTGGAGCACAGACCGGGAACGCGAGTAGCACATGCAGATGCTTTGAGCAGACTTCCCCTCCCGGACACTCCGCCGCAAATACCAAAAGTAGAGGAGACAGTAATGACTCTAAATATTTTGGACACCCTACCAGTAGACGCACAACATATTTGATTGTGGATGCAAAAAGGCCCAGTTTTAGCCAAGATGAAGCATTTACTGCTAACAGGGGAACTGGAAAGACCAGTGGAGCCCCAGATGCACCCATACTGGAGCAGAAGGGACCAAATAACCGTAGAAGACGGTATCCTATTATGGGGAGCCCGGGTAATCGTCCCAGCTCAGGGCCGTCAGGCAATCTTAACTGAGTTACATCACGGACACCCAGAGGTATCTAAAATGAAGATGCTAGCTCAAAGCTACGTTTGGTGGCCAGGTTTGGACACAGACATAGCAGCCTTGGTACGTCGGTGCCAGGAGTGCCAACAGGGGCAAAGAGTGCCACCAGCGGCGCCATTGCACCCGTGGGAATGGCCAGGCAGACCGTGGACACGCCTGCATATTGACCACGCCGGCCCTTTCATGGGCTCAATGTTTTTGGTGATAGTGGACGCCCATTCCAAATGGTTGGACGTCCACCGGGTAAACACGGCAAGCACAGCATCGACAATTGAAAAGCTCAGGGCCTCATTTGCAACACATGGACTGCCGGAGGTATTGGTGTCGGACAACGGAACGGCATTCACAAGTGGGGAATTTGGAAAATTCCTGAAGGAAAACGGAGTCTGTCACATCAAAACGGCCCCTTACCATCCAGCGACCAACGGCCTGACAGAGAGGGCGGTCCAGACACTTAAAGCGGGACTCAAGAAGCAGCTGGCAGCATCAATAGACACAAAGCTCTCCCGCTGGCTGTTTGATTACAGGACCACACCGCATTCCACAACGGGCATACCGCCAGCTGAACTCTTAATGGGAAGGCGGCTGCGAACGAGGCTGAGTCTCCTTTTCCCAAATTTAACGGCGAAAGTGGAGAAACAACAGGAGGCCCAACACAGGGGGCATGATAATAGTCGGCAGCAGAGACATTTCCAGGTGGGGGCACCGGTTTGGGTCAGGAATTATGGGAATGGACCAACGTGGGTCAAAGGCATGATAGAGTACCAAACAGGGCCCATATCCTATGAGGTTTCAATAGGAGGTAAGGTGCTGAAGAAACACCTAGACCAAATAAGGGCAGCGGAACCACACCTGGAGGCAGGCGAAGCAGGACCTCCTCAAGCTGGGATAGCCCAGACGGAAAGGATACCCACACCCCAGCCCCGAGCAATTTCTCCAGACCCCGTCATCCAGTCATCAGAGTTGGAGATGGACACACTCGACGAGGTCGCGCGACACCTCTTCACGAGGAGAAGGACGAACAACTTCCAAGGAGGTCGTCAAGGAAAAGACAGGCACCTATAAGGTACACCCTGCCCACTTCGGAGAACGACCCGGCGGACGACACAGAGGTGACAGACCCAGACATGAGGAGTAGGACGAAGCTCAGAGGAATGCCAGCTGGCAGGAATTCCTCGGACCTTGGGGGGGGGGGGGGGGGGGGGGGTGTAATGAACTCCAATTGGCTTTATTGGTTGCCCAATTGGAGTATGAGTTCCCTCAATGATAGCTCATTGAGGGGGCCCATATAATCACCTGTGTAGGCTTTGTGAGCCAGTCTTGAGTTGACTGGACTGCTAGCAGCACTGTTTGTAGCTGCTCCTGTAATATCGTTATTGTAAATAAGTATTGGTGTGGTGACGGAACTCCTGCCTCCCATGGATTACTACAGGTCAGAAATGTTATCATATGCAAGTGACTAGTGTAGCTTCTGTCCAGTCAGAAGACCTCAACCAAGTCTAAATGGATGGGGGTGGGGCATCTGAGCAGAAGAGTACTGGTATTAGTAGTTAGTGACATATAATTGCGGTAATGACAGGCACACAGCATAGGCATGTCGGTAAAGGAATGCTAAATGTGTAATTGCCAAAAATAAGGCCATATTGCAACTGAATCTCAAAGCAGGAATGAGCACTCCATTCTAGTGGTAATGAAAAGCAGCGATGTCACAAGGCTGGGGTTCACAATCATGAAGTGAATTCAGAGTGCGTAAGTGGGCTGTACTGCATTTATATCATGAGCAATCACTCAAATGACAGAGACTTCTGTACAAAGGTGAATCAACAGTGCATCAACATGTGCATCGATATGGCTGCAGATTGCTCAATCATGATTAGAGATATGTACAAAAGCAAATTTAGTGATGCACCTCTAACTGAGAGCACAGTTCAATCAAAACCTATTCAGTGCTGTTAGAAACGTTGACAAATGGAGTGCAACGTCTAATATAAAGGCAAGCCTCTCAAGTTGTCCATTATTTTACCAAGATATGTCAACAAGCCGGCTGTAATGGGTAAAAATTGGCTTTGCAAGCTGACGTTATACTGGAAACATGATTTTCAGGTTGATTCCTTATGTCATTTTTGAGGACCATTGTGAAGGCATATTTGGTGAGGACGTCTGATGCAAGGCCAGTGCACTGCAATGTTAAACTGGTTTATTAAGCTCTCAGAAACCTGTCTGAAGAAGCTAGGGAAAAATGGTTTTCTAGTGAAAACTGATGATAGAGATTAGGCAACCCTAATCGTAGTAGTGCCTAAATCAGAGAAACCAATGAGACTATATGGGCACAACAAAGTCACAATCAACCAGGCAGTGCATAAGATAGATAGAGAAATACAGCACAGAACAGGCCCTTCGGCCCACGATGTTGCGCCGAACTTTTGTCCTAGGTTAATCATAGAATTTTGGACAATTTGTCATGGCCAATCCACCCAACCTGCACATCTTTGGACTGTGGGAGGAAACCGGAGTACCCGGAGGAAACCCACGCAGTCACGGGGAGGATGTGCAGACTCCACACAGACAGTGACCCAAGTCGAAATCGAACTTGGGACCCTGGAGCTGTGAAGCAATTGTGCTATCCACAATGCTACCGTGCTGCCCTTAAGAAGTTAACCTACACTCCCTTATTCTCCCTAATCCAAGTACCTATCCAATAGCCGCTTGAAGGTCCATAAATTTTCCGACTCAACTACTACCACAGGCAGTGCATTCCATGCCCCCACTACTCTCTGGGTAAAGAACCTACCTCTGACATCCCCTCTATATCTTCCACCATTTATCTTAAATTTATGTCCCCTTGTAATGGTGTGTTCCACCCGGGGAAAAAGTCTCTGACTGTCTACTCTATCTATTCCCCTGACCATCTTATAAACCTCTATCAAGTCGCCCCTCATCCTTCTCCGTTCTAATGAGAAAAGGCCTAGCACCCTCAATCTTTCCTCGTATGACCTACTCTCCATTCCAGGCAACATCCTGGTAAATCTCCTTTGCACCTTTTCCAAAGCTTCCACATCCTTCCTAAAATGAGGTGACCAGAACTGCACACAGTACTCCAAATGTGGCCTGACCAAGGTTTTGTACAGCTGCATCATCACCTCACGGCTCTTAAATTCAATCCCTCTGCTAATGAACGCTAGCACACCATAGGCCTTCTTCACAGCTCTATCCACTTGAGTGGCAACTTTCAAAGAACAATGAACATAGATCCCAAGATCTCTCTGCTCCTCCACATTGCCAAGAACCCTACCATTAACCCTGTATTCCGCATTCAGATTTGTCCTTCCAAAATGGACAACCTCACACTTGTCAGGGTTAAACTCCATCTGCCACTTCTCAGCCCAGCTCTGCATTCTATCTATGTCTCTTTGAAGCCGACAACAGCCCTCCTCACTATCCACAACTCCACCAATCTTCGTATCATCTGCAAATTTACTGACCCACCCTTCAACTCCCTCATCCAAGTCGTTAATGAAAATCACAAACAGCAGAGGACCCAGAACTGATCCCTGCGGTACGCCACTGATAACTGGGCTCCAGGCTGAATATTTGCCATCCACCACAACTCTCTGTCTTCTATCGGTTAGCCAGTTTGTTATCCAACTGGCCAAATTTCCCACTATCCCATGCCTCCTTACTTTCTGCATAAGCCTACCATGGGGAACCTTATCAAATGCCTTACTAAAATCCATGTACACTACATCCACTGCTTTACCTTCATCCACATGCTTGGTCACCTCCTCAAAGAATTCAATAAGACTTGTAAGGCAAGACCTACCCCTCACAAATCCGTGCTGACTATCCCTAATCAAGCAATGCCTTTCCAGATGCTCAGAAATCCTATCCCTCAGTACCCTTTCCATTACTTTGCCTACCACCGAAGTAAGACTAACTGGCCTGTAATTCCCAGGGTTATCCCTATTCCCTTTTTTGAACAGGGGCACGACATTCGCCACTCTCCAATCCTCTGGTACCACCCCTGTTGACAGCGAGGACGAAAAGATCATTGCCAACGGCTCTGCAATTTCATTTCTTGCTTCCCATAGAATCCTTGGATATATCCCGTCAGGCCCGGGGGACTTGTCTATCCTCAAGTTTTTCAAAACGCGCAACACATCTTCCTTCCTGACAAGTATCTCCTCAAGCTTATCAGTCTGCTTCACGTTGTCCTCTCCAACAATATGGCCCCTCTCATTTGTAAATACTGAAGAAAAATACTTGTTCAAGACCTCTCCTATCTCTTCAGACTCAATACACAATCTCCCGCTACTGTCCTTAATCGGACCTACTCTCACTCTAGTCATTCTCATATTTCTCACGTATGTGTAAAAGGCCTTGGGGTTTTCCTTGATCCTACCCGCCAAAGATTTTTCATGCCCTCTCTTAGCTCTCCTAATCCCTTTCTTCAGTTCCCTCCTGGCTATCTTGTATCCCTCCAGCGCACTGTCTGAACCTTGTTTCTTCAGCCTTACATAAGTCTCCTTCTTCCTCTTAACAAGACATTCAACCTCTCTTGTCAACCATGGTTCCCTCACTCGACCATCTCTTCCCTGCCTGACAGGGACATACATATCAAAGACACGCAGTACCTGATCCTTGAACAAGTTCCACATTTCACTTGTGTCCTTCCCTGACAGCCTATGTTCCCAACTTCTGCACTTCAATTCTTGTCTGACAGCATTGTATTTACCCTTCCCCCAATTATAAACCTTGCCCTGTTGCTCGCACCTATCCCTCTCCATTACTAAAGTGAAAGTCACAGAATTGTGGTCACTACCTCCAAAATGCTCCCCCACTAACAAATCCATCACCTGCCCTGGTTCATTACCAAGTACTAAATCCAATATGGCCTCCCCTCTGGTCGGACAATCTACATACTGTGTTAGAAAAGCTTCCTGGACACACTGCACAAACACTACCCCATCCAAACTATTTGATCTAAAGAGTTTCCACTCAATGTTTGGGAAGTTGAAGTCGCCCATGACTACTACCCTGTGACTTCTGCACCTTTCCAGAATCTGTTTCCCAATCTGTTCCTCCACATCTCTGCTGCTATTGGGGGGCCTATAGAACACTCCCAACAAGGTGACTGCTCCTTTCCTATTTCTAACTTCAACCCATATTACCTCAGTAGGCAGATCCCCCTCGAACTGCCTTTCTGCAGCTGTTATACTATCTCTAATTAACAATGCCACCCCCCCACCTCTTTTACCACCCTCCCTAATCTTGTTGACACATCTATAACCAGGGACCTCCAACAACCATTTCTGGCCCTCTTCTATCCAAGTTTCCGTGATGGCCACCACATCGTAGTCCCAAGTACCGATCCATGCCTTAAGTTCACCCACCTTATTCCTGATGCTTCTTGCATTAAAGTATACACACTTCAACCCATCTCCTTGCCTGCAAGTACTCTCCTTTGTCATTGTTACCTTCCCCACTGCATCACTACGTGCTTTGGCGTCCTGACTATCGTCTACCTTAGTTGCTGGACTACAGATCCGGTTCCCATTACCCTGCCAAATTAGTTTAAACCCTCCCGAAGAGTACTAGAAAACCTCCCCCCCAGGATATTGGTGCCCCTCTGGTTCAGATGCAACCCGTCCTGCTTGTACAGGTCCCACCTTCCCCAGAATGCACTCCAATTATCCAAATACCTGAAGCCCTCCCTCCTACACCATTCCTGCAGCCACGTGTTCAACTGCACTCTCTCCCTATTCCTAGCCTCGCTATCACGTGGCACCGGCAACAAACCAGAAATGACAACTCTGTCTGTCCTGGCCCTTAACTTCCAGCCTAACTCCCTAAACTTGTTTATTACCTCCACACCCTTTTTCCTACCTACATCGTTGGTACCAATGTGCACCACGACTTCTGGCTGCTCACCCTCCCCCTTCAGGATCCTGAAGACACGATCAGAGACATCCCTGGCCCTGGCACCCGGGAGGCAACATACCTTTCGGGAGTCTCGCTCGCGACCACAGAATCTCCTATCTATTCCCCTAACCATTGAATCTCCTATTACTATTGCTTTTCTATGCTCCCCCCTTCCCTTCTGAGCCCCAGAGCCAGACTCAGTGCCAGAGACCTGGCCGCTGGGGCCTTCCCCCGGTAGGTCATCCCCCCCAACAGCATCCAAAACGGTATACTTGTTTTGAAGGGGAATGGCCACGAGGGATCCCTGCACTGTCTGCCTGTTAGTTTTCTTTCCCCTGACTGTAACCCAGCTACTCTTGTCCAGTACCTTTGGTGTGGCTACCTCCCTGTAACTCTTCTCTATGACCCCCTCTGCCTCCCGGATGATCCGAAGTTCATCCAGCTCCAGCTCCAGTACCTTAACACGGTCTCTGAGGAGCTGGAGTTGGGTGCACTTCCCGCAGGTATAGTCAGCGGGGACACCAGTGGTATCCCTCACCACCCACATCCTACAGGAGGAGCATGCAACTGCCCTAGCCTCCATCCCCTCTTACTTTACAGAATTAGCTGCCCTGTGGACCAACTGGACCTCCGCCCTCCGGCTCTGCTCCCAGTCAGCTGTACTCTAAACTCCTGGTTCCCTTCACGCTCTTTGATAAATATAAGAAATTAAATGTAAGGAGTACCTTACTCCCTCCTCACCTAACTCCCTCAGTCACCAAACTCTCACTGTAGCACTCAAATGCCACAAGCTCAGCACTCCAATGCAAACCTGAGCAGTATTCATTATTGATCTCCCAAGATTTATATAAGTAGTTAGTGGGATCCAAGATATTAACAAAATTGGGTTTGTCTTCTGCTTATGCACAGCTCAACGGGATCAAGAAAGTCAATAGTAACTCACCATCAACACAAAAATGTGGCCATACTTCTACTCAAAGTTGTTCAATGATCTGAAGTCTTCTCCACAAATCTTCCAAGCTACAATGGATAAGAGGAGCACTGCATTGATTGTGCCATTACCCGAGGAGTTCAAGTGAAGGCAAGCATCCAGCAGAGGGCAGCAGAGCAGAGCTACTGATTGGCTGTTCTGGGGAAATTTGCATACGTGCAGTGCGGTCAGCCTAATTTGAAGATGTACCTGCGAAAGAGACCCGAGGAGTTCAAGTGAAGGCAAGTATCCAGCAGAGGGCAGCAGAGCTACTGATTGGCTGTTCCGTGGAAATTTGCATATGTGCAGTGCGGTCAGCCTAATTTGAAGGTGTACCTGCGAAGGAGACCCGAGGAGTTCAAGTGAAGGCAAGCATCCAGCAGAGCAGAGCTACTGATTGGCTGTTCTGGGGAAATTTGCATAAGTGCAGTGCAGTCAGCCTAATTTGAAGGTGTACCTGCGAAAGAGACCCGAGGAGTTCAAGTGAAGGCAAGCATCCAGCAGAGGGCAGCAGAGCAGAGCTACTGATTGGCTGTTCTGGGGAAATTTGCATAAGTGCAGTGCAGTCAGCCTAATTTGAAGGTGTACCTGCGAAAGAGACCCGAGGAGTTCAAGTGAAGGCAAGCATCCAGCAGAGGGCAACTGAGCTACTGATTGGCTGTTCCGGGGAAATTTGCATACGTGCAGTGCGGTCAGCCTAATTTGAAGGTGTACCTGCGAAGGAGACCCGAGGAGTTCAAGTGAAGGCAAGCATGCAGCAGAGCAGAGCTGCTGATTGGCTGTTCCGGGGAAATTTGCATACGTGCAGTGTGGTCAGCCTAATTTGAAGGTGTACCTGCGAAAGAGACCCGAGGAGTTCAAGTGAAGGAAAGCATCCAGCAGAGGGCAGCAGAGCAGAGCTACTGATTGGCTGTTCCGGGGAAATTTGCATACGTGCAGTGCGGTCAGCCTAATTTGAAGGTGTACCTGCGAAAGAGACCCGAGGAGTTCAAGTGAAGGCAAGTATCCAGTAGAGGGCAGCAGAGCTACTGGTTGGCTGTTCTGGGGAAATTTGCATACGTGCAGTGCGGTCAGCCTAATTTGAAGGTGTACCTGCGAAGGAGACCCGAGGAGTTCAAGTGAAGGCAAGCATGCAGCAGAGCAGAGCTACTGATTGGCTGTTCTGGGGAAATTTGCATAAGTGCAGTGCGGTCAGCCTAATTTAAAGGTGTACCTGCGAAAGAGACCCGTGGAGTTCAAGTGAAGGCAAGCATCCAGCAGTGGGCAGCAGAGCAGAGCTACTGATTGGCTGTTCCGGGGAAATTTGCATACGTGCAGTGCGGTCAGCCTAATTTGAAGGTGGTTTGTGGAGGGGCTGTTGTCAAGTGACAGTTAAACCAGAAGCACTTCGTCAGTGTTTCCCCCCTACCTCCTCCTCTAACCAAAAAAAAACCACGGTCATTGGGGAGCAGGGGCCTGTCGTGAAGGTGAGTGAGTGCCTTTAAAAATTTGCTTAACTTTCAGTGGGAGCAGGGTTTGAGGGAATATCGGGTAAGCTCTTTCTTTCTTTTTCTTGTTTTTTTAAATCTAGAGGTGATGTGAGGGAATCATCAGGTACAATGCTCCTCCTGCAGAATGTTTGAGGTGAGGGACACCGTCAGTGTCCCTGCTGATTTCATCTGTGGGAAGTGCACCCAACTCCAGCTCCTCAAAACCCGTGTGAGGGAACTGGAGCTGGATGAACTTCGGATCATTCGGGAGGCAGAGGGGGGTCATAGATAGAAGCTTCAGGGAGGTAGTTACGCCAAAGAATAAAGATAGATGGGTGACGGTGAGAGGGGCTGGGGGTAAGCAGTCAGTACAGGGATCCCCTGTGGTCGTTCCCCTTAGTAACAGGTATACCGCTTTGGATACTGTTGGAGGGGGGGCTTACCAGGGGTAAGCCATGGGGTACAGGTCTCTGGCACAGAGCCTGTCCCTGTTGCTCAGAAGGGAAGGGGGGGAAGGAGTAGAACATTAGTCATTGGAGACTCCATAGTTAGGGGGATAGATAGGAGATTCTGTGGGAACGAGAGAGACTCGCGGTTGGTGTGTTGCCTCCCAGGTGCCAGGGTCCGCGATGTCTCAGATCGTGTTTTCGGGATCCTTAAGGGGGAGGGGGAGCAGCCTCAAGTCGTGGTCCACATAGGTACCAACAACATAGGTAGGAAAAGGAATAGGTATGTAAGGCAGGAATTCGGGGAGCTAGGGTGGAAACTTAGAGCTAGAACAAACAGAGTTATTATCTCTGGGTTGTTACCCGTGCCACGTGCTAGCGAGTCGAGGAATAGGGAGAGAGCAGTTGAACACGTGGCTGCAGGGATGGTGCAGGAGGGAGGGTTTCAGATTCCTGGACAATTGGGGCTCATTCTGGTGTAGGTGAGACCTCTACAAACGGGATGGTCTACACCTGGATCAGAGGGGTACTAATATCCTTGGGGGGGGGGAGGTTTGCTAATGCTCTTCGGGAGGGTTTAAACTAGTTCAGGGGGATTGGGAACCTGAATTGTAGCTCCAGTACACAAGAAGCTGAGAGTAGTGAGGTCATGAGTAAGGTTTCAAAGTTGCAGGAGTGTACCGGCAGGAAGGAAGGTGGTCTAAAGTGCGTCTACTTCAATGCCAGGAGCATCCGGAATAAGGTGGGTGAGCTTGCGGCATGGTTAGTACCTGGGACTTCGATGTTGTGACCATTTCGGAGACATGGATAGAGCAGGGCAAGGAATGGTTGTTGCAGATGCCAGGGTTTAGATATTTCAGTAAGTTCAGGGAAGGTGGTAAGAGAGGGGGAGGGGTGGCATTGTTAGTCAAGGACAGTATTACGGTGGCTGAGAGGACATTTGATGAGGACTCGAATACTGAGGTAGTATGGGCTGAGTTAAGAAACAGGAAAGGAGAGGTCACCCTGTTAGGGCTTTTCTATAGGCCTCCGAAAAGTTCCAGAGATGTAGAGGAAAGGTTTGCAAAGATGATTCTGGATAGGAGCGAAAATAACAGGGTAGTCGTTATGGGGGACTTTAACTTTCCAAATATTGACTGGAAACACTATAGTTCGAGTACTTTAGATGGATCCGTTTTGTCCAATGTGTGCAGGAGGGTTTCCTGATGCAGTATGTAGATAGACCAACAAGAGGCGAGGCCGTATTGGATTTGGTACTGGGTAATGAACCAGGACAGGTGTTAGATTTGGAGGTAGGTGAGCATTTTGATGATAGTGACCACAATTCGATTACGTTTACTTTAGCGATGGAAAGGGATAGGTATAAACCGCAGGGCAAGAGTTATTGCTGGGGGAAAGGCAATTATGATGCGATGAGGCAAGACTTTGGATGCATTGCCTGGAGAGGAAATCTGCAGGGGATGGACACAATGGAAATGTGGAGCATGTTCAGGGAACAGCTACTGCGTGTCCTTGATGATAAGTATGTACCTGTTAGGCAGGGAAGAAGTGGTCGAGTGAGGGAACCATGGGTTACTAAAGCAGTTGAATCACTTGTCAACAGGAAGAAGGAGGCTTATGTGAAGATGAGACGTGATGGTTCAGTTGGGTCGATTGAGAGTTACAAGTTAGCTAGGAAGGCTCTAAAGAGAGAGCTAAGAAGAGCCAAGCGAGGACAAGAGAAGTCTTTGGCAGGTAGGATCAAGGATAACCCTAAAGCTTTCTATAGGTATGTCAGGAATAAAAGAATGACAAAGGTAAGAGTAGGGCCAGTCAAGGACAGTAGTGGAAAGTTGTGCATAGAGTCCGAGGAGATAGGAGAGGTGCTAAATGAGTATTTTTCATCAGTATTTACACAGGAAAAAGACAAAGTTGTCGAGGAGAATACTGAAATACAGGCCACTAGACTAGAAGGGCTTGAGGTTCATAAGGAGGAGGTGTTAGCGATTCTGGAAAGTGTGAAAATAGATAAGTTCCCTGGGCCGGATGGGATTTATCCTAGGATTCTCTGGGAAGCTAGGGAGGAGATTGCTGAGCCTTTGGCTTGGATCTTTGAGTCATCTTTGTCTACAGGAATAGTGCCAGAGGACTGGAGGATAGAAAATGTTGTCCCCTTGTACAAGAAGGGGAGTAGAGATAACCCCGGTAACTATAGACCAGTGAGCCTTATCATCTGGAAAGGAATCATTTGATTAGAGATAGTCAACATGGTTTTGTGAAGGGTAGGTTGTGCCTCACAAACCTCATTGACTTCTTTGAGAAGGTGACCAAACAGGTGGATGAGGGTAAAGCAATTGATGTGGTGTATATGGATTTCAGTAAAGCGTTTGATAAGGTTCCCCACGGTAGGCTATTGCAGAAAATACAGAGGCATGGGATTCAGGGTGATTTAGCAGTTTAGATCAGAAATTGGCTAGTTGATAGAAGACAAAGAGTGGTGGTTGATGGGAAATGCTCTGACTGGTGTCCAGTTACTAGTGGCGTGCCACAAGGATCTGTTTTGGGGCCGTTGCTGTTTGTCATTTTTATAAATGACCTGGAGGAGGGCGTAGGAGGATGGGTGAGTAAATTTGCAGATGACACTAAAGTCGGTGGAGTTGTGGACAGTGCAGAAGGATATTACAAGTTACAGAGGGACATAGATACGCTGCAGAGCAGGGCTGACAGGTGGCAAATGGAGTTTAATGCAGAAAAGTGTGAGGTGATTCATTTTGGAAGGAATAACAGAAAGGCAGAGTACTGGGCTAATGGTAAGATTCTTGGTAGTGTGGACGAGCAGAGAGATCTCGGTGCCCATGTCCATAGATCCCTGAAAGTTGCCACCCAGGTTGGGAGGGTTGTTAAGAAGGCGTATGGTGTGTTAGCTTTTATTGGTAGAGGAATTGAGTTTCGGAGCCATGAGGTCATGTTGCTGTTGTACAAAACTCTGGTGCGGCCGCATTTGGAGTATTGTGTGCAGTTCTGATCGCCACATTATAGGAAGGATGTGGAAGCATTGGAAAGGGTACAGAGGAGATTTACAAGAATGTTGCCTGGTATGGAGGGAAGATCATATGAGGAATGGCTGAAGGACTTGAGGCTGTTTTCGTTAGAGAGAAGAAGGTTAAGAGGGGACTTAATTGAGGCATACAAGATGATCAGAGGATTAGATAGGGTGGACATCGAGAGCCTTTTTCCTTGGATGGTGATGTCCAGCATGAGGGAACATAGCTTTAAATTGAGGGGAGATAGATGTAGGACAGATGTCAGAGGTAGGTTCTTTACTCAGAGAGTAGTAAGGGCGTGGAATGCCCTGCCTGCAACAGTAGTGGACTCACCAACACTAAACACATTCAAATGGTCATTGGATAGGCATATGGACGATAAGGGAATAGTGTAGAGGGACTTTAGAAGGATTTCACAGGACGGTGCAACATCGTGGGCCGAAGGGCCTGTACTGCGCTGTAATGTTCTATGTTCTATGTTCTATTAGGGTGATGTGTTCATCGCAACCACAGCAGAGGAAGAACATTTTTGCATGTTGAATGAAGCACGAAGAAAGCTGAGTGATCACAATGTGAAGCGAAAAAAGAGCAAGTGTGCTTTTGCACAATCTGAAGTAATGTGACTGTCCTGAAAATCAACCAGTGGGAGAAAAAAATGCAGGTTATAGCCAATTCCCCAAAGTCAAAAGATGGGTCTGAGCTTAGATTCCCTCTCCAAAGTATTCCCCAATTCCCTATCCAAAGTATTCCAAGTCTTGAGTAATCTGAACACATGAACAAGGTGATTAAGGTAAGCCCCCTGTATCAGTATTGCATACCATAATATGCATTCCTTAGTAGTAGATGACACTTGACACCAGGATTCTGAACAATAATGTATATATGAATGCAGAATAAATGTTGCACTAACTGATATTTCAAGCTGCCTACACCTGATTTGTAGAGTGAAGTGATATTCACACATAGTTATTAATAATCACTAGTATTAATTACGTAAAGGAACAATTTGTCCAGCCATAAATAATAGAAGTATACTTTCTGGAGATAAAATAAGCTCAGTTCAGTTGTGGAGCAAAAAAAAATTCATCTCACCCAACGAAATATTGCCTTAGCTGGTATTAATCACATTGCCACAATTTATTAGAAGTGGGGAATAAAACAATGCCAAACTATTATTGCTAAAAAGACAACTTTACAGTTGAAACTGGCAATAGATCTGCAAACCCCAGCATATATGCTATTCCTTTATCACCTTCTTTCTGGTCACTTTGAAAATAACCGTATTTTGTGCTAAACCTGAGAATGATCCAAATACTGCACATCAGTAACTATGCAACCAATATTGAGTGAGAGTATTGGCTCAGTTGTAATTCTTTGTAAATGCTCAAGTTGAAATATCTCTGCAATCAAAATTTAATCAGTTTATCTTTGACACATGTTATTTCATTTCAGGAGCCAAGCTCCTTTTAGAAAGGCCAGGAAAGCTCACAAAATCAACATGTTCAAACATTGCACCAAATTAATCACAGTAAGTTTTTCCCTGTGGGAGGAAAGACCGTGTTGATTAAGCGGGAGTACAGATTATAGGATGAATTTGCTCTTTTTCCGTTCGTCTGCAATGATTTTGCTTCCTACTTCTGTACCATTACTTCTCATGTCCTCCAAGGATCTCTCCTTGGCCTCTTCCCATTTCTCATCTACATGCTGCTCCTCAGCAACAAGTAAAACATGGCAGTTGCCATTCACCATCAGATGAGGCTGGACCTTTCCATCTAAGATGACCAGACAAATAGTTTTTTTTCTCTTCAGATATCCTTATTCAAATATGCTGGTTTTACCCCTCTAATTAAAATAGCAACTGTTAATCTCACCATCCTTGCAAAGTACCATCCAATCTCCAACCTCCCTTCAATTCTATCCCACCCCTTATCTCACCCACGATGGCTCCTGACCCTGACCAGCTGGCTCACCTCATGGCTTTCCCCCGGCGCCTCTTGCCTTGCCTCGCTGCTTGCCTCTGGCCTCCCCTGCTCAGCCCTGAGAGTCAAGTCGCCTCTCGCCTGCTCCCCTCGCTGCTTGTGGGGCTAGCAGGCAAGTAGAACTAGCTTAGTGATAGAAACTGGGAGGCATGGACCAGCTGGACCGATGGGCCTGTTTCCATGCTGTAAACATCTATGACTCTGTTTATGACTCTATGAATTTTGCTGACCAATTGGCTCACCTGGGCTCGTGGCTTTCGTCCGGTGCCTTGTGCCTTGCCCCGCTGTTGTTGGTTAGCCTGCCCTCAGCCCTGGGTCAAGAGACCTGCTGGCTACATTTTTTGCAAAAGTAAAAAAATTCTGTCTCTGCCTCTCTCCCTCCTCATCTGGTTGCCTCTCGTTCCTCACGTGAGCTGCCTCAACAATTGACGAGTGTGCTTTCCCGCTCTCATGAGCAGGACCAATCAGAGCCTGATGTCGCTCAGCATTGCCTGCTGCTCGGCTCACTTGTATTTGCTGAGCTTATCAGCGAATGCAGAGTTAGCAAGCTCTGATTGGTGCTCTTAGACACTGGCCTGCACGGACCCTCCCCCCCCCCTATTGGTTGAAGCCCTCAGCCTAGTCATGGACCGGGCGCGATTCTCCGCAAATGCGGAGAGTTGTAAAGGCTGCCGTGAAAATGGCCGTGTTTCACGGCAGCCTCCATGCCCCCTCCCGGGACCCGATTCTCCCCCCCCGGGCGGGGCTAGCAGCGCGGCCCCGTGAAGCACGGCATCGCGGGCTTAGCTACTGTCGCTAAGCCCGCGCGCCAAGCGTCACGGCGGCTGACGCGCACGATGACGTCAGCCGCGCATGTGCGGGTTGGACGGCTCCAACCCGCACATGCGCGGATGACGTCATCACGCATATGCGTCAAACCCGCGCATGTGTGGGCCGTCATGCCCCTCAGCCGCCCCGCGGACTGATCCTGCGGGGCGGCGGGGGAACAAAGAGTGCGCGGGTATCGGACCCACTGCCCACGATCGGTGGCCACCGATCGCAGGCCCATGCCACCCTTGGCATGGCCGTGGTGCGGCCGTGCCAATCAGTGCCATGGTTGTCCGGGACGGCACTTTGCGACCGTTTTCACGAACGGTGAGAGCAGGTGTGTTTGCGTTTGTGAAAACGGCCGTAAAGGCCTGGGAACTCGGCCCATGGGCCTGGGGAGAATCGCTGTTCGCCGTAAAAAACGGCAAGCAGCGATTCGTGTCGTGGGGCGGCCGTGGGGGGGGGGAGAATAGCGGGAGGTCGGGAAAAATGTCGGGAAGGCCCTCCTGCTATTCTCCGACCCGTCGTGGGCAGCGGAGAATCGCGCCCACGGTGTGTTTCATTGTAAGTCCACCTCTGCTCATAAAGTAACTAGAAGGAGTTAATTTTCATCTGCTATGTGTTAAATAAATATTTAGCCATTTACGTTTTGTCATTATTAGGGTGCGATTTACTGCCTGCTTCCCATCGGAATTGGGACAGGACACGGCCATTAAATCCCACAAGAGGCCTTTTCCGAGATCCCTGGTGGTTGTTACACCCCACGAGATCTAATGATTCTTCATGAGACATTGTGATCTGGACCCCGCTCACAATTGGCGGGATCCAGATTTGCATGGTTAATTGTGCAGTTAAGCTCACTTAATTATGTCTGCACTGGATCGAACCGGCCCCTGGGATCTAATGGCCTCGCCGAGGAGAGCCCAGCCCGGTGCCGTTTAGCTCTGGTCTCCACAAATGGGGACCAGGAAGAACGGCACTTGGGGGATCCCCCAAGTGATCAGAGGCCCCAAGGTGTCTAAGCAGTGTGGCACCCCATT
This sequence comes from Scyliorhinus canicula, assembly GCF_902713615.1. Classification (NCBI taxonomy): domain Eukaryota; kingdom Metazoa; phylum Chordata; class Chondrichthyes; order Carcharhiniformes; family Scyliorhinidae; genus Scyliorhinus; species Scyliorhinus canicula. Next base: position 151,119,970 of record NC_052148.1, on the reverse strand, counting down.
TATGATGCTACCAGGGCACGTTGGCATTGCCAGCCTGGAACCTGGCAGTGCCACCTGGACACTCTAACAGTACCACCTAGGGTGCCTAGGTGGCACTAATCTAGCAGGGGTAGTGACAAGCTGGCAGGGGCACTGCCAGGTGCCAAGTTGGCAGTGCCAATGTGCCCAGGTGGCATTTTTCCCATGCTGAAGATCAGGCCTGGGGGTGCCCTGCCCATATGAGGTGGGGTGCAGGGACTTGAGGAGCCCCCCAACCAGGGAGATGGAAGGCCTTGGGGTTGTGTCGGGGGATCAATAAATTGGGGTGCCATTTAAAAATGGTGCTCTGGTCTCTTCCTGCACTGGCGAGCTGAGTTCCTCAGTGCAGGGAATCGGACTGAGCATGGCCTCGGCCGGAGTTCCCCACTGAGACACGGAAAATATTGCTTCAAGCAGTGGGAAACTCTCCGCAAAACCTACCCAAAGCAGGACTCTGTTTATTTTTGTTAAAATTAAACATTTTACTTTTGAATGATACAAGTGTATAATTTTATGTGAATCGATTTTTGGGTCTGTAATCAGGTTCACTGGAAGGTTTTACACCCACGTTTTTGGATGAATGCTGCTATGCTAAAACCTCTAGGATAAAGTTAACTTGAATAGCTTAAGCAAAGTCAAAACCAAAATTTGGTATGCCAGGCGGTGGAAACAATTTCCAAATTTTAAATGGTGATCAGTGAGACAGAAATTTAAAAGGCTAGTAAATATTTTCAAAGGGTATTTAAGCTTTTGGGGCAAGTAAGTTGTTGGCAATAAACAATGGACAGCAAAATGAATGCAGAGGCAGCAAGTGCAGCCTTTAAAGAAAGACTAGAGATTAACCAGAACTTGAAGCATCATATAGGATATCTATATCTGTTCGGGATTTTGTCCAGCTTTTGCCATTCTCTGGTGATTTTATTTGAAACATTTGGTAATCCTAAAGTCACGTTGCTTGATGACCGGGAAAGGGGTTATATTGATATAGATGGTAGTTAGCAAACAACACAAGATTTAATCTGTGTGCTGTACATAGAGAAATGTTAAACATGTTATGAAGAACAGGCGTGTTTTCCTAATCCTCAACCATGACCTCAACTGAAGGTCAATTGATACTCTGCACAAATGGTGTAAAAGACAATTTATAGCATTTTTCTAGGCTTTCCATTGTATTCCTACAAAATTTGGAAGGCGATTGGGAGACTCCTGTAAAAAGTATTCTCTCAGGTTTACTTTGAGCTTTATTCCAACTGAGGCTGAGAAGTAAAAGTCTTCATTTATTTCTACAATGGCATGATCTAATGTTGTGTTAAACCATGAAGGCCAGAGACTGACTGGTTTCTCTCTCAGCCTGCACCCTGTTCGTGGATCAGCTTCTAATGGGTACCAAGGATGAGGATTCATTTCCCTGATATGTCTACTGCAAAGAGTGTGTGCTTGAGTGTTCGTTAATCAAATGGAAACAGTCACCTTCCTTAGCCAAACTAATATTCATTGCATAGAGCGACACACGATGGCACCAAACAGAAAGTTCCTTAGCTAAAGTTAGTCCATCAGGAGAGAAAGAAAAGGGAAGGTCCTTTATAAAACGTGTCTTAGCTTTCTGTTGTTTTAAATTAAGTGAATTTTGACAAATTCAGCCTCGTAATAATTGAGACCAGACTCCATAAAACAGGCCACATTTCAACGCTAATTGGATAGTCTCATTCTGGAGACCATAAAAATGATTAGGATAGGAAGAGAACATGTTTCCCATTCACTTAATATGTTCCTTTGCGGCTCTGGATGAGATACAAATTTGTTCTTAGATCGTGAGCATTGTTTAAATTGTGGGCCCATATTGATAAAACAAAGCAGAGAATATTTTCATCACTGAAATGATTCAGGAAGATGTAAACCATCTTGGCGCCAAAATCTTTTCTATCGGCAACCTCAGCGCTGTTGCTGTCTAGAAATATGCACATTGCAGAACTGCAGCAGATCTAAATTTTCACAAATACATTTGATATTTCCAACTATCAATTATTTCAAGGCAGTAAATTTGAAAATACAGCTAATATCAGGCTGGAAATTACTGCTGGTAATTGTTATTAATTTTGGCTCCAACTCATAGTTTGAGTTAGCATTTGGCCGGCAACATGCATGCTCTGAGTAAACACCCTGGGGCAGCTCTCCTGCACATGTCAAGACATCCCACCTGCACTGGGCCAGAAGAAGGTAGCTCCACGGAGGGAGGTGCAACGTTAAATATCATTAGAGTGAGGGACCAGGAGTTTCAACTGTTTTGCAGCAGGTTATTTTTGTGGAGTCCAAAGGAGCCCTCCTGCTCTTCCCATTCCCAAAGAAGGAGTGTTCCTTTTCAGTCTGATGGCCTGCTTTGCTAAGTGGAGCATATGCAGCAGATACCACTGTTGCAACACACCAATCATATTAAAAGACCTACTGTCTGGTGCAGGCAGTTCCTCTAGCCATTCAAGCCCAGAGGAAAATTGCTATGGGGCTGTCAGGGATGGTGTCATAAGTGATTCTCTATTATTTTCAAACTTTGAGACTTCAATCTCTCCCTCCTTTCATATGCACCTTGGCCCAATCCTTCAGTCACTGAAAACCCCTTTGTAAAATTAGGTTAGATATTAATTGTTAAACTGATTTATTTTACAGGCAGCAAATGAATGGACAGTGACAATGATAATTCACTTATTTCACCTAACTTTAGAACTCTCCTCGTGATTAGGAAATAAGTTTTCTTTTGGGTTAACAAGCTAATTGGCATTTGATTTTGGTCAGTTTGGTATTCCAACAGATTAAAGTGTACCTAGAATTACACTAAATATACTGTGTAGAAATAGGCAATTTAGTTCAATCCATTCATGCCAATATTAATATATCGAATGAGCCTTACATTCTCACGGTTATCCTAATCTAACCCGATCAATGTAACCCTCTGTTCCCTTTTCACTCAGATGTTTATCTCACTTCCCCTTGAATGGATCTACACCAGGGGTGGGCAAAATTTCTGTGCAAGGGCCACATTCAGAAATTCACAATTTTAAAGGGCCGCATAGTATATTAAGTAAAATAATTACTTCACCCGGTTATGATTCTGGGCGCCTCATATAGAACAGTACAGCACAGAACAGGCCCTTCGGCCCTCGACGTTGTGCCGAGCGATGATCATCCTACTCAAGTCAACGTATCCGCCCTATACCAGTAAGTAACCCAACAGCCCCCCCCCCCCCCCATTAACCTTAAAAAAAAATTTAAAATTAAAAATAAATTAAAAAAAAAAATTTTTTTTTTTTTTTTCTGACTTGGTGGGCCGCATAAAGACCTTTGGCGGGCCGCATGCGGCCCGCGGGCCGTAGTTTGCCCACCCCTGATCTACACTATTCACTTCAACCACTCCCTGTGGTATTGAGTTTGACATTCAAATTACTTTTAGAGTAAAGAGGGGCGCAGTTTTTCAAAAGAAATGGCAAAGTGTGATTTTCGGCACGAAAATTGGATGATTTCTGCCGGCTCTGGTGACACAATTTGGACTGCAGTTTTCATGCACTTAGAACAACTTTTTTCCCCCACATGAAAAACTCTGGGCGCGATTCTCCCAAACCGGGAGAAATCGTAAGGCTGGCGTCAAACCCGGGCGGGTTTGACGCCAGCCCCCCCCCCTTCCCGACCGGGAACCGATTCTGGTCCCCGGTCGGGGCTATCAGCCCGACGCCGTAAGCTCCGGCATCACGGGCTTAATGAATTTTGTTAAGCCCGCTTGCCCGAGTTAGCGCCGGCTGACGCGTCATATGATGTCAGCCGCGCATGCGCGGATTGGAAGACTCCAACCCGCGCATGCGCGGATGACGTCATCGCGTATTTGCGCGAAACCCGCGCATGCGCGGGCCGGGATGCCCCTCAGCCGCCCCGCGAATGGATACTGCGGGGCGGCGGAAGGACAAATAGTGCGCGGGCATCGGGCCCGCTGCCAGCGATCGGTGCCCACCGATCGCGGGCCCATGGCACCCTTGGCACGGCCGTGGTACTGCCGTGCCAATCGGTGCCATGGTTATAAAATGCGAGTGTTTACGGCCGTTTTTACGAACGGCCAGACCAGGTGTGTTTGCCGTTCGTAAAAACAGCCGTAAAGGGCTGGGAACTCGGCCCATCTATCAGCTGTGAATCGCTGCCGGCCGTAAAAAAACGGCGGCAGCGATTCGTGTCGGGAGTTGGGCGTGGGGGGGGGGGGGGGAGAATAGCGGGAGGGCGTCGGAACAGCGTGGCCGTAAAATTGTACGAGCCACGCTATACTCCGCACCGTCGGGAGTGCGGAGAATCTCGCCCTCTGTGCCTGAAGTGCGAAGCATCTGATTTGCCCACCTCGGGAGTTATCTGAGCACTTCAGTGATGGTTGTGGGGTGGAGGATTTAAACTACTCCGCAGCACTTGCTGTCATTCATGCTGGATGATTTGGAGGAGAGTCGGGCAAGAATATACCTTCAGGCTGGCAGAACCCCCTCCAAGCAGGTGACATAAGGACATAAGAACTAGGAGCAGGAGTAGGCCATCTGGCCCCTCGAGCCTGCTGCACCATTCAATGAGATCATTGCTGATCTTTTGTGGATTCAGCTCCACTTTCCGGCCCGAACACCACAACCATTAATCCCTTTATTCTTCAAAGAACTATCTATCTTTATCTTAAAAATATTTAATGAAGGAGCCTCAACGTCTTCACTGGGCAAGGAATTCCATAGATTCCTCCTAAGGTCAGTCCTAAATCTACTTCCCCTTATTTTGAGGCTATGCCCCCTAGTTCTGCTTTCACCCGCCAGCGGAAACAACCTGCCCGCATCTATCCTATCTATTCCCTTCATAATTTTATATGTTTCTATAAGATCCCCCCACATCCTTCTAAATTCCAACGAGTACAATCCCCGTCTACTCAACCTCTCCGCGTAATCCAACCCCTTCAGCTCTGGGATTAACCTGTGAATCTCCTCTGCACACCCTCCAGCGCCAGTACGTCCTTTCTCAGGTAAGGAGACCAAGACTGAACACAATACTTCAGGTGAGGCCGCACTAACACCTTATACAATTGCAGCATAATCTTCCTAGTCTTAAACTCCATCCCTCTAGCAATGAAGGACAAAATTCCATTTGCCTTCTTAATCACCTGTTGCACCTGTAAACCAACTTTTTGCGACTCATGCATGAGCACACCCAGGTCTCTCTGCACAGCAGCATGTTTTAATATTTTATAATTTAAATAATAATCCCTTTTGCTGTTATTCCTACCAAAATGGATAACCTCACATTTGTCAACATTGTATTCCATCTGCCAGACCCTAGCCCTTTTACTTAATCTATCAAAATCCCTCTGCAGACTTCCAGCGTCCTCTGCAACTTTTGCTTTGCCACTCATCTTAGTGGCATCTGCAAACTTGGACACATTGCACTTGGTCCCCAACTCCTGACAACTCCTGCCTGGGCAATGGTCGAAGCACTGGTTGGTGCCAGCAGCCTGCAGAAGAGGACAGGATTGCAGTGTTGCAAGAAGATGACTGACCTACTCCGTTCTGTCAGGGGAAGTGATTTCATTCTCCTCTCTGCATTCCACCTGGCTATCACCTGTTAGAACATCATCCCAATCCCACATGCTGCCACCTCACAGGGCCCCAGCACCCCACCTCCCACAGGCTTCCTCACACCCCCAGGCACTCCTCACCAGAACCCTTCTCTGCTTCCGCGCAGAGCCCACACATGAAGGTGCCATCGATGTCTGACACTCCCGGTGGCCAACTCACATCATCCTTCTTTCTGTTGTCGCAGGAGAAGCTTGCCCATAACCGCTGCGAATGAGGGAAGACGGACAGTGGCATACCAAGCTGAGGATCTTGACTTCTTTCAAGGATAGAGCATTAGAGCCAATATGAATTGTGAAGGATGAGAGTGAGTGTTTCAGTTTGGTGACCATCATTACCTCCCCTGACTTATTGACCTCAGGGACCTGCAAGCATCCAGTCCCAGACCTTAGGGGTAACGATCACTTACTCACAGCTCATGAGCCCTCGCAACTCCACACCAGGGCTGACCCCGGCCTATACCCTCGCCCACTTAGACTCACCTTCCGTCTGGTTCTCATTTCCCTTAGACTCTCGAACACTGGAGGGTTCTGACAGGAGGGTTATATGGTCGCTCATCCTGAATGACCAGGGTCAACTGGACAGTGATGTCCACCTTGGAGGCTATTGGATGCTGATTGGCATGCATTGGGGTCCCAGCAAAGAAGTGAGCCCAGTGCCTCTTGATACCATGCAACCAAGCGTTGAACCCTGAACACATCCCATGCCTTAACTTTGAGACTGAGGGAGTTAGCATTGTGATGGGTTAACTTTTGACGACCAATTTGTATGACAAGCATGAGTCTCAGGAATGTTATAGGACACAATTGGTTTGAGATTCAGGGGTAGGTGGAGCTAATAGGCACCCTTCTTGCTTAGGCTGCATCATTCAGCGATTTCATTGCTGACATGCCTCAACACTGAAGACTCACGGACAGCTACTCCAGAGTTTGAGATCCCCCCATCCACCCAGGGTGGGCACCATTTTGCTTTCTCTTTCAGGGTCTCATCCACTAGCCCATTAGGCCAGGTTCGTTGACTGAAATCATACCCCACTACTCCGACCAAAAGTGCCCTGCAACCGCCCCACCCTATACTCCCATGCCACAGACAGCAGATTTACACAAGACTAAAAGCTCATTTAAACAACACAGATAGCAGATTTCAACCACACCAATCGCAAACTCCATCCCACCCTACAAGTGCAGCGTTATGCCCCGACAGCTGTCCACTTCTTTCTCTCACCCCCCGAATGGGAAGATGGGACTTTATCTCCACAAGGACTGTGTGGTGGTAGCTCCTGTCATGCACCTGAAACAGGTAAATTGGTGAGGACGAGGTCAAGTAGGTTTTTCCCCCTTGTTAGTTCCTGCACCATCTGCCATAGGCCCAATCTAGCACCTACCCCCTTTAGGCCTCGGCCAGCTCAGTCAGTAGTAGTGGTACTGAGCATTGAAGTCCCCCACTTAGAGTACATTCTGTACCTTTGCTATGCTCAGTGCTTCCTCCAAGGTATGTTCAACATAGAGGAGTACGGATTCACCAGCTGAGGTAGGGGAATGGTGGGGAGGTTTATCAGCTGCCCATGTTTAACCTTATACCATGAGATTTCATGGGTTCCAGAGTAGATGCTGAGATCTGCCAGGGCAAGTTCCTCCTGGCTGTAAACCACTGTGATGCCAGCAGTAGTGGGTCAGTCCTTTTGGTGGGATGGGACATTCCCAGGGATAGTGACGGCGGTGCCTGGGACATTATCTGTGAAGTAAGATTCTGTGAGTATGACTATGTCAGGCTGTTGCTTGACTAATCTGAGAAACAATTGTCCCAATTTTGGCACAAGCCCCCAGATGTTATGAGGAGGACTTTGCAGGGTCGACAGTGTTGGGATTGTGGTTGTTTCCGGTGCCTACGTTGATGCCTGTGATCCTTTTTCTTCATTCCTTTTCATCGCTTTATAGCTTCAAGGCCAGATCCCAGATCCTGCTGCTGCAGGTATTCAACCAATGGTACGCTGGGAAACCCACCGGGTGACCCCTCCTTCTCAGACATCCTGTGCTTAATGGAGGGGACTGCTTGTGGTAAGAGAGGGGTCCCACATGAAGATGCTTTCTGCCATTCACAGAGACCACCCTGGATTAAAGGGAAGGGTAGCCACAAAATTTGACACCGCCAGCCTTCAAGCAGGAATGCCACCACAATCCCATCCCCAAACCATTTTCAATAAGGGTGGTTCAGGTACGTATTCCTATCAGGAAGAGGTGAGCAGCCAATTAAGGCCAATTACTGTTAATAGAGAGACCTCTTAAGGCCCTGTTCCTGCAATGGCTGGAATTTCTGGTCAATAATGATGGCAGACTGCGTTGGCCTGGACCACCTCCAAGAAAATGTGGTGGGCTCAGGATAGAGCCATGAATGATCAAGTGAGGGAGACTACCCCTGCTGCCCCACTCCCTCCCCTTTCATGCCCCACACTAGGCCACTGGGTCACTGATGTGACTGCTGGCTGTCCCTCAGAGAGGTTGCCCCTCCAGGATCATGGCCAGGCACTTGCGTTTTTGTTTAGAGTAAAAATAACTTTATCTTCAATTTCCTATCATAGTCTCCATGATCAGATGTGCAACTCCTACTTCAGCTGGTGTGGTTGCCTTTCATTGAGCACTGGAGAGCCTCCCACTAGTCCTCCAGCATCAGGAGCCTGCCTTAATTGGACAGCCAGCCCAGTCTATGGCTTTTAACTAGCTTCAGCCTTGAATATTGTGGTGGGCATGCCTGACACATGTTATGTGATGTTGAAACCCTGAACTAGCTCCCATTCCCAGCACCAAACCTCTAATTGAAAATCTAGTCCTGGTTTTGAGCTGTTTTAAGTTCTAATTCCTTGAAATATCCCTAAATGAAATAAAACTTTTTCCAAAAGAATTTAATAAGTCAGTTGGTAATTTTTCCAGATTTTCTGGAAGTAGTGCTGAAGTTTGATCTCTCAGAGAATCTGGCTGTGCTGTGTTCAAATAATAGATTATAAATTGTGAAACGGACAAAATCAATTAGGAGAAAATAAATCACTTTGATAACATATACTCAGAGATGAATGGTTGATATAGAAATGATTCTCCCTTTACATTTCCAATACAATCTTGGCTAATTAGCTTTATCGTTAAAATCACCTTGCACTTTATTTGTCACATAGTGTGTGGTGGCGGCATAGTATATCATTAACATGTTGCTGCAGAAAACAGCAACATTGTAATGTTAGGCAAAGTGAATCATTGATATGTACTTGGAGAATAAATTATTTTTAAAAATATTTTTATTGAGAAAATTTGTCATAAAACCACAGTAAAACCAAAAAACAGAACAAATACAATTCCAAACTTATACTCCTTCCTCAGCCTCAGCCCCAAAAAGCAACAAGTTGTAACCAGAAACACTCCCCCCACCCCCCCCCCCGCCCAAAATCTGATGGTGACCAACTTCCTGAAATATTAAATGAAAGGCTGCCATCACGAGTAGAACCCTTCTGCCGACTTTCTCATGAAGCACTTGACCATCCCGAAGAACAAAAACTCCATAGGTTCCCAAGACAAACCGACCAAACTGTGCCCAAAACCTAACAACAATTTTAATTCATCTCCCAATTCTTTGCTGTTGATTTAACTTTATTTCCTCACTACAGCTGTGGCCCAGGTAGAGCCAATTTCTATAGCATGATCTAACCAAAATAAAACAGAGTCCATTCTGGGCGGTACTGGTGAAGCGTGGGAACGACCCCAAGCGGAGCTCCTCAGTGCAGGAAGAGATCAGGACACCAATTTTAAATGGCATCCTGATCTCGCAACCCCCAGAACCCTCAACAGCCCAACTCACCTGTTGGGGTGTCCTCGGGCACTCCTGCACCCTACCTCATACGTGCAGTGCATCCCTGGGCCCGATCCCTGGCGTGAGCACAATGCCAGTTTGGCACCTTGACATTGCCAGCCTGGCACCCTTGGCAGTGCCAGGCTGGCACTTGGTCTCCTATTGCCTGGCAGACCCACCCAGGTAATGATCTGCCTGGCCCTTGTTTTTGGGGACCAGTAATGATTGGCGCCTGGCTGGCATCTCCTCGGCAACGCTGAAAGAGGCTGCTGGCCGATCGATTGATCCGGGTTCTTAAACTCACTTAGCACTGCAAAACTGGTTAGATCTCGCGAGGTGTAAAGGTCATCTGGAATCCCGGGGAGGTCCCTCCTGGGATCTACCGGCCATGTCCCATCCCAATTCTGGTGCAATGCAGCCGGTAGGTAGATGGCGCCCATAATCACATAAATCTTTACCGACACTTTACAAAGATTCTACAAGTATTAAAGCCGAGCTCTTTGATAACTTGCTCTAATTGTGATTTTAAAATTATCTGAGCAACTGAAACAGATTAATGATACAAATCAGCAAGGAATTGATAACCTATCAAAAATATATTGTTTTGCAAATCTGAATTTGATGTAAAGTGATATTAGGAAGCAACATAGGAAGCTGTGCTCATATAGTTGATCACTGCTAGGACAGATGCAGGTGCAATTAAACTGGCATCAGTCTCCCTGGGCGAGGGGTTTGAAAGTCAGCCATTTTCAATCATCCTGCATATGATCCGGCTGTTTAGTGACCCATCCTGCATATCTATGGTAACAAGTGAGAGCAGAATTGGGCTCAGCTGTAGTTTCTGTCACGAGGGCCAGTAACCTGCCAATACTCACTGCTTATGCGAAAAAGATGAAGAATGACTATTTAATAAGGAACCAGTGGAATTTTACCCCTCAATTAGTGGACCACACTGGGGGAAGGGGCAGGAAACATAGGAGCAGGTGAGGGAACAAAAACTGGATTTAATGAGGAAGGATTACTATTAACTTTAACCAATATAATTAGTTCTGTCAGATGCTGCATTTAGGATTTTTCTCCAATAATATAAATTCTCTTCTGATCATATTTTCTGCATTCCAATTTAAGATTGTGTGCAGAGGAAAATCAATTCAGACTGTTCTATCACCATGATTGAAGGTAATTACAATTGTTTCCAAGGTACATTTACAAATAAGGTAGATACCCTGGGCCAGATTCTCTGTTGCCCAACACCGATTTCGTGATTGACGATCGGGCGGAGAATCGACTCCAACGACGAAATCAGGGCTGCATTGTTTGAGGCTGGTCAGCCATGCTCTGCCCCCTCCAAAATGGTTGATGCGACCATCAATTCACTCAAAGACACGAGTAGAAGCAAACTGAGGTTTTAATCAGCTTAGAACAGAGCCTGCCTGCGACTGGTACAATACTGTGAACCTCCTACAGGTCAACTGCTCTTTATACTTCCTTTCAAGGAAAGGAGCCATGGACGGAGCCCGTACATGCCCCAACATATCCCCCTGTGTGTAAAGCCACACAATGGCCCATAGGTGGAGCCCACAAGGTCAACAACATAACATAGCTGCAACACAATGGCAGAACATGATACTAATACACTGGTGAATTACTAGTACTATACATTCAGAACAATGGCATAAACGTGTCGTGCGGCACACACCGTTGCAACGGCATTGGCGCTTAATCGGCCGGCCCACCTGCAATGCTCCGCCGACGATGAGCTGAGTTCCCGACGGAGCGGGACACTTGTGGTCTCAGCCATGCAGAAACCCAGTGTGGCGGCTGCAGACTGTGTCCAGCACCACCACACTCGGCCGGGATCCGTGCCGCTGGCCGAGGGGCTTCCCCGAGGGCTGGGGGGACTGGTGGAGGCTGACCAGGTGGTGGCCAGGGAGTGGGCTGTAGGGTCGCAGGTGGCGGGTCGTGTCCGTGCAGTGATGGCGCCATGTTGCACGGCGCACCTGCTGCAGGTAGCCAGCTGTGCGCATGCCCGGCCAGGGATCCAGCCGTTCTACGGCCATTTTTGACGCGGGAGCCGGAAGTTTTTTGGTCTCAAAAGACCACACATGCTCAGCTGGAGCCGGCTCTTAACCACTGAAACGGAGAATCCAGCACACTGTATTTTTAAAAAAATCAAACATGGTTTATGTGATGGCAGAAGTCAGGGACTTCATATGACACCAGGTAGGCAGGTTTATTTCCTCCACTCACAATACTACAACTAACTACTCCTCATCCCGCAGGGTCTCCCTCCGGACCTGCTCCCAGGGACCAAGAGGGGGTCCTAAAAGTTTATTTGCTAGATGCTTTAAAATACTGAGAGCTAAGTTTTGGTATTTGCAAACATATGAGAGGAAACATTCATTGATGGACAGTTTTGAACCAAAGTTAATGATGTGATTGCAATGTCTGCCCGAACAGAAGATGGTCCCAAAACTGGGCCTCACGCATCACTCAATAAATGTGGAAGAGCTCCAGGACTTGTCACACCTCCACAGGCACATCACTCTTCTGCAGGATTGAATGTCAGGTTGTCTCCCTACCCGGTAGTGTCTCAGAGACATCGGGCGGGATTTTCCGGTGACACTACATGTTGACACCGGGACTGAATCAGTGGACTTCTACGACAGCAAAATGTGCGACGTTCCCGGACCAATTCATCAGCTGTTAATGAGCTAGCCACATGGAACATGATCGATTCCAATGAAAAACAATGTCAGATTCGCCGGGGTTGAGAGGTTGACAAGCTGCAGCCACATATAAGCACTCCACTCCCCACACACACTCATCCCAGCCACAAGATGGCAGCACGAAGAGCTGGCTCACAGACACTGCTGGACGCAATGGAGGAGAGGCGGGCTACCTTGTACCCCAAGGTGGGAAGGAGGTTGCCACCCCCGCCGTCCACTGGGGCTGGACGTTGTGGCAGAGGTCGTGAGCACCATGGGCAATACTGCCAGGACTGGCCTGCAGCGCAGGAAAAATCTGCGTGACCTGCTTAGGGCGGCCAGGGTGAGTAATCAGAAAAGACTGGAGAGGGACAGCCGGACCTGCGGCCCCTCACTACAGCAGAACAGTGGGCACTGGACCTGGTCCGTGGCCCGGAGAGCGGGGAGTCACTGAGGCAGAGGTCAACCTCGGGTGAGCAAGTGAGACCCCACTGAGTTGCGGTTCCCCATGGCACCCCCACCATGGTAAACAATATCGCTAAATACAAGGTCTTCTCCACGGTGGACCTTAAGTCCGCTTATCACCAGCTCCCCATCCGCGCGAGTGACCGCAAATACACCGCGTTTGAGGCTGATGGACGACTCTACCACTTCCTTAGGGTTCCATTTGGTGTCACAAATGGGGTCTCGGTCTTCCAACGGGAGATGGACCGAATGGTCGAAAAGTACGGATTACAGGCTACCTTCCCGTATCTTGATAATGTCACTATCTGTGGCCACGACCAGCAGGACCATGACGCCAACCTCCAGAAATTCCTCCAAACCGCAAAACTCCTTAACCTCACATACAATAAGGATAAGTGTGTGTTTAGCACCGACCGTCTAGCCATCCTCGGCTACGTAGGGTGTAAAGGTGTGATAGGCCCCGACCCCGAACGCATGCGCCCCCTAATGGAACTCCCTCTCCCCAGTACCCCCAAATCCCTCAAACGCTGCCTGGGGTTCTTCGCATACTACGCCCAATGGGTTCCCAACTACGCTGACAAGGCCCGTCCCCTCATTCAAACCACGACCTTCCCGCCGTCGACAGAGGCCTGCCAGGCCTTTAGCCACATCAAAGCGGACATCGCAAAGGCCACGATGCGCGCCATCGACGAGTCCCTCCTCTTCCAGGTCGAGAACGACGCATCAGAAGTTGCTCTGGCGGCCACCCTGAACCAAGCGGGCAGACCCGTGGCCTTCTTCTCCAGAACTCTCCAGGCTTCCGAACTCCGCCACCCCTCTGTGGAAAAGGAAGCCCAGGCCATAGTTGAAGCGGTGCGACATTGGAGGCACTATTTGGCCGGCAGGAGGTTTACCCTCCTCACAGACCAACGGTCAGTAGCCTTCATGTTTGATAATGCACAAAGGAGCAAGATCAAGAATGACAAGATCTTACGGTGGCGGATCGAGTTGTCCACGTACAACTATGAGATCTTGTACCGTCCTGGGAAGCTCAATGAGCCTCCTGATGCCCTGTCCGGCGGTACCTGCGCCAGCGTGCAGATAGACCGCCTCCGCTCCCTCCATGCGGACCTCTGCCATCCAGGGGTGACCCGCCTCTACCATTGGATTAAGGCCCACAACCTGCCTTTCTCCATCGCGGAAGTAAGGTCAGTAACCCGTGACTGCCACATCTGCGCAGAGTGCAAACCGCACTTCTACCGCCCCGAGCGCGCACACCTGATCAAAGCATCCCGCCCCTTCGAACATCTCAGCATTGACTTCAAGGGCCCCCTTCCCTCTAACAACCGCAACATTTATTTCCTGGCGGTAATTGACGAATTCTCCCGCTTCCCCTTCACCATTCCTGCCCCGACATGACCACATCGACCGCCATTAAGGCACTCCTCTCCGTCTTCTCTCTGTTTGGCTACCCCACGTACATACACAGCGATCGGGGGTCCTCTTTTATGAGCGACGAGCTGCGTCAATTCCTGCTCAACAGGGGCATTGCCTCTAGCAGGACGACCAGCTATAACCCCCGGGGGAACGGACAGGTCGAGCGGGAGAATGGTACCATCTGGAAGACCATACTACTGGCCCTCCGGTCCAGAGATCTCCCTATTTCCCGATGGCAAGAGGTGATCCCCGATGCCCTGCACTCTATTCGCTCACTCCTCTGTACCGCAACTAATCAGACACCTCATGAACGTCTTCTTGTTTTCCCCAGGAAGTCATCCTCCGGATCCCCTCTCCCGACGTGGCTGGTCACCCCCGGACCCATCTTGCTCCGGAAGCAAGTGCGGGTGCACAAGTCCGACCCGTTGGTGGAACAAGTCCAGGTACTCCACGCTAACCCGCAGTATGCGTATGTGGAGTACCCCGTCGGTCGGCAGGACACGGTCTCCATCCGGGACCTGGCACCCGCCGGCTTGCGGCCTTCCCCCCCCCCTCCACCACAGACCTCCCCCCTGTTTTTTTCCCCCCAGCGCCCCACTCAGGTTCCCCCTTCCCCATCCACGGCGTCTCCACCGCCAGCTCGGGTGACGGAGACTGTTCAAGGACCATCGCTCCCGGACTCCAGGACGTCAGCGGAACCACCACCATCGGCTGACCTGATGTCACCTCCTCCACTGCGGCGGTCTGCCAGAACGTCACGGGCCACAAAAAGACTGATCGAATCGTTCTAAATTTCGACAGCTCCATGGACTTTTGTGTAATATCGCTTATTGTCTGGGCCGGTGGGAAGCCCCCAAATTCGATAAAAGAAAGGAGAGAAAATTTTTGTTCTCCCGGCTGCTACTCATATAACCAGTTCCCTCCCCCGCCCCCCCCCCCCCCCCAGCTTCTTTCTCCGCAAGGGTGAATGTGGTGATATGATTTGCATACCTGTCTGCCATTGGGGCAGAACACCGGCTTACCATTGGCCCTGGTCGGTCATGTGCCTCTCGACCGATTGGTCGAGAGGTGGAGTTAACCGCGCCTCCTTGCCGAGGTATAAATAGTCAAATGTCCAGCGGTCGTCCATTTTATTGTAGACGACAAGAGGACACTATCTGGTGCTCACCACACAGCTGCCTCGGTACAGTAGATGGAAGTAGGAACAACTGAGGGGGCGGACGGTCGGAGGTCAGGCCAACCTCAAGCCCTAGCGGCCGTCCAGACAGGTTTTGGGCTTCTGGAAAGGTCAGTCCCATCTATAGTGGCGATGCAGCTGCAGAGGCAGGGACTACATGAGGGGTTGTCGGCGAGCATTCAATACCTGCATGTGCAGTTGGAGGAGTCCAACCCGTGTGCAGGAGCAGGAGGTGGTGCCACCCATACGTTCTACACAGGCCAGCTGCATGGGTGAAGTCATTGGGGGCGATGGTCGTGGCTATGGATCAGCAAGTCCAAGGCCTGGGGCATTCTGTGCAGGCGCTGGCCGAGGCCCAGGACAAGGTTGCTGTCTCACAGGAGACCATGTACCAGAGCCACCTGGACGTGGCAGCGACATTCCTGAGCGAGACCCAGTCTCAGCAGGCCATGGCTGGGAATGTCAGAGGCATTGCCCAGGCACTGGCCAATGTGGCGCAGACACAGAGGGAGGTGGCCAAGTCCCAGAGGGAGATAGCGGAGTCACTGGCTGATGTGACACAGACACAGAAGGTGTTGGCACAGTCGCAGGATGATGTGGTGCAATCCCAGATGGAGATGGTTCACTTCCTGTCCTCCATGGCTGCGAGCGTGCAGACCCTGGTGGAGATCAGAGCAGCCTCAGGACTGCCAGTGCCAGATGGTGGGGGAGGCTCAGGGGATAGCTCCGGTCACACGCCCATCCCATGGAGTAGCCCTGGGGTCATCGGGCACCCCGAGGGAGGAGGAGATGCTGGGGCCTATGCCGTTGACTCTCCTTCATTAGCCACCATACCGGTTTCACGATTTTTAAAAGCACAAGTGAACCGCGCTTCTGGGAACTCGGCCCATCGAAGGAAGAGAATCGCGGGGGCCTCAAAGAATACAGGGTCGGGACCGCTAATGATATGCAAACGGTGTTTACTGTACATGTGTTCCAGTAGGCATTGACATTGCTGTCGAGTTGACGGAGAATCGTGATTTTGGCGTCGGGACCTATTCTCCGCCCAATGCGTTTCCCAATTACGGCATCGGCAAACAGAGAATCCCACCCAATATCTTTCCTCACTATTGGGTTAATTTTCTGTTTAACCAGCATTGTAACTCTACCGCCTTTTCCTTTTTGTCTGTCCTTTCTAAATGCTTAATACCTCTGAATGTTTCGTTCACATCCCTAGTCACTCTGCAGCCATAACTCCACAATCCCAGCTATATCATACCCGTTTATATCTATTTGTATTATTAATTCATCCACGTTATTGCGAATGTTCCACGCATTAAGGCACAAAGCCTTCAGACTTTTCTTTTTAAAGTTCCTTATCCTGTTGCCATTACTTTTCACTGTGACCCTGATTGATTCTGGCCCTTGATTTCTCTGCCTACCACTTTTGTTATTCCCCTTCGTTATGGATGCCTGATCAGCTCTCAACAGTGGCTAAGCGACTGGATCAGGACCATAACTTTTTCAAGTTTTAAGCAGGTGCAAAAGGATCAATTTGTTCAGGGAGGGATAATATAATAGGGCTTGGTTTTATTTTATAAACAATCTTGATTAAAGAAAAGAAAACAATATTTACATTTTTAAATTGCAACCCAGCAATAACAGATTACAAGTAGTTTCTTAACCTTAACACATTGGTTCAAATTTATTCAAACACCATTTTAATAAACATGCAGCTCTCATTCCACTTACACAGTCGGACAAAGACAATACTTGCATTTCGGAAGCAATTTTCTTCTATTAGGGACAATTCACCTAACCTGCACATCTTTGCATGGCTCTATTCTTTTGTATGAATGGGAGTGGGCAATCAAACAGCTAAGATAACGCTAATGGGTTCAAGCCTGGAAACCGCAACAGAGAACCTTTGTTTGAAGAGCTGGGAGGAGCTTGTACAGAAAGAAAGAATGCTGTTCTGAAACTTACAGGGCAGAAGGCTTTGAAAATGGACTGACAGAGTTCAAGAAAGTTACAGGGGGAAGGCTTTGGAAATCGAATTGGAAATCATTCTGAACCCTTTGTCAAAGTCTCCTCAGTGGCAACTTTCATGACATTTCCAAAGTCTTTTCCTCTGTAACTTTCTTGACCTCAGTCCATTCTCAGGCGGGAGAATAGGGGGCTGGAAACTCTGGTTTTCACTCCGGCATCGGGAATTTGTCTCCATTTCGGAGTATCGCGCCCCTGATCTTTTAACTGTGTACATTTTGGTCCCAGCCCAATTGTTCTGATTATCAATTGAACCATCAAGGGAGTTGTCGAATATATTTTCAGCATGGACTATTGACCAAAGGAAAAAAATTAAAATTTAACTCGGGTTTTTTTTCACTCTGTAGGTACATAAATAGAATTCAACTCCAGGCTAATACGTCTGTCCAGGTTTCCGGGAGTTCGGAGAATGGTACGCATTCATATCAGTTTACCTCTAACATTTGAACCCAAAGTTGGTATAAAAGCTTTCTTTATGATCCCTTGAAGTTTCTTTGGAAACAAATAGTTTACATGTCATTTTTTGCCAGGGGAAAGTATCACATAACTCTGTCTACAGATCAATTTAGAAAATATTTCTTTTAAAAAAATAAATAGGGTACACAATTCATCTTTTTCCAATTAAGGGGCAATTTAGCGTGGCCAATCCACCTACCCTGCACATCTTTGTGTTGTGGGGGAGAAACCCATGCAAACACGGGGAGAATGTGCAAACTCCACATGGACAGTGACCCAGAGCTGGGATTGAACCTGGGACCTCGGCGGCGTGAGGCAGCAATGCTAACCACTGCGCCGCCGTGCTGCCCCTTAGAAAATACTTCTTAATCACAATTCAGATAAACTGAATTAATTTGGAATCTAATTAATTTAGATTCATTCAGAAAGGAAAGAACAATCTAATTTGTGTGGAATCAGGATTGGACATATTCACTGCCATAAAAAAACTGAATTGTTTCTATGCAATTGTGGGATTTGTCAGATCTGATCATTTGTCCAGATGCACGGGACACTTTCTCAATGGTCTAAATGTTTGCACACTTTATTGTGCTTTGATTCTATCTAAATGAAAGGCAAAGCTGTCAGGTAGATAATTGGTGTGATATTGCATCCACATTCCTCAGCAGTCTAGTGGGTTAATAAGTATCATAACCTGGCAATTCAGTGGTTATGTGTATTTGCTTTGTCTCATTACCCTGATTACCCTGGTAGTCCTGTGGGCTTATCTATCCTCCATGTCTGGATTTTCTGGCAGTGTAGGAGATCTATGCAATTGCAGTTTTGATTTATTTGCAGTCCAGTGGATTTATGTATCCATGGTATCCAATTTCCCTTATGTTGAGGTAGGTGTGAAACTCTGATTTTCTTGGCAGTGTATTATGCATCTGCACTGTCTGATTATCCTGGTAGTCTTGTGAGTCTGTGTGTCCACAGAATCCAATTTCCCTGCCAATGCATACACTTTCCCTAGTAGTGCAGTCCGTCAACATAGTTTAAATGCCTGATTTCCGCAACAACTGCTGGTTTGGAATAGACAACAACAAATATTTTACAAAAGGTGGTCAACAGATAAAATAGGTTGCCATGATATTTAGTTGAGTAGGATCAAATAAAATAGTTTGGAGCCTTCTATTATATTTTTGAGTCTTTGCTACCCTTCTTAGTGTAAGATTTCCGCTCTAGTATTGCTTTTCCACATGAATCCCAACACATTATACTTTTAAAAATACCTTCGCCAGTCCTGGTATTTAGGTAAACCTTGGGTCACATGTCCATGACCATTGAGAACATATAAGGTATGTTATGGACTGAAGGGAGTTTAATTTAAAAAACCCTGATTTCTCCTTCCATCATTCATCTGTAATCAAAACGGCGTTTTTGATTTTTGATTTCCCTTTTGTAAGCGGTGGCATATTTCCCAACCCCTTAGTTTTGGTGTGATCCATTTTCTATTAGCAATCCCACAGTAAATGCAGCATGGTAACAGAAGTGGATAGCACTGTGGCTTCAGAGCGCCAGGGTCCCAGGTTCGATTCCCTGCTGGGTCACTGTCGGTGCGGAGTCTGCATGCTCTCCCCGTGTCTGCATGGGTTTCCTCTGGATGCTTCGGTTTTCTCCTACAGCCCAAAGACGTGCAGGTTAGGTGGATTGGCCATGCTAAACTGCCCTTAGTGTCCAAAAAGGTTAGGAGGGGTTACTGGGTTATGGGGATAGGGTGGAAGTGAGGGCTTGACTGGGTTGGTGCAGACTCGATGGGCCGAATGGCCTCCTTCTGCACTGTATGCTCTGTGTTCAACTGGAGATAGGGTGAACTGAGGGGTTAGTTTATTTTACACACACTCAAAACGGTACATTCATGCAATAAAAGAACGATAAGAGAAAGTAAAAGATATTGGGCAATGAACACAGATAAGACTTATTGCTTCATGTGAGCCAATAATCAAAGTCCAGGGGTGTATTCCTTCACCGCGTTAGCATGTTAAAGACGGATGCTGGATTATCCAACTTTCCAGTAAAGTTCACTTCCTCAAGAGATGATTTAGTCCTATAGGCACTGATACAGAAGTTCAGATGTTCTTGTAGAAACAGTTTAGATGAAGACCAAGAAACTGAAGCCTGGACAGGACTTTAGCTCTGCTGCTGTTCGGTTGATGGAAGGTGGCAGACCGCCTTTGCAGCTCCACAAGGCAGAGTAATTGGTTCTTCCAGCTAGGGGAAGGGGGATAGTCATGTGACATGACTCCCACTTCTTGGCTTTCATTTAGACTAAGGATGAATATTCTTTTGTCTGGATTCTTGAGATGGTTAATTTTTCAACCATTAATAATTTCAAAGTGGTTTCAGGGTCCTTTGTCCAATCAGACAGGTGGTAACTGTTAGCTAGTTCTGGCCTTGGAAATGTAAGTGGCCTTTGTAGAATCACTTTGGAATTTGGTCTATGAAAGCACAGAGTTATTAGTGCCTCTTCGGGGATAATGAGATTAGCCGTTCTGGAGGCCAGGAAATGCTTGAGTTGTAGTTAGCAATGGTTTCAGTCATTGTAAAGCTTATGTCCAATTATAAAGATTTTATAAATTAGCCATGTTGATAGATAAAAAATTATAGGACTTTCACACTGCATTGTGCCTACTGCCGATCTCGTTGTGCCGGATGTATAGCAGGAGAGACCCAAGTCAGGCTTTGTGCCAAGAGTAAAACTGCATGTGTGTCACCATTAGGCTTGTTTAAATATGTGTGACCTACTTGAGGTCACATTCTCCCAGCTCCCAGGAGTTACCAGCCGCACCTGCGAGCCCTCAACCAGGCACCAATTAGTACTGGTCTCCACAAGTAGAGACCAGGTGTGTTGGCCAGTTCAGGGGGCTCGTAGGCCATTGGAGCCTGCTGGGTGTTTGGAGACAGGACAGGTTGGCACCTTGGCACTCTAATTGTCACCTGGCCAACCTGGTGTTACAGGATGGCACTGCTAGGGTGATGGGGCTCTGCTCAGATGCAGGACTGGCAACACCAGGGTGCCAGATTGGCACTGTCGAGGGTTGGAGTTGAGGAAAGGAGTTGCCCATGAAAGGGTGTTGAAGGGGGGAGTATGAAGGTGGGAGGGTGAGGACAGAGTGTGGAAAGGGGGGGCCTGAAGGAGGGTGGGACCTGAAATGGGAGGCCCTCAGCAATTCCATAGCGGGGTGTGCTAACTTAGGGGGGGGTGGGTAATGCCCAGGTCTAGGGGGATAGGATTGCCCCTGGGTGGGGGGACATATAGAGATCGGGGCACCCTTTTAAAATGATATCCCGATCTCTGAGGAGCCGGTCTTGCTGGCGTGTTCAGTTCTTCATTGCAGAAAAAATTTCTAAGTGAGGGCCAGACCTATGAGAAACTCCCCAAGGCCCAAAAAAAGAAATAAGAGTGGGTGAATCCAGGTCTGGATCTGCGAAACACCTCGCTAAACCCACCCAAAATTACACGAGGTTCTCCAGTCCCGCTGCAGTGAATGGAGATTTGGCTGAGCGCCAAAACTCACCGTTCTCGCCGGCAGTGGCAGCGAGGCAGACTCACAATGGAGAATCCCAGCCCCAGTCTTTTTTGTGCTGACTATTTCAGCCATTGGAATTATTCTATGCCTCCATAGAATCATCTTCCTGTCTTGATACATAGTGGAGAATTATCCAACAGGGCAAATTAGGAGATTTTGTTAAAACAGTAGATAGAACATTAGAGGAACATTGAAATGTTATTAGAGTATCAAAGCAAGATTCGTTCATGTTGGTGTTTGGTCTTCAGATATTTTCATGTATATGTAAAATGCCTTTAATAAAAATATCTGTAAAAAAGAGTATCAAAGCAAGCAAATCAAAGCAAGTGGTCAGAATTTAGGAATTGTACAACCTCAGCAGTGCAAACTTTATTTTTTGTGCAAAATGTTTTAAATTGAGATTTGCACATTCATCTGAAATAAAGTCAGCTCCACTTAGTGCAGAGAAAAGTTTCATCAGGACATCTGACTTGACGACCATCCATTTCCTCAGCATTTGTTCAGAACTGTGTATCATGATGGTCCTAGGGGCATGTTGCTCTACCTTTGTTTGAACCCACACATTTGTGCCTTTTTCTCATTCTCATTAGCAGCTCCTCCTCCAATGTAGGATGATAAATCAATAATTTGGATATCAGGTTATCCTATGAATGCTGACAAAGCACTCAAAAGGCATATCTGCAGGCAATTATTATAAAGGATGAATGTATTCAAAGTGGTTTAATCAGAGGTGGCTAAAAGTATCCATGTGTGACCCCAACCATGAGAGATACAGCTGCTTTCTTTACCATTGAAATAATTTATAGCAGAGGATTCCTCCCTTGCTGAATGGATCATTGGATTTTTTGCCAAATATTGTTGTCACGAGGTGCCCCAAAAAGGTTAGAAACAGATTGCTTTATTTGATACTGCAACCACTTGCCCGGCTTTGTTGCTGAAAATTAAGTCCAGGACCGCCCCCTCTCTTGTAGGACCTTCTACGTACAGAGTTAAAGGGCGTGATACTCCGACCCCCATGCCGGGTGGGAGAATCGCGGGAGTGCCAGACGATTCCCGCCACGCCGCCCTGGCAACCGCAGCCCTCCCCCCCCCCCCCCCCCCAAATGGCGTGCCGAGTTTTACGCAGGCTGCTAGGAGAATTGCTGCTCGCCGTTTCTAACGGTTGAGCGGCGATTCTCAGGCCCGGATGGGCCGAGCGGCCTGCTCAATCCGACCGGTTCACGCCGGCGCCAACCACACCTGGTCGCTGCCAGTGTGAACAGCGCGCAAACGCTGCGTGTGCAGCCTGTGGGGGGAGGAGGATCAAGTACCAGGGGCGTGCACAGTAGGGGGCTGGCCCGCGATCGGTGCCCACCAATCGGCGGGCCAGCCTCTCTAAAAGACGCACTCTTTTTCCTCCGCCACCCATCAAGATCAATCCTCCATGTCTTGCGGGGCGCCTGCGGGGAGGACGGCAACCGCGCATGCACGGGTTGGAGCCGGCCAACCTGCGCATGCGCGGGTGACGTCATTTAAGCGCCTCCGGCCGCGTCATTTATGCGGCGCCGCTTTGACATGGCGCCAAGGCCCGGCGCGCGAAATTGACGTGGCGCCGCTCCTCGCCCCCTGGGGGTGGGAGAAGAGGGGGCGAGGAGCGGCCTCCGATGCCAGAGTGAAACACTCCGGTTTTCACTCCGCCGTCGGCACTTTGTCTCCTGTTGGGAGAATTGCGCCCAAAATGTTCGACTGAATGCATTTTATGAATTCTGATCCCTTGAAACCTTGCACAGTTAATGTTGGAGAAGTTGAAATCCCCCACTATCACTACCCTATTACAATTCTCTGAAATTGCCTATATAATATGCTCTTTTATTTCTCTCAGACTGTTAAGGGGCCTATAGAACACTCCCAGCAATGTGATGCTCCTTTTTAGTTTTTAAATTCTACCCACATGGCTGCATTTGAAGATCCTTCTAGAGGTGTTGTCTCTCCTTACTGTGGTAATTGATTCCCTGATCAAAAGTGTGACCCCCCTCTTCTCGTACCTGCTTCCCTGTGTCGCCTGAAGATCTTATATCCTGGAATACTGAGCTGTAAAACATGCCCCTCTCTCAATCATGTCTCAGTGACAGCAATGGCATCATACCTCATGTTTTAATTTGTGCCTCAACTCATCTGCCTTGTTCCTCAGACTCCTTGCATTAAAATAAATACCATCCAATCTTGCCAAACACCTGTGTGATTTAACTGGCCTATAACTTCTATGCCTTCCTGATTCATTTGCTGTCTCTGCTGATTTTAGCTGTGCATCTCCCCCCCCTCCCGATGAACCTTAGAACATATAGTGCAGAAGGAGGCTATTTGGCCCATCGAGTCTGCACCGACCCACTTAAGACCTCACTTCCACACTATCCCCGTAACCCAATAAACACTCCTAACCTTTTTAGACACTAAGGGAAATTTATCATGGCCAATCCACCTAACCTGCACATCTTTGGACTGTGGGAGGAAACCGGAGCACCCGGAGGAAACCCACGCAGACAGTGACCCAGCGGGGAATCGAGCCTGGGACCCTGGCGCTGTGAAGCCACAGTGCAATCCACTTGTGCTACCGTGCTGCCCTTCTCTCAGGATCCCACCCTTCTGCCAAGTTAGTTTAAACCCTTCCCGACTAGCAAACTAGCAAATCTCCCTGCAAGGATAATGATCCATTTTTGGTCCAAGTGCAATCCATCCGCCTTGTACATGTCCCAATGTCCCAGAAATCTAAAGCCCTCTCTCCTGCACTACCTCTCCAATCACGCATTCATCTGGACAAACCTCCTATTTCTATACTCACTAGCACGTGACACCGGAAGTAATCCAGAGATTACTACCTCCTGGGTCCCGTTTTTTAATCTACTTTATAGTTGCCTAATTCTGCTTGCAGGACCACATCCCTTTTCTACCTGTATCATTGGTACCAATATGTATCACAATATCTGTCTGTTTGCCCTCTCCCTTCAAAATGCCCTCCAGCTATTCAGTGACTTCCCTAACCCTGGCACCAGGTGTCATGATATGCAGACACACACATAATGATATACAGACAAGTAACTAATGGACACCGAGAACAGGACATGACCAATAAGCAGGCAGGACACTCAGGGGTGGGATCTGACTATAAAAGACATGAGGCACTCACACTCTGCCTCTTTCCACTGATGAACATCTAGAGAGTCAGTCAAGGGTGTTGTTACAATCTCACACCTCCACCACATGGCTAAGAGCTAGTATGCTTCAGTCAGACAGAGTAACCACACTTAAGTTAGCAGAGAGTCAAACTCACAGAGAACTGTGCTAACTGTGCTATTAGTTCAATAAACCTGATTGAACTAACTTCAAGGTCTGAAGTATCTTTCTGATCTAAGCTGCATCCAGTTGCATCCAGTGTTAGACCAGCATACCTAACACGACAGCAGGGAGGCAACACACTGTCCTGGAATCTCTTTCATGGCCGCAGAAACACCTGTCTGTTCCCCTTACAATTGAATCCCCTACCACTATAGCCCTGCCATTCTCCCCTCTTGTGCCCATGGTGTCATGAGGTTGGCTGCCACTGCTTTCCCTTGCAGTCATCTCCCCCAATGGTATCTAAAATGATATGTCTGTGAGAAAATGGGATGGCCATAGGAGACTCCTGCACTACCTGCCTTCCTGTACTCTGCCTGGTGACCACCACTGCCCTTCATGGCTTCCATGACTTGCCACAGAGCACTGGAGGAACATATCACGGATGCGGGCTCGACTGCCATGACTACCCTTAAGCCACTTATTTGCTCCATTTGTTAACAAAAAATTGTGCTTATATAAGCATACTATTAACTTACCCCCTTACACAAACTTTATCTTCCTTATCCTACTTGCTTACTGATATTACTTTATTTTAATGACCCTGACTTTCACTTATATGTCTTGTTTCTCAGTTAATCCCTTCTTCAAAAACAACTTTTAAAATTCTGACTGCTTCTCCATGACTCTGACTACGAGGACACCGTTTCCAGACCCCTTCACTGCGACACTGACTGCGAGGACACCGTTTCCAGACCCCTTCACTGCGACACTGACTGCGAGGACACCGTTTCCAGACCCCCTTCACTGCGACACTGACTGCGAGGACACCGTTTCCAGATCGCTTCACTGCGACACTGACTGCGAGGACACCGTTTCCAGACCCCTTCACTGCGACACTGACTGCGTGGACACCGTTTCCAGATCGCTTCACTGCGACACTGACTGCGAGGACACCGTTTCCAGACCCCTTCACTGCGACACTGACTGCGAGGACACCGTTTCCAGACCCCTTCACTGCGACACTGACTGCGAGGACACCGTTTCCAGACCCCTTCACTGCGACACTGACTGCGAGGACACCGTTTCCAGACCCCTTCACTGCGACACTGACTGCGAGGACACCGTTTCCAGATCCCTTCACTGCGACACTGACTGCGAGGACACCGTTTCCAGACCCCTTCACTGCGACACTGACTGCGAGGACACCGTTTCCAGACCCCTTCACTGCGACACTGACTGCGAGGACACCATTTCCAGACCCCTTCACTGCGACACTGACTGCGAGGACACCGTTTCCAGACCCCTTCACTGCGACACTGACTGCGATAACACCGTTTCCAGACCCCTTCACTGCGACACTGACTGCGAGGACACCGTTTCCAGACCCCTTCACTGTGACACTTACTGCGAAGACACCGTTTCCAGATCGCTTCACTGCGACACTGACTGTGAGGACACCGTTTCCAGACCCCTTCACTGCGACACTGACTGCGATAACACCGTTTCCAGACCCCTTCACTGCGACACTGACTGCGAGGACACCGTTTCCAGACCCCTTCACTGTGACGCTGACTGTGAGGACACCGTTTCCAGACCCCTTCACTGCGACACTGACTGTGAGGACACCGTTTCCAGACCCCTTCACTGCGACACTGACTGCGATAACACCGTTTCCAGACCCCTTCACTGCGACACTGACTGCGAGGACACCGTTTCCAGACCCCTTCACTGTGACGCTGACTGTGAGGACACCGTTTCCAGACCCCTTCAATGCAACAGTGACTGCGAGGACACCATTTCCAGATCGCTTCACTGCGACACTGACTGCGAGGACACCGTTTCCAGACCCCTTCACTGCGACACTGACTGCGAGGACACCGTTTCCAGACCCCTTCACTGCGACACTGACTGCGAGGACACCGTTTCCAGACCCCTTCACTGCGACACTGACTGCGTGGACACCGTTTCCAGACCCCTTCACTGCGACACTGACTGCGAGGACACCGTTTCCAGACCCCTTCACTGCGACACTGACTGCGAGGACACCGTTTCCAGACCCCTTCACTGTGACACTGACTGCGAGGACACCGTTTCCAGATCGCTTCACTGCGACACTGACTGCGAGGACACCGTTTCCAGATCGCTTCACTGCGACACTGACTGCGAGGACACCGTTTCCAGATCCCTTCACTGCGACACTGACTGCGAGGACACCGTTTCCAGACCCCTTCACTGCGACACTGACTGCGAGGACACAGTTTCCAGACCCCTTCACTGTGACGCTGACTGCGAGGACACCGTTTCCAGACCGCTTCACTGTGACGCTGACTGCGAGGACACCATTCCCAGACTGTGGTCCAGGAACCACATGTGGCCCATCAGGGTTCTTCTTGAAGCCCGCGAGATATTTTATTGACCATTGCCCACCCACATCATTGCCACATTCCACTGATCTTGGGGGTGAGCGGCCTGGTGTAAGTCATTGACTTTCTTGCAGCACTGCAGGCCAGTCCTCATGGTCACGCTGTCCGAGCTGACGGCTGCTGCCACGTCATCCCAGGCGGCACTGACTGCCCTATGCCTCACCATCCCGGACCCTCGGAGGAGCAGGACATCACTCCTGGCCTCGACCACATCTAGGAGCTTCCCTAGGTTTGCGTCTCCAAATCTTGGGGCCGGTTGTCTCGGCGCCATGGTTGCGAGCTGAGTGGAGCTGGCTGTGTAAGAGCTGTTAAAGTGCTGCTCGACCTTGTCAGTTGGGGGCTGGCAAGCACAGTCCTGGCTATTCAGCTGGCGAGCTTGAATAATTAGTGCCGTGAAGCCCATGAAGCCCCATTAAGTGGACTAATTAACGTTGTATTGCGTTGCCGGCCTTGCCATGCCGAGCGCTGGGAAACTCGCTGCAGTTCCCACTCGCTGTAATACTTAGAAATCTTTTTGGCAAATCACACCCAATGTGATGCTGACGTGAATCATTCCACAATTGGAGATCAGACGCGATGGCCATTGGGAATATGGCAGGGCAGTGCCATCATGGCATTGCCAGGGTACCAAATTGGCACGGCCAGGTATCAGGTTGGCAGTGCCATGGTACCAGGTTGGCACTGCCATAGAGCCAGGTTGCCACTGTCAGAGTGCCAGGGACAGTGAAAGGGGTGGGGCCTGAAGGGGGCAGGGCCTGAATGAAGACCCATTTTGGAGGGCCGCAATGCCAGTGATCCTTGGGAGGGGAGGTTGACTCCGGTGCAGTTGCGGGGGGGGGGGGGGGGGGAGTGGGGGTCAGGTCACCTTGATCCATGCGTGATGTGGGTGGGGGTGGGGGGGGGGGGGGAATGGGGGCCGTAATCTTTGTGGTGGAGGCCGGTTGCCTCTCTGTGATCAAGGGTTGGGGGTGCTCCCTTTGTCTGCTGGGGGTAGGGGGTGTGGGAAGAGTGGGAGAGGAGGGGGGAGTGGGGGTTGCAATGTCGATGGGGGAGAGGGAACCTGTCACTTAACTTTGAGATCTCTGTTGTTCAGATCTGCCAGCCTGTTTAGGTCCCACAAACCTCATTCATCACGTAAATCATCCCAACCTCCAAAATAATGACTAAGTGCGGGTGGATTGCGATCCCGATCCGGCCAATGCACCCCGACGGGAATCGCACTGCTTTTCCTGCCAGACACTGCACTTAGAAATCTTTTGGCAGAATTGTACCCTGTGTGTTTGAAGCAGATACGAGGCTGACACAATCAGTGCTTTCAAAATGGCATTGAATAAGCACCTGACATGGAAGTAATTGCAGGAACGAAAACAGAAAATGCTGGAAAATTGCAGCATGTCTGGCAGCACGTGTGGAGAAAGAAACACAATTAACATTTTGAGTCCATATGACCCTTCAGCAGTACAGTTCTGTAGAAGTCTCATACGGACTTGAAACGTTAACTGTTTCTCTCCGCAGATTCTGCCAGACTTGCTGAGTTTATCCAACATTTTCTGTTTTTGTTTCAGATTTGCGGCATCCGCAGAATTTTGGTATTTTTAAAAAATTGCAGGAGCTGGTTAAAAGGCAGGGGAGTTTGTTGAGTTGATCTCGCTGGGAGCCAGCCTGAATACAATGGTCTTTACAGCCTCCTGGGCTGTAATCATTCTGTGGTTTCATGAGTTGGGTCCTGGACAATTATTCTAAGAATATTACCTTCATTGCAGCCTGAAACACACACACAACCACATATTTAATGAACACCACAGTCCAAATTATCAAGGTGACTTTTATGCCTTGCAACGTCAAAGAGGTACAGCCACACCTCAAGAAAGAGCCTCAGTTATTCATGCATTTGTGTTGTGTCTACAGATAACAACAGCATGAAAGCATTGCAAGATTTTGGAATTTGCAGCCACCAGCAGCTTTCATTTGAGTCCAGTCATGCTGGTGCAAACCATGATGGTAATATGCTGATTGTTTTTTTCCCAACCTGGGCATTTTTTTGTTGATGAAAGCTAGCAGTTGCTTGGGTGCAGTTTGTAAAAAAAAAGCCAGTTTCACCAATATTAAGGATGTCTTTATTACATGACCAGTTTTCAATGCATTCTGCAGGAGCATCATATGCATTCTCATGTTAATTAATTGAATGGAGATTTTCGAAATGATAGACCCAGAGTGCAGAATTGAGATAGGCTTCAGATGCTTTGCTGCATTCTTTTGCCTTTTCCAGCGAAAAAAAGATTGTTAGCCCAGGCGACTGCTCTAATCTCCTTGAGACAGCTCAGCATAGCTGATTCAACATCAGGAAAAGTTGGCTTGCATAATCAATCACAAACTGATGAGCCATGATTTTAGTGAACAGCAGAGCAATCTGAAGGGGCCCAACGGCCTACTTCTGATCCTATTTTGTATGTTTGTCAGTCCGTAAATACTAACTGAAAGATATTTTCACACACTGTGGATGGGTTTTCCGGCGTGGCGCCCCTGCCAGCAGCGAGTTTCTCCGTTCCCATGGCCTGATAATGCGGTTTTCCATTATCGCCACGCCATCGGGAACCCATGGGTGTAGGTGCGCTGCCGGAGGACCGAAAGATCCCGCCGACAGAGAATTCCGCTGCATATTTTTCTGAACAACTGCAATTCATGGGCGCGATTCTCCGGACTCACGACGGTTCGGAGAATAGCGGGTGTCGGAAATTTTTACGGCGACGCTGTTCCAACGCCCTCCCGCTATTCTCCGAACCCCGCAAAATCTCGGAGTCGCCATTCCCGACAAACGCCTCCTACCCGCCCCCGACACGACCAGAATCGCCACTGATAGCCCCCCCCCCCGCTATTCACCGGCCCAGATGGGCCGAAGTCCCGACGTCATGGCGCCCTGTTTGCACGTCGTGAAACACACCTGCTTTTTAAGTTCGTCAACCAGTCGTGCTGGCTGACGACTGCTTGGAGGAGGTTAGCGCACCGCTCAGCGCACCGCTCAGCGCACCGTTCAGCGCACCGCTCAAGTCTGTCCACAACGGGGAAGGCATCCCTGAGAACGGGAGGGGGAGTCCAGAGCGGGGGCAGTGGGGGAGACGGGGGAGGCAGTGGGGAGACGGGGGAGGCAGTGGGGGAGGCAGTGGGGGAGACGGAGGGGGCAGTGGGGGAGACAGAAGGGGCAGTGGGTGAGACGGAGGGGGCAGTGGGTGAGACGGAGGAGGCAGTGGGTGAGACGGAGGGGGCAGTGGGTGAGACGGGGGGGGGGGCAGTGAGTGAGACGGGGGAGGCAGTGGGGGAGACGGGGGAGGCAGTGGGGGAGACGGCGGGGGGGGGGGGTTAGGTAGAGAGTGAGCCATCCAACCCCGTAACAAAATGTCTGCCACCATGCCATGGCGTGCCGGTCACGAGGACACGGCTGCTGGTTCCCCTGTGGCTTCCGGACACAGGCCACTGACGCACCCGTGAGAAGGACATAGTTTACTGGCCGTTGGATGCAGAAAGTGACCAGGGGTTAGGCTGCCCGCGTGTCAGCAGCGCGACCAGGCCACCGGGACACACAGGTATCCCGTGGCTGGCGGCTGCCGAGGTGTCGACTAACCTCCGTCTAACATGTCCCGTTTCTCAGCCCCCCACCACCCTTCTGTAGGTTAGCACGATGTATGGGAACAGAACGGCTATGTTCTGCGCAGTGGTTGGGGCCGCTGCACTGCATTTGGAGATGGAGCAGCATCCACAGCCACAACCCGCAGTGGATGCAGGGCCAGCTGCAGCAGCAGAGGGAAAGGCCGAGGAGTTGCCAGTCGTCGAGCAGCATGGGGGGGGGGGGGGGGAGGAGGAGGAGGAGGAAGAGGAAGAGGAGAGAGTGAGGGTGCAGCCACGGCGCCAGAGGCGACGACCAAGGCCGAGGGTGTACCGTGTCCGGGTCTCTTTCCTAACAATGACGGACATCACCTGCAGGAGGAGACTCCGACTGAGTAGGCGGACGGTGATACATATCTGCCAACTCCTGTCGCACCTCGCCCCACGTGGAACGGGGGGAGGACACGCGATCCCGGTTGCCATCAAGGTGACGGTCGCTCTTAACGTCTATGCGACCGGCTCCATCCAGTCTCCGAGCGGGGACCTCTCCGGGATCTCCCAGTCATCGGTCCACAGGTGCATCCGGGATGTGACCGACGCCCTCTATGCCATCGCGGACCACTACATCACCTTTCCCGAGGACCAAGCAAGTCAAGACTCACAAGCTCGTGGATTTGCCAACGTGGCTGGGATACCGATGGTGCAGGGGGCAATCGATTGTGTTCACGTCCCCATGCGCCCGCCTGCAGGGGACAGGGAGGTGTTCACAAACAGGAGGGGGACATACTCCATGAATATCCAGGTGGTATGCGACCCCCACATGAGGATCATGAACGTCTCTGCAAGGTTCCCAGGGAGTGTGCATGACTCCTACATACTGGCGCAGTCGTTCATCCCTGCGATGTTTGAGGGACGTCCCCCCCCGGCTGAGGGGCTGGTTGCGAGGCGACAGGGGTTATCCGCTGAGGTCTTGGCTGATGACGCCTATACGGAGGCCTCAGACCAATGTGGAAACCCGATACAAGGAGGCCCATGCAGCAACCAGGGGTGTGGTGGAGCGCTGCCTTGGGCTCCTGAAGATGAGATTCAGGTGCCTGGCCCGCTCCGGAGGGGCCCTGCAGTACCAGGCCGAAAGGGTCGCTCGCATTGTAGTGGTCTGCTGTGCGCTGCACAACATCGCGATGCAGAGGGGAGATGACCTGCTGCAGGAGGCGGAGAGAGAAGCTAGTGGCTGTGGTGCCAGCACAGAGGAGGAGGAGGAGGAGGAGGAGGAGGAGAGGGAGGAGGAGGAGGAGGCTGGCAGAGTGGCGGGCGCAGCACGCAGACACGACCCAGGTGCTGGTGATGTCCAGGGGGCGGCACGACAGACCCGGCGAGGACGGCGGGCACGCGACGCCTTGGTGGCAGCACGGTTCACGCATCGCATGTGACGTCCCCGCTGAACACCAAACCACCACCTGCATCGATCGTCGTGCAGAGGGTCAACACACAACTTCCACCACCACAAACCCCCCCACCCCCTCTCAGTGTACAGTGCTCCACTTCGACAGCACCCTTATCACTGGGTCCAGATGGCACAACATTGATGGCTGTGTCAGTGGGTGTGATCAGTGCCATGTGGAATGATGACAGCCCGCTCTGCGATGAGCTGTGAGCTCAGAATCGTTAGAGAGAGTCTGACCCATGGCAATAGCTGAACCATCCACCTTGATGGCCGCTGAGATCATCACGGACACTCCATCACGTGCCCGCGTGGGCTAGCTGTGGGAGGGGGTAGGGGCAGGGACTGCACACCCGGCACCGAGGTTTCACCACTCGTCAACCCCAGCGACACTCGGTCACCATCACGATTCCTGTGGCTGTGGAACAATCACACGGTATTACAAGTAAGGTGGAACAGTGCGTTTAATGTTAACAATTATTTACAGGTGCCCTAGCCCCTACAACTAAACTGTGCCCTTCACCCGTGCCAACTTACTCAGTGTCTATCTTACTTGCCTTACGGGCCCTAACACTACGTCTAAGTGATTCCCCAGATGATACAGCAGGAGTGGAGGAGGATTGCTGCGAATCGCCCCCCTCGACTCGTTTCTCCTTGGCTAAGCGTTTCCTGGGGCGACCCGGCCTTGATGGGCCAGGCTGCTCTGCGGGCGTCTCGGGTGACATTGTGCCACCCTGCTCTGCCTGCTGCCCACCCGATGCACCAGGGATGGGACGGGGGGAGGCCGAGAATTCCGGGACGTCCCGTGATGGCCTTAATGGGACGGACCCCGAAACCTCCTCCTCCCTCGGGGAGCCCGGTGGCCCCCGGGCCTCACTTTGGGACAGAGGTGCGAGCGGGGAGGTGCCCCGTCGCACCACCGACACCTGGCGCTGCCAGTCCTGGAGGCCTGCAACGGTATCCACCAGGATCCGAAGGTTTGCAGAGACGGAGTCCAGGGATTTAGACATTCCCGGCAGGGACTGTGCGATCTCAACCTGTGTGTGCACGACGCCATCCAGCACATGTGTCAGGCGGTTGATGCTCTCGGCGACTGACTGCTGCGACTGGCCAATGACCTGCTGAGACTCGGCCAAGGCCCGCAGGGCGCCGGCAATGTCGTTTTGGCTCTGGCACATTGCTGCCTGTGAGAGGGCAACCCTGTCCAGGGCCGAGGATGACGCGTGCATATTAACCCCAATGCCTTGCATAACCTGACCCATTGCCTCCACCACGGATGCCATCCGTGCGGTGTCGGACTGGGTCTCTGCCATGAGCGGCACCACTCCCTGCTCTTGGACGCGGTTCGACTCCTCTAACAGCGTCTGCAGAGCCAGGAAGGCAGCCCTCTTCCCGTCATTGTTTCCCTGGGTTTCTTGAGGCATCGGCTGTGCGGGTGGGTTGAGAAACTCCAGGAACTCAGAAAACGTCTGGGAGCCAGCTGCATCCTGGGCCTGGTCTGGCCTCCGCGAGTCCGGGCCCTCGGTTGCTCCGACCTCCAGCTGCTGTACCTGCTCAGCTGTGATGTGCCAACCAGACTGTGACCCAGGAGACTCATCACTAAATAGGCCCGCCGGGGTGTGTGTCTCTGGGATGATGGATGTTGTGGGAGATAGCAGTGCCGCAAGCCCGAGGTTTTCAGTGTTTAGGCCCTCCTCCAGGGTGTGGGGCTGCTCAGCGTCAGGAGGGTTGTCCCTGGCCATTTCTGGTGGTTGTGGTCTCGCAACCCTCTGGGCGTCCTGATCCGCAGATTGGGTTGGGGAGGATGGGGCTGCCCGCTGATCGGGCACCCTCTGTTGTGCAGCCCCGGGTGAGGTGGCAGCAGATTCCTGTCTCCGTCTGGAGCCAGACGGCCCTGGTCGTTCGGCATCACGTCCTAGGGAAGAGAATGAGACGGGTTATTTAGATTTGCTCGGCAGGCCGCTGGACGGTCCCAGTGGGCAGGGTGTGAAGGGACAGAGGATGAGGGAGGTGTCCCAGTGGGCATGGTGTGAAGGGACAGAGGATAGGGGAGGTGTCCCAGTGGGCAGGGTGTGTGAAGGGACAGAGGATGGGGGAGGTGTCCCAGTGGGCAGGGTGTGTGAAGGGACAGAGGATGGGGGAGGTATCCCAGTGGGCACGGTGCGTGAAGGGACAGAGGATGGGGAAGGTATCCCAGTGGGCACGGTGTGTGAAGGGACAGAGGATGGGGGAGGTGTCCCAGTGGGCAGGGTGTGTGAAGGGACAGGGGATGGGGGAGGGGGGTGTTTGTTATGCAGGGTTGTCTCACTTGCTGCAGATCCGCCAACCTCGCATAGCGCGACATCCCGGGTAGCAGACCCCCCAACAAGGTCCAGGGCCCTCTGCTCAAAGGTGGTGAGGGGGTGCAGGTTGGGTGAACCCCCTCCAGTCTTGTGCCGCTCACGGTGGTTGTGAGCGGACTTGGCCTGTTGGGGGAGGGGGCATAGGTAGATCATTACAAAATGGCAGGTATCAGCAGGCCGTTCAGATACTGGCACAGTTTGGGGGGTCAAGTTGTCATAAGACGATTGCATCTCTCCTCGGGGCCAGAGCGCTGGGTCTGTGACAACTTTGTGAACCATCCTCAAATAACTCTGCCCCAATCCCCCTCCACCCCCCCCCCCCCCCCGTGCCGGGGGGGGGGGGGGGGGAGGTGGGTGATTAAGTTAAGGGGGATGGATGGTTGTGACCAGGGGGCACCTTCTTGGCACTTACCCTGGCAGCCCTGGTGAGGTCGTGTAGCTTCTTCCGGCACTGCTCAGCTGAGCGAGGAGCCTGCCCCACAGCACTAACGGCAGCACCCTCCTCACGCCAGGCCTGGCGTACCGCGCTGGCAGGTTGGCGATGCCCTCTCCGCGGGTGGATGATGCCCCTCCTCTGCTCAACGGCATCGAGCAGCGCCTCTACGTCAGCCTCCACAAACCGAGGAGCAGCTCTCCTCGCCTCCGACATCCTGACCGACAGATTCTGTGGTCGCCCGCACCTTTTTACGGCGTCACGTGGGCGTGATCGTGCCGTCGCCGCGTTCCATCGTCATCACGCACGTGATTGACGCGGCCGCGTTACTAGCCCATTTCCCGGAAGTGAATACGTCGGGAAATGGAGCCTTCGCGACCGTCGTAAAACGCGCCCGATTTTTACGACGGTTTTACGATTTTCCGCGGGTGCGGAGAATCTCGCCCCATATTCTTTGGAATAAAACGTGAACAAAATGAAACATCGAAAAGAATATTTATTTCACAAAAACATGATAGTTTATTTCCATTTTTAATTGTTTTTGTTATGCATTGTAACCAACCCTTCGTATAGTGTGTCACATGATTATGCGGTGACACCATCAGAGGCATTTGGGAGATTTCCCTCTCTTCCATCCCAAACTGTAAGAAGTCTTACAACACCAGGTTAAGGTCCAACAGGTTTTGTTTCGAATCACTAGCTTTCGGAGCACTGCTCCTTCCTCAGATGAATGAAGAGGTGGTTTCAAGAAACATGTAGGCAAAGTCAAAGATACAAGATGATACTTTTAATGCGAGTCTTTGCAGGTAATTAGTCCACAGGTCCAGATGGAACAATCAATATATTACAATTGCAATATATATGTGCCCCAGAGCTAAAATGTTTTTGGTTACCCATGGGAAAGTGAGAGTCTGTTTGCTTTTGCAAACGGAACACCAGTCACCTGCTTAATGTGAGCATGTATTATAGACCAATTACACTTGCTGAAATCCCCCCTGCACTGCTGCTACTACTACTTGCCATTATTTTATACATATGATTATTGTTAAATATTCCAACATTGTTGAACACTCACTAAAAAGGTAATTAAAGTAACTTTGACTGCATCACATAATGCAGTGCCAGTTGTGGCATTTGTTTGTGGGCCTTGTTTCAGGAGATGACACAGGCCTGTGACAACCTCTCTGGAGGACTGCAAACTCCTCTGAGAGCTGAGGTGACATTGCTCTTGCTCTACAGACTGTGGTTAGGAGATAAGGATGACTCCTCCCTCTCTGTGGTCTCATTGCAACTGAAACCCCATGGTCAAAGCATTGTCAGTTCTCGTAA
This sequence comes from Scyliorhinus canicula, assembly GCF_902713615.1. Classification (NCBI taxonomy): domain Eukaryota; kingdom Metazoa; phylum Chordata; class Chondrichthyes; order Carcharhiniformes; family Scyliorhinidae; genus Scyliorhinus; species Scyliorhinus canicula. The sequence goes on along the minus strand of NC_052148.1, from coordinate 151,083,792 downwards.
AAGCCCATCCAGTTCACGAGTGAAGGAACTCTGCCATCCCTAACTGGTCTGACATACATGTGGGTACACCCGCAGCAATGTGTTTAACTTTTAAAGGGCCCAGCAAACCACTCATTTGTACCAAACCGTGACAAAATATAAAATAAATCAAACTGGATGGAGCACCCAGCATCAAACTAGACACCAGAGATGACAACAGCACACCCAGCCCTGTCAACCTTGCAAAGTCCTTCTTACCTACCAACATCTGGGGTCTTGTGCCAAAGTGAAGAAATGAGTCAAGCACAGTCATGCTCACAAAATTATACCTTACAGACAATGTCCTGGGCACCACCATCACCATCCTTGGGTATTTCCTGTCCCACTGAAAGGACAGACCCATCAGAGGTGGTGACGCAGTGGTACACTGTAAGGTGGGAGTTGATTCTGGGCCCCATGACGTCTCATGGCATCAGGTCAAACATGGACAAAGAAACATCTTACTGATTATCACCTACCACCCCCCCCCCCAACCCCCCCCCCCCCCCCCACCCCCCCCACCCCCCCCACCCCCCCCACCCCCCCCCCCCCCCCCACACCCCATCTCAATAGTCCTACATGTTGAACACAAGTTGGAAGAAGTACTGAGGGTGGCAAACACACAGAGTGTACTCTGGGTGGGGGACTTCAATGTCCATCACCATGAGTGACTCCGCAGTACCACTACTGATTGAGCTGGCCTAGTCTGTCTGCGTCTACAGCAAGTGAAGAGGGAACCAATAAGAAGGAAAAACCCACGAGATCTCGTTTTCACCAATCTATCTGTCACAGATGCATCTGTCCATGACAGTATGGTAGCAGTGATTACTTCATGATTCTTGTGGAGATGAAGTCTCACTGTGCACGGTGGCACAGTGGTTAGCACTGCTGCCTCACAGCACCAGGGACCCAGGTTCAATTCAGACCTCGGGTGACTATCTGTGTGGAGTGTGTACATTCTCCCCGTGTCTGCGTGGGTTTCCTCTGAGTGCTCCGGTTTTCTCCTACAGCCCAAAGATGTGCAGGTTAGGTGCATTGACCATGTTAAATTATCCCTAGGTGGGGTTACGTGGATAGGATGGGGGATTGGGCCTAGGTAGGGTGCTCTAAGTCAGTGCAGACTCGGTGGCTCGAATGGCCTCCTTCTGCACTGTAGGGATTCTGTGATTCACCCTTAGGATACATTCCATCCGTTTATATGGCGCTACCACTGTGCTAAATGTGATTGATTTAAAACAGTTTTTTTCAACTCAAAACGGGGCACCCATAAGGCACTGTGGGTCAGCAGAAGAATTATTGTCAACTGCAACCTGTAACCCTGTGACCCATCCCTCACTATGATTACCATCAATCCAGGTATCAACTTCATGAAATGTGCAGGAGGGCATCCAGCAGCAGTACCAGGCATATGTAAAAATGAGGGGGGGGGGGGGCGATTCTTCGAGCCCCGCGCCGGGCCGGAGAATTGCCGCAACCGCGCCACGACGCCCCGATGCCAGCGCGTGATTCTCCGAGGTGCGGAGAATCATCACCATTTGCGCCAGCGCAGTTTGCGCGGCACTGGCCGCGGGCCACTGGAATCGGCGGGGTCGCGATTCTCTGGCCCGGATGGGCCGAGTGGCCGCGTGGATACGACGGAGTCCCGCCGGCGCCATTTACCCTGGTTGCTGCCGGCGGGAACTCTGCACGAACGGTCGTGAAGCGGCCTGTGGGGGGGAGGAGGGGGGCTCCGTCTCCCGGTGGGGCCTCCGATGGGGTCTGGCCCGCGATCGGGGCCCACCGATTGGCGGGCCGGCCTCTCCCCCTCGGGCCTACTTTCCTACGCGACCGGCCCCTGAACACCGACGCCATGTTGAGTCGGGGCCGGTGAGCTAAAGAGGTCCCCCACGCATGCGCAGGTTGGCGCGGCCCAACTGCGCATGCGCGGGTTGGCAAGACACCCATTTAATGCCGGGAAAGGAGGCTGGAGCGGCGTGAACCGCTCCAGTGCCGTGCTGGCCCCCTGGAGGACCAGAATCGGTTGTCCCCATACCCGTTTCGCGCCATCGTGAAACGCGACGGCGTTCACGACGGCGCGAACACTTGGGCTCCATTTGGGAGAATTGTCCCCGAGGTGTTAATCTGATGGTGCTAAAGCACAGGGCAGTGAAGGTAGCACGCTGAAATAAAAAATATTGAAACACTTATTCAAATGTACATTTACAGTTTTTGAAATAGTTGAATGTAGTTCAAATATTAATAGTTTTCGAGTCAACTATGGGAGCCTATCAGGCATAATGGGAAAACTAGCCAAAACAAGGCATTAAGGGGATAGTGAAGCAGACAGAGACTTATCTCTGCTGTGACAGGAAGGCCATACTACAGGGATAGAGCCATTGGTGTATGCTCTGTAACTGATTTATTGATGTAGATGTGAGACCTCCTATTTTTCCTATAAAACAAAAGATACAAATATGTTACACAGCCTTGATACCAGGCAGACAAGATTAGGAGCAGGGCTATGTTTCTCAAATATGTTTCTGAATAAAGTGTCAGTTACTGCAACTTACAGACTTGAGGGATTTCAAGCTTTGACCAGAACAATATGGCGCTACAAGTAGGTTGCTTGCAATATCGGACACTGGAACTGGATCAACTGCTGACAGCAGAGGACGGGGGAGTATATTCATTTACCACCCATTAAATAGGGCAGTCAGCATTTGAAACGGGAAGCTGGGGGATCGTTTTGAGGATACAAACCAGCATAAAAGTCTGTGAGTGTAGTAAAGAGACAGATGGAGCAAAGAGGTTAAGAGCTGAAAAGGCAATGGGCCTTTTGACTTTCGGAGCATATTACCATGCTCAGAAGATTGATGAGACTTTGAAAAATAAAAAAATGACTTGGGAGATGGAGAATTTGAGAAAGCAAATCCAGCAGATCAGGAGATAGATAGTCAGAGAGGCAAGTTCCGACTTTAAGGTTAGGTGCTGAGCAGTCAGCTTCAATGTTGCAAATCAGCTTATATCTAGTTTGCATGCAGAAGCTCCCTTGGTTGAGGTACAGCACTTAAACTGAACTTGCTCAGCCAGCCCCAGCCAGCTCGCAACAATGGCACCGAGGAGACCAGCCCCAAGATTCGTGGACGCCGACCTGGGGACGCATCTAGACGCAGTGGAGGCCAGGAGGGACGTCCTTTTCCACCAAAGGTCCCGGAGGGTGAGCCACAAGGGAACCAGTGCTGCCTGGGCAAGGTGGCGATAGCTGTGAGCTTGGGGAGTGTGATCAGGAGGACTGGCATCCAGTGCTGAAAAAAGGTCAACGATCCACACCGGGCAGCACGAGAGAGTAGACACCAACGCCCCCCACCCCCTGCAAGGGAGCACATCCACCCCTTAACTCTCCATGCCACCCCAACCCTCCCTCCACCCACTTCCCCCATCAACCCCGCCATCCCTCCCTTCACAACTCCCCTCCCACCACTATGATCCACGTGTGCGGCTAACTATGCTCCCTCTGTGTCTCCTCAGGAGAAGCTCTTCGGAAGGTGACTGGTGTGGCCGAGAACAGAGGTCTGGTGGGCGGGGGAGGGGGGGGGGGGGTTGTGGGGGTGGGCAGCACGATCGGACAGTTGTGCCTTGCATAACACATTAAACCCCTTGTGCACAATCATTATAACGCCTCTGTCACTGTCGGCCGAGATGCAGGCTGACCTCCGAATCCTTGTCCCATCTCTCAAAACATCTCCCCCCTCCACGTGGCACCCACCAACCCTCTGGCAGTGGACATGTCCCTGGAGCTGTGTCCCATCCTCTGGGTGTTCGGATGTTGGCTGCCTCCCGCAGTGTTCAGGCACAGTGTCCCGGCATCAAGGTGTGATTGGGATGCTAGGCAATGACTCCCACATGCTACATGGCCCGCCCACCCACGGGAATCCAATTGGGATGTGTGAAGTGCTCACCTAACCATGATTACCAATTCCCTATTAGTGATAGCCTTTAGCCGCACGGCCAGAGGCCTCGGCAGTTGGCAGGGGCTATGTGTGGTTGTTGGGGCAGATGGGCAGGGACAAGGTACAATAATCCAGGAGTTGCATGCGGTGCTGCGAGCGGTTGCCCCCCAGTTACCCTCCCCCCAGAACCATCCCATGGCAGCCCTCCCCTGCGGAGATTCCCCCACCCCCAGCCGAGGGTCCCCTATCCCCGTCAAACACAAGGGTGGCAATCCCAGCGCCCCCGGGCTCTTTGCCTGTGACCAAAGATGGCTATTCACCTCTGCCCCCCAGAGAAGCCCTACTGCCAGGTTCACATTTTTCAAAAGGAATACTAATCGGCGGCAGTGTGATCACTTGCTGGGAAGGCTGCTGAATGACAGGAGGCCGTTGGATATGGGGTGACTCCCATTAATTGTATGGAAATAGGGCTTAAGTGGTGATAATTGGTTTCTCGCCAGGCTGCCGAGATCCCGATTTTGCCTATAGCAGCAGGCCGGTTGCATCGAAAACTGTTTGGTGCCCGCGCGGTTCTCATTTTTGGCCTCCCGCTATTCACTTGCCTCGTTTTGCTTGAGCGAGTGCGTGACAATGCCAGAGGATCGCACTCAAAAACCTGTTTCCCATGCGCCCAAAAATTCCACCGAGTCATAAGCGAGGTTAAGATAGGAGAAAGTAAGAAATTAATTTATATAGTAATTCATATAGTATAGTTCAGATGCTGTGTGGAAAGGCAACAAAAAGGAATAACTTGCAAGGAACTGTGTGTTTTGCTAAAGTTTAAATCCTTTTCCTGTCTGAATGTGACATCTTGTGTGTTTGTAGGTGATTTGTGTGTCAGTTAACCCCCTGTAATCTGGTCCTGTATGTTTTAAGTTTTAATCCTTGCTTGTTTAATGCGTGTATCGCATATTTATAGGAGAGCATGAAATCACAAAAGTGTGAATGTGATTACTGCGTGTGCCTAAAGTTTTAGTAAGCGATTGTGAGTTTGCACTATTCTATCTCGAAGAACCTATAGCTGTGAGAGAATACTGAGAATGAGCTGTTTGAAACAAGCTTTGTGTCCCTTTTGTTTTACATGGATGTTCATAGGTTTGTTTTATCATTGTTTTGGGGGGCACGGTAGCACACTGGTTAGCACTGTTGCTTTCGTACGCCAGGGTCCCAGGTTCGATTCCCGGCTTGGGTCATTGTTTGTGTGGAGTCTGCACGTTCTCCCTGTGGCTGCATGGATTTCCTCCGGGTGCTCCGGTTTCCTCCCACATGTCCCAAAAGACATGCTGTTAGGTAATTTAGCCATTCTGAATGCTCCCTCTGTGTTACCGAGCAGACGCCGGAATGTGGCGACTAGGGGCTTTTCACAGTAACTTCATTGCAGTGTTAATGTAAGCCTACTTGTGACAATAAAGATTATTATTATATGTTAACGTTTTATTTAGTTAAACTTGTCTTGAAGTTTTAATTCCAGGCATTTCAGAAGTTTACAGCAAGCACCACTAGAGCGCTGACGTAATTAATTTTGGTTATCATTGTTTTAAGGCACATACTATGTTCCTCTGTTTCTCTGCAGATGATATTTGTGTGCTTCATGCTTTTAATGTTTTTTTAACTGAAATGGTGATTTTCTGACAGTAGGTTCAGTGATTTAAATCAAAAAGCTCACAAAACAGAAGTGTAATTAATAAAGTTTTTTTCAGGTTATGGACCTGGAGTTGTGCTGACTGGCCAGAATCACAATTTCAGGATATTTTTGATAACCTTGTGTGAATTTTAACAAATTCACAACAAATTCAATGGTAACAAATTCACACATTTGAAAATTTTAGTTTGATAGGGTTGATTGAAATTTGTGATATTTGAAATGATTACAGTTGACATAGATCACAGCTTGATGCCCAGATTTGAGTGCCACATGAATGCATTTGATGGCACCCTACACCTGTGGAAAACCAGAAATTCATGCAAAACACATTACTCTTTCATACTGGCTTGCCTGATCGCAGTCAGAATAGATGAAGTTATGTGCCGTCATGAAGATTGTGCCCATCACCTTCTGGATGCCCTTGTTTGCGGAGGCTTGCGAAATCCCACAGAGACTACATGTGGAGCCCTGGAATAAGCCACTGGTGTAAAGACTGAGCACTGCAGTCACTTTCAGCGGCACTGGCAGTGAATGCCCTCCAAATTTCTCTGGCTCCAAATCTTGCAGAAGGTGGCAGATGTGACCAATCAGATCCCTGAACATGCATAGCCTTTGGCACACTGGTTCTCGGACATCTGTAGGTATGTTAGATGCCTTCTGTAGACCCTGGGTCTAGCAAGATGCCTTCGAGTGATAGCTATCTGGGGTCTATATTCTGCCTATGGAGCAGGCCCAGCCACCCCTTCCTCTTCAAAGTTCTGGTCCTGCCTTTCGGGAGCCAGGCACCTCTGTTGTCTCTTTTTTTACAGCCTGTGGGAAGAAAAAACATGACAGCGAAAACACCAGGCTCCATATTCCGTACATTCCCAACACTTCAGTATCAAAGAGAGAGACTTGGTGAATAGAATTAGTCTCCTAAATGGAATTTGCTTGTTCTCCCCGTGTTTGTGCGGGTCTCACCCCCACAACCCAAAGATGTTCAGGCTAGGTGGCTTGGTCATGCTAAATTGCCCCTTAATTGGGAAAAAAATAATTGGATACTCTAAATTTTTTTTTTAAAGAAATTTTCTCCTAAGGCAACTCTTTTCCATTCATCATCTGAAACTGCCTTTTAAAGCCCACTGATTCATGTCCTGGCCACATTCTGCTTTGGCAATACTGCACACTTTGCCCCACATCACTTGACCAAGTGGCCACAGCTTTGACCACTCTACTGCATCCTGAGCTCTCATCTCGGGTGCAGGTATCCAGACATTCACTCTAAGACTTAGTGCTCAACCTGGTCCAAGAGGTAGCACACCTCAGTACACGGACAAGGATTAGGAGCGTTCGCCTCAGGCAGTGTGCCATTGCCAACTTTCTAAGGGAATATAGTTCCTTACACAGTATGCCAATGGTACAGGCACACCATGGCATCATCGATTTGAAAGTCAATGCACCAAAGATTAAATGCTAAGCAGCAATCAGTGACACTCACACACTTACATAGTGCTTGAGTGGGCATAATTGCATGGCTAATTTAATGCCAGGCATGTCATTAAGTTGCAGCTGAATAGTCTCACCTGTAACGGGGTACTGATGACTGACAAGTTTTTCAATTATCCTTGCCTTTGACATCAGAGTACCTCCTGAAACCCCGCCCCAGATTTCAATGGAACCATCAGTCTGGGATGATTCTCCAGCCCCCCTCTGCACCCACTACATTGCCCAGGCTTCCCTTTCTAGTGTGAGGCCCGCCGAGGCCCCAGTACACTGGATTCAACCCCACTGGTAGCCTGGAATCAAACCCTCGGTAGCCTTTCTATCTTACCCCAGTCTCTCTTCCAGTCTTACCCCAGTTTTACACGTGTCTCCCTTCAAGTCAAATCCCAGTACCCCTTCAAGTCAAGCCTGGTGAACGCCAAGCCAAACTCTGGTACATGCATAGTCAAACCTTGGAGGCCTCTGAGTCAAGCCCCAATACCCCCTCTTCCCCCTGAATGTGTGGAGCCGTTCCATGAGTGCTGCACCCATCTCCAAACACTGCTTGGAGGTCTGCTCATCAGCTGCACATCTTTTGAAGCTAATTATGCCTCGAATCATTCTGACATCACGCCGCAGTGGATGGATTATTTGATGGGGGAGTTTGATTTTGGCATTAGAGCCAGATAATGAGATGCTACTACATTTAAATGAGGTTGCTGAAGTTGAATGGTGGGAAATATGATATCACGGCAAGCTTTCACGACGAAGTAAAATGCTGCTTCGCACTTCTCACAATGTTTTCCACTCCCATCGCCAAACCCACCTGATGCAAACAGGAGTGGAAAATTCCACCTCTTGGATTTGAGTCCATAATATTCATAATAATCTTTATTGTCACAAGTTGGCTTACATTAACGCTGCAATGAAGTTACTGTGTAAAGCCCCTAGTCGCCACATTTAGATGGCTGTTCGGGTACACAGAGAGAGAATTCAGAATGTCCAAATTACCTAACAGCACATTTTTCAGGACTTGTGGGAGGAAACCGGAATGCCCAGAGGAAGCCCACGCAGACACGGGGAGAACGTGCAGTCTTCACACTGACAGCGACCCAAGCCGTGAATCGAACCGTGGCTGTGCTGTGAAGCAACAGTGCTAATATTCATTGGATAGATTACAGCCATGTATCCAAAGGCCTAATGTATCATATTATTATGGACTCAAATCTAAGGGGTGGGATTTATAAAGCATCGGTAATCACTCCTTTGAACTTAGTTGTCTGACATTCTATTTATTCAACGCAAAATAAGAATTTGTTTTTGTGAGCAGCATTGGAATTCTGGATTATCTGAATGTAAATCTGTAACGTGAGTGCAATTAGCCTGTTGGGTAGAATCAGTGAAGGTCATTGACAGTAATAGTGCAAATGGAGCGCATCTGATACTTATCACAAGTGGTGTCATGCTCCAATGCAAATATAAATAAAATATTACTGGTCACCTCATGGGAAAAGGGAGAAAAATGCACAACAAATTAAAAATACCAGCAGATGTTGATGAAATAAAGTCACTACTTTTCTTTTATTTGAATAAGAGATTTTCTTTACAATCAAATGTTTCAGTCTCAGAGAAAATCAATATATCAGGGAGCACAGTCCTCAGTCAAATGACATTATAAGAAAGTGCAAAAAAGAAAAAAAAAAATCTAGTTTATATGAATGATATTTCTTGAAGTTTGCAACATTCATTAATATCCTTATTGTTTTCTCTTGTGGGATTGCTTTCATTTAGTTGTTACTGTAGCACAGATTCAAATATCATACGTTCAAATGACAGGGAATCACTACATACATTCTATTATCCCTATCTCTTTATCTTAAACATACAAAATGTAAGGCCTGATCTCAGGGCCATAATAATTTGTTTCTACAAATTGATTTATTTCTATACTGAAGCTGAACTATTTTGTGTTTGGATGAAATTCTATGAATTATAAGAGGAACATGGGAGAGGAAAAACACAAATAATTGTAAATCATTTTGAAGGGCCTCGACATCAATACCTCATCAATGCAGAATCATGCACAGCACTTGATAACTGTAGAAATATATCTTGAACATGTTTACTAATTCTATTGAAAAATCACATTTTCACGATACTCTCCTCGATGCTGTAGGCAATCTGCCACCATCTGTGCTGAATAGTTGCTGAATAGTTGTGCATATGTAGCAGAGGTAAAGCACTTGGCATTTAGCTGTGATGGTCATTCTTTCAATATGAAACGCTAACTCATGAAATACTAAGTGGAAATTTAGGTTGTGGTATCAGCGTAAAGTCTGCTAAAACATTAATGAATATACATTACTGTATAAAGAATTACAAATCCTATTAAAAGTTAATGACCAATCAAATCATTGAAATTTGAGAGAATAACAACTGATCAGACGCACTGTGGGACATGTTTGTTCTGCATTCACTAGTTTGTTTAATATTTTATATATCTGATTTGCTTCAGAGCAACGCAGAGTTGGCACTAGTTCTAAATCGACAACAAGTAGTGCTTTAAAGTATCTCAACAATTGTAGGTTTTTTACACAAATGTTCATAGCTCTGGCTTCTCAGGCCTTCAGGCCTTTTCTTTGAAAGCTTTTCTTTAATTTCCTCTCAGAGGCTATACCCATGCTTAATCAGTCAAGCACAGTGAAATACATGAGTCAACAGACTAACAACAGTCAACAGATTAACATAATCAAACACAGACCAATTAAGCTATTGAACACATGGGACGTGATTAAAAGGAAAGATTTCAAAGTGTCATTTTAGGTGTGATTGGCGGGTGTCTCTTGATGGCCGTGCTGGTGAGATTGCAGCCTGTATTTAATGGCACTTAGTGTCAGAGATGAGTCCCCATGAGGTTCTCGCCATTACTGGCTTTCGCATTGTCTGACTTACCTGACTCATGCCTCAGCGTCTCGCCGCTAACATGTAGGAGTTGCTTTGAAGTGCTCCCTCACCACTCACTCCAGTCAACACACAAACATGGCAGCGTGCAGACCTGCTCCTTGCTTTGGAGATGCCGACCTGATCAGGCTTCTCTCTGCTGTGGATGCGAGATGGGACATGCGGTTCCTCTGAGGGGGTCAAGGACCAGCAGCTGTGTCACCAATACTGCCTGGGAGGCACTGGCAGTGGCTGTTCGTGCAGGCAGCATGATCAGGAGGACCAGCTTCCAATGTAGGAAGAAGACCAACGCCCTCCACTGAACTGCAAGGGTAAGTTACCACCTCTCTCCTGACATCAGCTCCACCCGCCATCCCTAAAATTGCCAACACCCCCACCTCCACAAATCACTGGCTGACACCTCATGTCCTTCACACATCCGTCTTTGTGCCTGTTGCTCAGCACCCCTTGGCACCCACCAGCATAACACCTTTGTTGTGTTATTCACCATGGGGTAACACGAACTGCAACACGATGCAGTTAAATGATCAAGCATACACCAAGCATAGTCGTTGGTTCAATAAGATTTATTGAACTTCAGTAACGAAGCACACAGCTGCCTGTGGGTTGACTCTCTACAACTCTAAGTAAACTAATATTAACTATCTAGATCAGGCTAGCTCGGATCCACGTGTAGAAGGTGTTGAATGATTTGTACACCCTGACTGTCACTACAGTTGTCACCAGTGGAAAGAGGCAGAGTACTAATACCTTGTGTGTTTTATAGTTGGAAGCTCCCCTGTGGTGTTCTGTCTGGTGATTGGTCGTGTTCTGTTCTGCATGTTGATTGGCTCACTTGGGTGTCTGTCACTGCCTGCTTTTACCTCATGATGTGCATGGGTTAGGGTTAGATGCATATTAGGTGCATATTATGACAATCTCCCTTTTTTTTAAATTGTCGGCTGCTTGGGGCATATACAAGATATTTACAAAAGTGACTATATACAGCAATTCATGAATAAATGGATATGTACATGTAAGGTGTCTAGTGTGCAGAAACATAACAGTATATATACAAAGGAACTATTTATAAGTCAAGTCGTTGGGGCTGTTGTTGGATTCTTGTGGACCGCCTGAGAGGTGGACGTGGGGATGATGGTGTCTTGACAGGTTGGCATGCAGCCAGACTGGTGGCCTCGTGGAGCGAGGTGTCCGGATAAGGCAGAACGACATCTGGGAACGTGAGATCCAGTGGTGGGCAGGCAAGTTTGCGAAGTGCCCTTCTGTTGCACTAGACAATAGACCCATCAGCCATGTGAACCACAAACGACCTGGGAGCAGCCTGTCAAACAACAACAGCTGGAGCTGACCAGCCTCCACCAGGCAACTTGACGCGAACAGTCTCCTTTGGAGAGAGCGCGGGCAGATCAGTAGCATGAGTATCATATGTCAGCTTTTGCCGTGTTCTGATCTGCTGCATCTCTTGCAGCGCTGGAAGGTGATCCAGGTCAGGTACATGAATGGCCGGAACAGTCGTCCGCAGGTTACGATTCATAAGGAGCTGTGCCGGAGACATACCGTTGGACAGAGGGGTTGCCCTGTACGCCAGAAGGGCAAGATTAAAGTCCGAAGCTGAGTCCGCAGCCTTACAGAGCATCTGTTTCACCATATGGACCCCTTTTTCGACCTTCCCATTAGATTGGGATCGAGGTGATGTGCTGGAAGTGGTATTGCTTTGCGAAGTTGGACCATTCTTGACTATAGAAACAGGGACCATTGTCGCTCATAACCGTGAGTGGGATTCCATGCCTGGTAAATGCCTCCTTGCAGGCCTTTATGACAGTCCTGTATGTTAGGACAGACAGGTTCACTACCTCAGGGTAACTGGAGAAGTAATCAATTATCAGAATCTAGTCATGCCCGTTGGCGTGAAAAAGGTCAACTCCGACCTTAGACCACGGAGAGGTCACGGCCTCGTGCTGCTGGAGCGTTTCTTTGGGCTGAGCAGGCTGGAAGCGCTGGCAGGTCGCACAATTGAGGACCATGTTTGATATATCCTTATTGATGCCGGGCCAATAGACAGCCTGCTGGGCCCTGCGCCTGCACTTCTCAATACTGAGGTGTCCCTCGTGTATCTGCGTGAGCACCAAGCTCTGGAGGCTGCGCGGAATGACGATGCGATCCAATTTAAGGAGGATCCCCTCGACAATATTAGGTCATCCTTTACATTATAGTATTGGGGCACTGCCCTTTCTGCCAGCCATTCATGATGTGATGTATGACCCGCTGCAGAAGAGGGTCCTTTACGGCCTCTTCTTGAATGATGACGAGTCGTTCGTCGGATGTCGGGAGAGTGCTGGCACACAGTTGCACCTGTGCCTCAATGTCGTGTATGCAATCTACCTGTTCACAGGACGAGGTGGTGGCACGCGACAGGGCATCCGCGATTATTATCTCCTTTCCAGGTGTATAAACCAGTTCAAAATCATACCTGTGGAGTCAAAGGAGAATGAGCTGGAGCCTGGGTGTCATGTCATTTAAGTCCTTGTGTATAATGTGCAATAGGAGTCTGTGGTCCGTCTCTACTGTAAAGGTCGGGAGACCATAGACATAATCGTGGAATTTCACAATGCCCATGAGAACGCCGAGGCAAACTTTCTCTATTTGAGCATATCGTTGCTCAGTGTGGGTCATGGCCCTTGCCGCGCAGAGCTTCCTGCTGGACTCGTCCAGTTGTATCTGCCAGAAGCCACGCGATGCATCCAGCTTTGTAAAGAACTTGGCATGTGCCATCTCACTGGTCAGCTCCTCCCGCTTTGGGATCGGATAGCGTTCCCTCATAATGTTGCGGTTCAGATCCTTGGGATCGATACAAATGCGCTGTTCTCCAGAGGGCTTCTTGACACAGACCATTGAGCTGACCCAGTCAGTTGGTTCTGTCACCTTGGATATTATTCCCTGATCTTGGAGCTCCTGCAGCTGCGCCTTTAGACCGTCTTTTAGAGGCGTCGGCACCCGGCGTGGGGCATGGATGACAGACGTGGCATCATACCTGAGCAGAATTTTATAGCGGTAGGGCAGCATACCCATCCCACTGAACACATCTGGGTATTGCAATAGTAGCTCCTCAATGTCAGCCTGAAGAGTGCTGTTGGCAGAAGACATGGCATGTACACGCTGGACGAGATGGAGTAGCTTGCATGCATGGGCACCAAGCAGAGAAGCCTTGCCGGGCTTGACGATCTCAAACTGCAAAGTGGCCTTGATGGCCTTGTTGGATACATGTAGGTGACAGGACCCGAACGCAGTGATGGCATTTCCATTGTAGTCGAGAACTGGCAGGCCGGCGGAAGAATTGTTGGCTGCCTTTGGATACGAGCAAGATCTGCTTGGGATATTAGATTGGCCAAAGCACCGGTGTCCACCTTGAACCGGATGCTATAATCGTTGACTTGTACTGTTGCATGCCACTCATCCGCATAATCCACATTGAGGATGGGTGTGTGTGTTGCTGAATGCAAGGAGGCCTTGTCATGCATGGTGATGATGCCCACTCGATATGGGGACTTCAGGCAGTCGTCCTCTGGATCCGTGATGGGATCAGGTTCCAAATCCAGCAGCTCCTGCTGCACACTTCGAACGCGTCTGCGTTGGAACTGGGATCGCTGGCCCCCTATCGGAGGTGCAGACCTGCACAAAGCCGCATAATGGCCAAGCTTCTTGCAGTTGTGACATCGCCTGCCTCTTGCAAGACATTGCCGCTTTAAATGGGCGGTGCCTCAGTTGGGGCATATCATCACGTCGATGTCGTGATGCTCTGTGCGGTCAGCCGCCGCTCGCCCCTGCGCAGTGTAGTTTTCGGACGCTTCGCTCTCCCGACCATGGTACACATGCGTGGGATCCCTGGAAAAGCGCGCGAAATGGCCGCCTTCATCGATGCTCAGGGGCCGCATTCGGGCGATGGCCTGTACACTCTCAGTCTCGTGGGAGGCAGTTGGTCCTGCTCTGCCGACTTAAGGAGGGGATAGCGACTTTCTGCCTGTTCGTGGACTTTGCACGTCTCGATGGCCACTGGAAGGGTCATATTTTTTATTTTTAGGAGCTGCTCCCGCAGGGCGCAGAGTGGACGCCAAACACAATCTGATCCCTGATGAGGGAGTCAGCGGTGTCACCGTAGTTGCAGAATTGCGCTAGAATGTGAAAATAAGTGAGAAAAGACTGGAAAGGCTCATCCTTACCCTGAAGGCACTGCTGGAAGATATAACGCTCGAAGCTTTAATTTGTTTCAACCTTACAGTGAATGTCGAATTTGGCTAAGATGGTCTGGAACTTGGTCTTGTCCTCACCATCTGCAAAAGTGAGCGAATTGAAGATTTGGATGGCCTGGTTCCCCACAGTCGACAGTAGCGGCGCGATTCTTTGGGCATCAGACGCACTTTCGAGGCCCGAGGCCTCAAGTTATAGACTGAATTTCTGTTTGAATACCCGCCAGTTGGCGCCAAGGTTCCCGGAGATCCGGAGCTGTGGAGGTGCCTGGATCTTTTCCATGCCGCTGGAAGGCAGTTGCTGTTTGTCAGTGAATTTTGAAAGGTAAATTACTTGGAAGCAGTAGTCACTTCTGGTATCATGTCAGGTTATTCAGCCTGGGGTAACACGGACTGCAACACGATGCAGTTAAATGATCAAGATAACACCAAACGTAGGCGTTGATTCAATAAGATTTATTGAACTTCAGTAATGAAGCACACAGCTGCCCGTGGGTTGACTCTCTACTACTCTAAGTAAACTAACATTAACTATCTAGATCAGGCTAGCTCTGATCCATGTGTAGAAGGTGTTGAATGATTTGTACACCCTGACTGTCACTACAGTTTGCACCAGTGGAAAGAGGCAGAGTGCTGATGCCTCGTGTGTTTTATAGTTCAAAGCCCCCCAATGGTGTTGTGTCTGATTGGTCGTGTTCTGCTTTGTATGTTGATTGGCTCACCTGGGTGTCTGTCACTGCCTGCTTTTACCTCATGATGTGCATGGGCGCATAGTATGACAACCTTCATGTCCAGTTGTGATGACTACACATGCCACCTGCCATTGCCCCCTAATCCATCAAGCGCACGGTTCACAAAGCCCTCTGTTTGTGCCCGCAGGAGAAGATAGCCCATAATAAGTGGCTAAGGGCCAAGATGGGGCGCAGAGCACCAGAGGTCCGAGTCCTCATCCCCTGTGAAGAACGGGCCTGGAGATTGCAGGGTTGACCGAGAAGAGAGCAGTCATTGACAGCGAGGTTGGCCTGTGCTGCAGAGGTGACGATCCACTGCCCCTTTGGATTGTTTGGATTGTTTTTGGATTTGGATTGTTTTGGATTTGTTTATTGTCATGTGCACCGAGGTACAGTGAAAAGTATTTTTCTGCAAGCAGCTCATCAGATCATTCAGTACATTGAGGGCAGCACGGTAGCATGGTGGTTAGCATAAATGCTTCACAGCTCCAGGGTCCCAGGTTCGATTCCCGGCTGGGTCACTGTCTGTGCGGAGTCTGCACGTCCTCCCCGTGTGTGCGTGGGTTTCCTCCGGGTGCTTCGGTTTCCTCCCACAGTCCAAAGATGTGCGGGTTAGGTGGATTGGCCATGCTAAATTGCCCGTAGTGTCCTAAAAAGTAAGGTAAAGGGGGGTTGTTGGGTTACGGGTATAGGGTGGATACATGGGTTTGAGTAGGGTGATCATGGCTCGGCACAACATCGAGGGTCGAAGGGCCTGTTCTGTGCTGTACTGTTCTATGTTCTATGGGAAGAAAAGGGAATTAAACAAATTCAAGAAAATACAAGAAAATAAATAATAGGGCAACACAAGATATACAATGTAAATACATAAGCATTGGAATCGCTTGAAGCATACAGGGTGTAGTGTTAATGAGGTCAGTCAATAAGAGGGCTATTTAGGAGTCTGGTGATAGTGGGGAAGAAGCTGTTTTTGAGTCTGTTCGTGCGTGTTCTCAGACTTCTGTATCTCCTGCCCGATGGAAGAAGTTGGAAAAGTGAGTAAGCCGGGTGGGAGGGATCCTTGATTATGCTGCCCGCTTTCACCAGGCAGTGGGTGGTGTAGATGGAGTCCATGAATGGGAGGCAGGTTCGTGTGATGGACTGGGCTGTGTTCATGACTCTCTGAAGTTCCTTGCGGTCCTGGGCTGAGCAGTTGCCATACCAGGCTGTGATGCAGCCAGATAGGATGCTTTCTATGGTGCATCTGTAAAAGTTGGTAAGGGTTAATGTGGACATGCCGAATTTCCTTAGTTTCCTGAGAAAATATAGGCACTTTCTTGGTGATAGTGTCGACCTGAGTGGATCAGGACAGATTTTTGGTGATGTGCACCCCTAGGAATTTGAAACTGCTAACCATCTCCACCTCAGCCCCGTTGATGCTGATAGGGGTGTGTACAGTACTTTGCTTCCTGTAGTCAATGACCAGCTCTTTAGTTTTGCTGGCATTAAGGGAGAGATTGTTGTCATTACACCACTCCACCAGGTTCTCTATCTCCCTCCTGTATTCTGACTCGTCATTATTTGAGATCCGGCCCACTATGGTCGTATCGTCAGCAAACTTGTAGATGGAGTTGGAACCAAGTTTTGCCACGCAGTCGTGTGTGAGAGTAGAGTAGGGGGCTAAGCACGCAGCCTTGCGGGGCACCGGTATTGAGGACTATTGTGGAGGAGGTGTTGGTGTTCATTCTTACTGATTGTGGTCTGTTGGTCAGAAAATCGAGGATTCAGTTGCAGAGTGGAGAGCCAAGTCCTAGGTTTTGGAGCTTTGATATGACCTTGGCTGGGATTATGGTGTTGAAGGCGGAGCTGTAGTCAATAAATAAGAGTCTGATGTAGGAGTCCTTGTTTTCGAGATGCTCTAGGGATGAGTGTAAAAGTTGGGCAGCACGGTAGCATTGTGGATAGCACAATCGCTTCACAGCTCCAGGGTCCCAGGTTCGATTCCGGCTTGGGTCACTGTCTGTGCGGAGTCTGCACATCCTCCCCGTGTGTGCGTGAGTTTCCTCCGGGTGCTCCGGTTTCCTCCCACAGTCCAAAGATGTGCGTGTTAGGTGGATTGGCCATGATAAATTGCCCTTAGTGTCCAAAATTGCCCTTAGTGTTGGATGGGGTTACTGGGTTATGGGGATAGGGTGGAGGTGCTAACCTTGGGTAGGGTGCTCTTTCCAAGAGCCGGTGCAGACTCGATGGGCTGAATGGCCTCCTTCTGCACTGTAAATTCTATGAAATGGCGTCTGATGTGGACCGGTTGCGACGGTATGCGAATTGAAGTGGGTCAAGGCGTTCCGGGAGTATGGAGGTGATGCGCTTCATGATCAGCCTTGTGAAGCACTTCATTACGACTGACGCAGGGCCACTGGGCGGTCACCCAAATGACCTGTCTCAAATGAATTATTCATGTCAGACAAAATGATCCTTCCCTCTCAGTGACCACATGTCCATTCTCTCGCAGGTTCTCCATCTGGTTGGGCCGAGCCATCCAGAGTTGTCTCCCACCCCAGCCACCCAAGACAACACCTCAGAGGAGAGCTCTGAGGAGAGCACCATCGAGGTGTCACAGCTCACACCTTCCACCAGTGCTGAGACACACCGCTTAGTGGGTGACACTAGTGAGCAGGCTTTTGGGGCACAGTCTGGTGAGCACCCCACAGTTGCTTATCCACATCAGATGGAGGCAGGAACATCCAAGGGAGTCAGCAGTCAGAGATCTGCTGGATCCCAGGATGCTGCTGGGTCACAGTAAGATGCTGAGCCTCTGGACTGGGTTATCCCAGAGCTGGTGCAGATTCTATGACATGGCTGTAAGAATCAGTGGGGGAGTGCATCAGCGACGTTCCAGAGAGTGCATAGCCAGTTAGAGGAGTCTACGGGCGCAGGAGATGGTCTCGACAATGCATGGCACCGAGGCCAACACTGCTATGGTGGTGACAGCAGTAGAAAGTCTGGAGCGTAACATCAGCGCCTTGACCGGTGGTGTCCAAGGCATGGCTCAGTCTGTGATGATCATGGCTGAGGGAGGGGAGGAATCACAATCTGTAGCTCGAGAGAATGGAAATGTCCAATGTTCACTATTAAAACATCTTAAATCCGCTGACAGTGCCAACACAGGCCCATCACCTTTCAAATAGCGGTGATCCGTCTCCAAAATCGCACTCTGCCATTCCACCCTCACACTCCTATCTAAATGTGCTTATAGGAGATTACCTCCCCTCGTATGGTTTAAGGGCCTCCCACAATGTGGAGGGAGAGACCGAGTCATTCCTGTTAAACTTAATATATTCCTTGATGGTTGCAGGCACGTACTTACAAAACCCTTTCTCCGTTAGTAACGCCACATCTAATGTCCATGGCGAGAGCTGAATGGGAGGCACCAGGGTTTATGGGGAGAAGGCAGGAGAATGTCGATGAGAAACATATCAGCCATGAGTGAATGGCAGAGCAGACGCGATGGACTGAATGGCCTAATTCAGCTCCTATGTCTTAGGGTCTTATCTCTAGCACCAAGTCCACAAAATGTGTAGCATGATCAGAGATCACTATATCCAAATATTCCTCCCTTTTAAGCCACAGGAGCAGGGTCCTGGCCAGTAGAAAGGAGTCAATCCTGGAATAGACATTCTGCCCATGGGAAAAGAACCAAAACTCCTTATCGCTTGGGTCAGAAATCTCCACTGGCCTGCCCGCCTCCCACCTGCTCTATAATGGCCAGAAGCGGCTTCACTACTCCTAGCAGAGCCAACAATTTAGGCCTGGGCTAGTCCACTTTAGGATCCAGTACACAATTAAAGTCCCCTCCCAAAACCCGCTGGTGCATACTTAAATTGGGACTGGAAGCCAACAGATTCTGAATGAATGTCAAATCATCCTAGTTGGAGGCATAGACATTCGCCAGGGATCCACTGACCCCCATATATTTAGCATTAGGATCCACTGTGCTCCTGGTGACCGACAAGGGGACCCACTTATTATTGGCACACCTCGGGCTCTTCTATCAAAACTTGATTAAACATATATCTCGACGATCCCTCCGCAGTCTGGTCTAATCTCTTACCCGCATGTGAGCCTCCTGCAAAAATACCCGGGATTTTCACAGTAACTTCAATGCAGTGTTAATGTGAGCCTACTTGTGACACTAATAATGATTATTATTATTTAGACTCCTTAGGTGAGCAAAAACTCTCGACCTCTTCACTGGGACACCCAATCCCCTTATATTTCAGGTGAGCAACTGATTTGGGGGTTTCCCCACCCACTTTCATCCCAGAATCAGCCATTCCACCATCTGGAACTACTAAGTAAAAGCTCAAAAAGAACAGGCCATGCATCTTCCCAAGATGGCCATCAAACCCACCCCCAGAGTAAAACAAAGAAAATACAACTGTCACCATCAGCAAACTAACACCTCCCCCCTCCTCCCATTCCCATCCAACCCAAATACACAAACTGAAACCAAACCCAGGATCAAAACACACTTCCCCCAAGTCCCACCCAGGGCGCCAAGCCCGCCAAACCTCACCAAACCGGTTTAATGGCTGCAGCTCCTCCTCCCATCTCACTCTCATTCGCTAGCCTTGTTTATTGCTAGCTGGGCAGTTCCCCCGCCCACCCCAGGACAAAGAAAAAGACAACAACCTTGCCCACCTCAGAGATAAAACATTCATCATGTTACTGCCCCCCTCATAAAAATTCCCCATCAACCCCACACACAGAAAAACACATTTTATCAACAAATATCCACAACTATATACAAGATATCCCAACACCCTTTCAAACCCATACACATTAAAGAACTCATACAATTAAATAGACCCAAGGCCATGCTTTTTAATGAAAGTGTCCGCTTCCTCTGATGCCTCAAAGTAGTAGTCCTTTGACTCATATGTGACCCGCAACATTGCTGAGTACACCATCCCAAACCAAACACCTTTCTAGTACAGAATGACTTTAACCTTATTAAAGGCTGCCTGCTTCCGGGCCAGCTCAGCCCACATATCCTGGTAAATCCTCAAGGGGTTTCCTTCCCACTTAGAGTCACGGTGTTCTTAGGCCCATTTCAGGACCCTTTCTTCTCCCTAAAGCTGTGAAATCGAATAAGAATTGTTTGAGACTTCTGCCAAAGAATCAGATGGGCCCTGTCCAGTTCAGGAGAGGGCGCAAGACACCATTGGGCATCATCTTCCCAAACATTTGCGATAGATATGGGAATCCATGGGATTCGGGCCTTCCACCCCCTCTGGCAACCACATGACTCAAGCCACATGACCGATTTTCGTGATCATCAACCATCGGCCACCACTGCCATTGCGGCTCCCAATGATGCAAGCTGCTCACCTTGGGTTTGTCAATGCCTTCTCCACACTCTCTATTGCCTCGCCATGCTTCTTTCCTGCCTCGGTGGTCTTATCAAGTTTCACCCGGATGGGGCACAGCACTTCCTCAATCGATTTTCATAGACTCTCCGACACTAACTTCCATTGCTTGTCAATGTGTTTGTCAAACTCCTTTGTGAGCACATGTAAGAGCATGTCTGCTGTTATCATGGTGGCCATCGTCGACAAAGCTGCAATCGCCATTTTTTCTGCTGACAAACTGCACAAAACCTCCGAGTCCTCCAAAAAATTACCTTCTGTGGGTTGTTTGTTTCCTTTTCTTTTTAGCATGTGCTTGGTGCAGGAACCCTGTATTACCAATGCAAAAAGTTTTCCTCCAAAAATCTCCCCCACAATAGGGATATCTCCCCTAAAAAAACGGATCCTGGTCGGAGCTACCTAGTGAGTGACCTTCCCTCACATGCCGCCACCATATGTTTGAACTCCAATAAGTTGGTTAAACACAATTTCCCTTTCACAAAACCAAGTCAGCATTGCCTGATTACCGTGAACTTGTCCAAGTGCCCTGCAATAACGTTTTTAACAATAGCTTCTAACACTCTCCCAACAACAGATGTTAAGGTTACTGGCTTGTGGTTTCCTACTTTCTATATCCCTCCTTTTTGAATAATGGAGTTACATTTGCTTTCTTCCAATCTAACATGACCTTCACCAAACCTATGAAGAGGGTCATGCTCGGGTACTGTCCATGCATACCCTGGTATCTCCCAGGGGATGCCAGGGCGGGTTCCAAGGTTTGGTCACCGGCCGCTGAGATGGTCGATAAAATGGCACCTGATCCTCACAATTCTAAGTTGCTGCCAGGGCAGGCAAACCATTGGCCCCGCCAGGGATACATCATAGGACCCAATCTTTGACGTTTTTTGGTCTAAACCCCAGAGTATATTTCTGAGAAAGCGCAACTGACATCAGCGGCTTCATTGTTGCTTTTACTATCGGATGCAGCCTTTGGTGATTTCTGGGGAAACCTTGTTCATGAAATGAGTTTGATCTGGCACCAAATTGGCAACTATGCTCAGAAAGACTAGTATGGGAAACAAAAATACTGCCATGCTAGGACTTCTGTTCTGAATTTGGGGTAGAGGAGAGGGAGAACCTAACTGTGCTTTGTCTGACCTGACAGCATTCACATATGAGTTACACCAGATAACCAAAATTGGAAGGCATACCATTCCCTATACCTCTTCAAACAGAAGTTCAGAACATGATCGTAGGTGTTGAGATTAAACCAAGAAAACAATTCTTATTCATTTAGATTTAATTTTATAATGTTTAAGTTCCTAAAGCAGAAAAACAAGTAGATTTGCATTTATAAAGCACCTTTCATGACCTCAGGGTGTTCCAAAACTTTCAACCCAATGAAATACTTTTGAAGAGTAGTTACTGTTGTAATTTAGGAAATGCTGCAGCTAATTTGCACACTGAAGCTCTCACAAGCAGCAATGTAATAACGACTAGTCAATCTGTTTTACTAAAGTTCATTGAGGGATAAATATTGGTCAGGACAGTATGGATAAATTATCTCATTTATGAAATAGTGCTGCAAGATATTGACTTTAGAGGTTTTGGTTTAACATGTCCAAAATAAATCACCTCCAACTGTGCAATATTCCCTCTATACTGCATTGAAGCATCAGCCAGATATTTATCTTCAAGGACCTCAAGTGGGACTTGAACCCACACCTTCTGATTCAGAGGTAAGAGTGTCCTCAACTAAGCCAAAGTTGACAAGCAAGCTGAGCTTGTTTTGATATGTACGAAGATTCCACACATGGGGCAGAGTTTGAAACATGGTTTCCCTTTATTAGTCCAGTGAGGTTGATGAGAACTGCACATTTTTAAAAAAAATCACAGTAATTCTATACAATGGTTCAACCACACATTACAGGTAGAAGTGTCAGACAAAGGAAGCTCACTTGGATGTTTCTCCTCACATTTCCTGGTCAGTACAGTCCCATCAACTAATATATCATCACCCACAAACCTAAAAGCACAGTGTCCTCAGAAGTTACTTTAATTAAAATTAAGAATAATTAACTGATATATTACATTGCTATTCCAGTTATTGTACAGAGCAAATTTTATATTACAATCATTAAAATCCTCATCACGTTTGCCAGACAGGACAAAACATCATTACCCAAGTTATAAAGGATAGCCAAGAACTAACATTAGTTACGAACACACAGTTTCACTTAATTTGTTCAGGTTAGCCATTGCTAGACAAAACTATGAAATACTGTAGTAGCAATAGGTCAGAAATTTAACACACAATAAGCACCTAAAGAAGCTGGGTAATGTGCCTGGTCCTTCACCTCACAACATGATATGCTAAAATTAGATTTTTAAAAATAAACATTTATTGCTTTTTTTGTATTTATTTTTACAATCTTGCTATTACAATAAAGAGGAGAATATTCAAAATCCAAGGAAGGAAATGTAAACCTCAGTTTGGCATCATGTGATACAACGAGCTAAAAGACCTGAAAACTTTATCTAATAATAGTCTGAACAGAGATAAAACACTAGAGGTACTACAGGTAATGAATGACTAAGTCAAAAACCTTTATATTGCTATTAGTATATACTTACAAAGTTTAGAACTCAGTTTAGCAAACATGTGAAGACAATTTTCCAATGACAGACATGAGAATCTCTCAATATAAATGAGCAATGTTCAAATAAACAAAATGTCGCCTGCTTTTGCCCGAAGCTAAATGAGTTTAGGTGAATAGTGTAACTGGGATATGTCAGTGTGGGGAGTAGGATGGCATCAGCACTATTCACAGGAATCTTGCATTTTCTTTTCTCAACATATCATGAAGTTAAACTGATCTAAAATGTACTTATCCATGCTTTAGTTGGCTGAGTTGAAATGCCCATCAGCCATGATTGAATGGCGGAGTGGACTCGATGGGCCGAATGGCCTTACTTCCACTCCTATGTCTTATGGTCTTATGGTCTTTACGTTTCCTTCAAAATATATGGAATTTGTGGGATAATGCTACGATGGCTTAACAAATATCGGGCTGTAATTTCAGAGCACATTTGACAATTCTATTTGAAATCTCAAGTAAATCTTGAGTAAACTCTTCATATTTTTCTCCTGAAATATTAACTCATTTCTAATTTAAGGTGAAGGACAGAAATGAAAGCACCTTTCATGATTAAACATACGTGGTGGGAGTGGTGACATGGTTCATTTTCTAAGTTGCTCAGTTGCAAGTTCATTGTAAAGCTACTTTATGGGAAATGTGCATTGGTCCATGTGTCCAGCAGACACACAGACAGCTTTAGCCATCTCAGTTTTACACCTCTCCAACAGTTTTAATATAATAGTGTACACTAGCATCTAACTTGTGGTTACATTCTTAATTTAATTCTTCAAAAGAAGGCTGCATTTACAGTGCATAGCTGTAACAAACAAAACAACATTGTTATATTTACATAAAATAAAAATAACTCAGTTTAACATTAGTAAATCTGTAACTACATTTCAGCATTTAGTAAATAAAATATTTGAAACACCCCAGATATTTAATCCCAACTCTTGTTTGTAATGTAACACCACATCCAAATGTCAGGAAAAATGCTGAACAAGCTGCATATTCCACCAATTAGATTATTGTTTATATACCATGTGTAAAACAGTACTAATTTACTGTACTTTTCCTTTTCCATTCGATTTTCTTTTAATTGAATATCCGTCAACTTTCCTCACACATTTCAGCAGCTGTATTCATGTAAACTTCATTTATACAGAGTGTAAAGAGGGATACCATCCCAGGATGACTAATGCAAGTTCTTGGATGGTAAATGAAAGGATGCCTACAAAATACTGTGGCTTCCTTCACTAGTAGCACATTTGGTTTCTGTTACCTACGCAAGCTTCGCTGCGCCTCTTTCAGCAAGGTGTCAAAATCCATCGAGTCGTACTTGCTTTTAGTTGAAGCAGGGTCAAAATCATCTGAATTGTGATCTACAATAAAGGAGGAATGTTTTGTGAATACTGTTTTTCGTAAAGGTTCATCATTTTTTCTTTTTTGGGATTGCTTTAATGATAATAGGTGAAGAAAGATGTAAAAGAACTCAAAGAAATGTTACCATTTTAGACATGAGACTATGGATTTTTGGTTAATAAAGACTGACCTTGTGCCTCAAAAGGAAATGTTGGAGAGGTGTGAAACTGCAATGGTCTTTAAAATCATGAGGACATGAGGAACTGGGTTCAATCATTCAAAACATTTTATCTAAGTGTAATTAATATTATTTTTTACTCTGATTTTCAGAAACTGTTAATTTGTGTTCATCATTTTTCTCAGTAATTTACAATAGTACGTGAATAATAATGGTTGGGTAGCACAAATCTTTGAATGTTCATTAACCACAGGATCATAGATTAAGAGCGCGATTTAACAGAAAAATTTCTAACTGTCATTCTGGATGGGATTGGCAGGTTGTTTCTCGACAGCCACGGTGGCGCAATTGCGGCCCGTATTTAACGGCACTTAGTACCAGAAATGAGTCCCCACGAGCTTCTTGCCATTACTGGCTGCCTTGCTGTCTGATTTGCTAACATGGGGGGGGTGATTTTAAGCCTCCCTTACCACTCACGCCATGTTAACATACAAGCATGGCAGCATACAGGCCTGCTCCTTGCTTTGGCAATGCTGACCTGGACAGACATTTTGATGCCGTTGATGAGAGATGGTGTATCATGTTTCTCTGAAGGGGTTGGAGGGCCAGCAGCAGGACTACCAATTCTGCCTGGGAGGCAGTGGCAACGGCTGTCAGTGCAGGCAGCATGGCAAGGATGGTCAGCGACCAATGTCGGAAAACGACCAACGACCTCCATCGAGCTGCAAGGGTAATTTATTACCTCTCTCCTAGGATCGTTTCTGCCTGCCACCCTTTAAATTCCCAACCCAACCCACAACAAATCACTGTTTTGACACCTTGCACCCGTCCCACATCGTGCTTGCTCCTCAACCCCGCCTGGCAGCCTCCAAAACACCCCTTCATGTCCAGTTACGGTGCTCACACATGCCACCTGCTGTAGATCCCCCGATCCATCAAGCAGAAGGCTCACAATGCCCTCTTGTTGACCCCACAGGAGAAGACAGCCCACAATAAGCAGGAAAGGGCCAAAACAGGCAGAGTATCAGAGATTCGAGTCCTCACCCCTTCTGAGGAACAGGCCCTGGAAATCGTGGGGTTGGCCAAGGAGTGAGCAGTCACTGACAGTGAGGTTGGCCTGCACTGCAGAGGTGAGAATCCACTCCCCCTTCACCCAGATGACCTGCCTCAAGGTGAATTGTTTACGTCAGGCAAAATTAACCTCCCTTTCACTGACCCCATGTTCATTCTCTCGCAGGATCTCGATCTGATGTTGCTGGGCCATATGGAGTTGTTCCCCCCTCCCTGCCAGCCCCCCAAAAGACCACCTCGGAGGACAGCTCTGAGGAGACAACCATCGAGGCTTCACAGCTATCACCCCCACCTTCCACCAGCGTGGAGGCATACGCCTCGGTGGGCAACATTGGTGGACAGGCTTCTGCGTACAATCTGGTGAGCACCACACAGTTGCTGATGCACATCAGGTGGAGGCAGGAGCATCCAAGGAGGTCAGCAGTTGGAGGTCTGCTGGATCCCAGGACTGAGCTGAGTCCCAGTCAGATGCCAAGCCTCTGGACAATATTATCCCAGAGCTGATGCAGATGCTGCAACACCACCGTGAGATTCAGGAGGGAATGTCAGCGACATTCCAGCAAGTACATAGCTGATGGGAGGAGGCCCAAAGGCTGCAGGCGCAAGTGATCAGCAGTTAGGTTTTCAGGGTGTGCAGTAGTCTCCTGCACATGGGGTGTCACCTCCAGCCAGCGTCAGCGCTGCTGCCTTCTCCACTGTCCGGTCACATGGACTATCACCAGCAACTCAAGGGCAATCTCTATGAGACCAACACCACCATCCATTTAGTCTCTGTAAACAATTGGAGAAGGAGAGAGACCGACAATCGTTTGGGGCTTCCAACCCGGAACCCTCAAATTCCTCAAGCCTCCCCCATACTTACTTGTCCTTTCTTCTCTCAGAGTATCATCCAGCGAGCCAGTTGTGCTGGAAATCTCTCTCTCTGCTCGCTCACCCTGGCCATAGCACAAGCCCCTGGTGCCAGACTCCTGCCAGAAAACATTAGGGAGCCATGCTCAAGTGCCCTCTCCTGATCCACACTCTTACTCTTTGGTGCGAGGACATCTCCAGTGCTGATGCCCAGCTCGAGCATTTGATTGCTGGCTGCTGCTTCCATGGTGCTGATGCTTATGAAGGACATGCAAAGTGTTCAAGCTTCAAAGTTTCATTGAAATGCGATGCAATAATCACTGTCTGAGACATGGCACGTGTATCTACGAGAATCCACTTGAGAATATTTTATTTATTAAATGATCAACAGTAACAAGATTTGAAAATCAACCATGTAACATTCCACATGGCACACTAACCATTAAACAACAAGGAAACTAACCATTAAACACAAAAAAACAAACACATGGTGTTGCCCCTCGCAGTTTCCACAACAGAAAAAGAGGATAAGCCTGACAATGCATTATCACGTCCGTGACTCTGTCGTAGAAATGATCTGTCCATCAATGTGTTTCTTGTCCCATGTATCAGTGCCATTCTCCATCCAGGATCCGTAGCTGCACAGGCCCTCTCACACGGCCTAATGTCAATGGAACCAAATTCTGGCACCACATATTCCACTGGCACTCAAGGTGGAGTTTAACCTGCGATGATGTGCCAGTTACATGCAGCACTTACCACACCAGCAACGGTAATCTGTGAAAGCATTTCTTAAATGGTGCCATCAGTTGGCCATGTGGGATAATGTCGCGCACCAGCTCCCACAGCATCTTCTTGCTTCAAACCAGATTGCCTTCTGGACTCATAATTCCCCCTGAGCCATGTGTTCCAGGACCCAAGTATCTTAGAAAAAATTGTCCTTTTCAGCTACATAAAAGAAAACAGCAACAGCAACCTCCAGGCATTTGCAGGCACCAGCAGGAGCAAGCAGCAACCACAGCCTGCAAATATTTAGTTTATTGACAGTATCAAAGTATAGAAGACAATACAATTAGGACATCAATCACTTGGCACCCAGAACACACACACACGCGCCCCCCCCCGCCCCGTCCCAAACCTGACCTACATCAGCGGAAAGGCACACCAGCCCAACCCACCGGAAAAGGCCACTCCAACATGGAACATGGTGAAGGTGAGAGAGAAAACCATTCCACCCCACCCAAGAGGGCACAGTTCAGCCCAGAACAGGTCTGGCAAATGATAAGCCAAACCAAATACAGAGCAACCACTGAAGGAGAATACAAAACAGGCAGAGGGGCAACAAAGTCACCGGCTGTACACAAAGGACAAAAGACAAAGCGAAAAAACAGCCTTTCTGAGGGCCAGGCCACAGGAACAGGGGGGCGTTAACAAGTGATCCACAAGTCCAGAACAGAATACACAGTCAACGCACAAAACAGACCACAAAAAACATCTACAGACTACAGCCTCTAGACATTTGCAGTGAAGCACCATCAAACACAACCTGCAGCTGGGAAGTGCTCTCACAACTAACAAGACCAATTCCATATTAGCAGTAGTCTGCAGCTCTGAAGCTAGAGGCTGCTCACAATCAAAAGGTGTTAAAGTGACCTTCAACATATCACCAGGAACAGGGTTCTATCCTGGAAGTGCTTGGTAGGACAAACAGGCACCAGCTATATGGGTATCTGTTATGGGTATTCACAATATTCAAAGATGGTTTGAAGGCCTCACAGCCGAAAATCCCTGACCTTCACTTCCACCCCTTCCCTGGACCCAGGGGACGACCCCCAACCTGAATGCTTCAGCCCCCTGATCAAGTCGGACCTCCCCCCGAGAGCATGCCCGAAAATGGAGCTCACCTCCTCAGTTCCCATCAGCAACCATTGCGCCAGCTTCACATTTTTAAAAAGGAGTACCATATAATACCCGTGTGATTTCTGCTGGGGAGCCGGTTAATTCCCGGGAGGTTGTGGCATTCAACATCAATCTTGCCAATGAGACTGAAATGAATAAAAATTAGGGATAATGATATGCGCGCAATACTTGGGCCCGAGGTCTGGAACGCACCATCGGGAGCGGGCTGGTTAGATGATAAATTGATTTGTGCCTGGCATGATTCTCAATTTTGGCCTTTCCCGCTATTTAACAGGTGTTCTCAGATTTGTGCCGGGCACGATGTGGTGGTTAAACCAAGCCCTTAATTTCTGTTGCCCAATGTTTCTAATTTACAGAATGCGTGCATTTTTTAACTGGACTGCTGATTAAGTGTTATGTGAACAAGACAAGCTGGGGGTGAAATTGTTGGCAGTAGCTCAAAATGGCTGATAGTGAATCGGCAGATTCTTCTGCATGGACATAGCATAATATGGGATGGTAATCTGCAATCTGCCTATTTTACACCAATGCTGATGGTCAGTTTCACTTTGACCACCTCTCGAGGAGAAAGACTGAAATAATTTGGTTCAATCTATTTGTAGTGCATAGTCTATTAGGCATAATGTTTGATTGGACACATAGATCAGGTCAGCTGAAAGTCAACATGGCTTGAGTTAAATTACTTGCAAGCATAAAAAGAAACATACAGAAGAATATATTTTATTAAAGAGGAAACACATTATTAACTACTCATTTTAATTATGTAACATTTAAATGACTTTTTTCATGGCACCAAGGTCACATTTGTTGTTGCCTATATATATGACTTTGGTTGACAATCAGAATGTCACTCAAATGAACAAATGTTATGGTTTCCAAAGTCAAATAAATGTCTTTGGACAAGATCCAATGGCTGTGCTGCCCGAAAAGCAGCTCACCGCGGCGTAGTGTGGCCTATAAAAGCTGGCATACTCCTCTCCGAGGATCTACCCAGCTCGCAATGCCCTTTGATATCTAATGCAATCTTGCGAGACGTTGCGATGTATTCCCTCTCAATGTGGGTGGGATCACCTTTTAGCAAATCTGCATATTAGAGTGACACAGCTCATCTCACTTTAATGTGCAGATTCACGAGGAACCCGAGGTGTTGGGATCTATCTCCTTCGCCTCGGAGACCTCGGGCGAGCGCCATTGAGCGCTGGTCCCCACAAACGCTCGCCCAGGGTGATTGGAGGCCACCAGGTGCATGCCCTTTGGGCAGGTTGGCACTCTGGCACTTCCAACTGGACATGCTGGCAATGCCACCTGGCTGCCAGCCTGGTAATGCTAAGGTGCCTAGGTGGCACTGCCAGGGTGCAAAGCTGGTATTTTTTGTGTACTGGGGATCGGGCTGGGGGTGCCCTGCGTGGGTGTTGGGGGGATGCGTGGGAGGCTAGAGTCCCTCCCATAGTGTGTTGGGGCTTGGCAGGGTGGTCGGGGATCGCTTCGGGGGCCTCCTGATCTCTCGCTATACGGGGCTATGTGTGGCCTCGACCACGTGTTCCCTGCTGAGGCCCCTTATAACATGAGCGCATTGAACAACGACTAACAACGCTCACTATGGGACTTTGTTCCCCTTTAGTTGAATCGCACCCTATATCTTTTTTCCAAATTCAAGTTTTCCTTATTTAATGATACCGAAGGAGCTTCCTCATTGGTTCATCAATTGAACTGCTGCTGCCACTCAAGTCCACATATCGTTACTTTGGTGCAGTT
Source organism: Scyliorhinus canicula (assembly GCF_902713615.1). Lineage (NCBI taxonomy): Eukaryota > Metazoa > Chordata > Chondrichthyes > Carcharhiniformes > Scyliorhinidae > Scyliorhinus > Scyliorhinus canicula. The sequence goes on along the minus strand of NC_052148.1, from coordinate 151,053,603 downwards.
TAGGCTGGAATTGTTATTGGCAAATTTTAGATGTTACTCAAATGAAAATGCACTGGTTGAGATCAGTTTTCTAAACACTCAGCAATTTGCATAATTTCAGATTTAATTTTGGATGTACGTTGGGAGCACACATGATGAATGTAGAAATCGGCATGCAAATGGAATTTAAAAGGAAAATACAATTCTGGGATTTTCAAAAGAGAGAACCAAAACAAAAATGCCTTTGAAAAGGCTAATAAGATATCTCAACCTATCAGTAGTAACTTTTGCAAAGGCTGGCACTGGAAGGCATTAAAATGTGAGAGGCAGAAATAATGGAAAAGAAAGCCAAAGGATGATGTGATAAGTCCTGAGGGAAGAGAGGAAACATCTGAGCCTGACTTACAGCTGCTGATTTGAAGCTGCTGATGTATTAAGGAAAGTTGCTCTTTGTGCAACTCCACAATACCACCCCATCGGTAAGCATTGCTACAAGGAGGTGGAACCAATTTTAAGGCCACAGCTGGATTTTTCCTAAAATAATAATAATCTTTACTGTCACAAGTAGGCTACATTAACATTGCAATTAAGTTGCTGTGAAAAGCCCCTAGTTGCCACATTCCGGCGCCTGTTCGGGTACACTGAGGGAGAATTCAGAATGTCCAAATGACCTAACAGCACATCTTTCAAGACTTGTGGGAGGAAAACAGAACACTGGAGGAAACACACACAGACACAGGGAGAATATGCAGCCTCTACACAGAGAATGACCCAAGCCGGGAATCGAACCTGTGACCCTGGAGCTGTGAAACAACAGTGCTAACCACTGAGCTACCGTACTGTCACAAATGTCTCAGCCGTGTTGTTGAATATCCTTGCAGTAGGTAGCAAAGTTCTGCAATTCACACTTGGATAGTCACTGTAGGTTAGATGTGCCAAAAATGATCTGGCTGGTAGCATTTTGGCAGTAAAGGAATCAAGGTATAATGGCATGTTTTATTTCATGCAAAGAAAACAAAAAATGCTGTATAAACGCAGCAGGTCCGGCAGCATCTGTGGAGAGAAAGAGAGTTAAGGGCACCCATGTCTGCCATCAGCGAGAGTAGCGACATGGACACAAAATCTCGTGAGAATCAAAGGAAATTAGATTCTTGTTGCCGAGATCTCATTTCCCACTTTTCCACGTCCCCTAGAAGGTTCACGCCCTTAAAGGACGAAGACCTTATTTTAATAGATTTACACACATTGTAATCTCATTTTAATCTCAGGGCAGCACGGTAGCATAGTGGTTAGCACAGTTGCTTCACAGTTACAGGGTCCCAAGTTCGATTCCAGCTTGGGTCACTGTGTGGAGTTTGCACGTTCTCCCCATGTCTGCGTGGGTTTCCTCCGGGTGCTCCGCTTTCCTTCCACAGTCCAAAGGTGTGCAGGTTAGGTGGATTGGCCATCCTAAATTGCCCTTAGTGTCCAAAAAGGTTAGACTGGGTTACGGGGATAGGGTGGAGGCATGGGCATAGGTAGGGTGCTCTTTCCCAGGGCTGGTGCAGACTCGATGGGCTGAAAGGCCTCCTTCTGCACTGTATATTCTATGATTCTATGATTGCCGAGCCCCCCAGCCACATGATTCCCCCAACACTCACCTTGTTGACGTGACATCACAACAGGTGAAATTGAATCAATCGAGGGGATCCCCGGGGACGCAAAAGTAAGTGTAGCCCCTGGTACTGGCAACCTGACAGCGTCTCCCAGGCAGTGCCAACATGTTCCAGGGGCAGTGCCAGTGGCAGACTCTCTGGGGAGCCCCACTGCAAACGGGATTCGCATTATGCTTGTTGTAGGAGAATGGCAGTTTAAATTAGTGCATTTGGGAGGGGGTGATTGGGGGAGGGTCAGAGCCCCAATGCTGATGGTGGTGGGGGTGGGTGAGAACTCCCGATGCTGATGCTTGTGGTTGCAGGGATGGGGGTGGGCGGTGAGATCCCCTGATGCTGATGGTGTAGGCTTGCGGGGGGAGCCACTCGATACTCATGGGGATCCGTGTGTCCATGGGGTGGGGGGGAGGGGGTATATTTTGCTCTGACCAGGGCGTCCTTCCGATCTCTGCTTGTTCTATCAGGTTCCACCCTGTCACAGTGATGGCATAACCATATCCCTTAATTTTCGTTTCCAGAGGGACTCAAAAATTGGACTAAAATCTTGGCTGTTTAACTGGAGGTTACATCAGGTACATTAGGTTTCAGTCAGAGCCTGATACCCTGAAAACAAATATGGGAAAATTCCACCCAATGTTTCAGATCAAAATGATCCTGAGTTATCCAGCATTTTCTGTTTTTATTTCAGATTTCCAGCATCTGCATTATTTTGCTTTCATTTTATGCAGTTTTGCTGCAAATATGTGTCATGATTGTGGTATTATCCTAACTACCAGCATTGCAAGGGTTGGTGTAGTGTCGAGAGTAGCCACTAGAGGGAGCTACAGTTACAACTATATAAGGCAGTGATGCTAGACCTTAAGGGACAAGTGTATGCAGGAGTTAGCTAGTGAAGGTCAGAAGAATAGATCGTGTAAGTGAATGCAGATCATAGTTTAATCCAGTAGTGAGATTAACTATAGATGAGTGCAATTTAGATGTTATTAATCAGCTGTGTATTCTTAAGAAGTGTGTGTCGAATCCAAGTTAATGGTGCAAATAAATTTATAGCTTTGTTTAAGTTAAACCTATTTTGTAGTCTTTGTGAACACTACGCCAATCATCCTGAAATAAGCAACACAAAGAACACCACAATGATCAGGTTCCTGCTGTAGAGGGTCCCACGTTAGTCAGATGATTATTATTTAGTGGCGTCACTGTGTCAGCAATCCTATTTTCCTTGGGGGAATTTAAACTTCTACATGCACTAATTGTCAGTCAAATCAAGGTTTGGCTACTTGTGTCTGCAGTTAAGGATTTGAGGGTTCCAGAGATGGGTACAGGGCACAACCTGTAATGTGGTTAGCTGATGGATGCCTTTCAGCCAGCTCTGCCATTCTGCCAACATGTTCATGCTTGTGTTCCACCTCAACTCCACTTTCCCGCATTATCCCTTAAATCCCTCAGTGCACAAACAGAGCATTGGTGAGATTACACCTGGAGTATTTTAGTCTTTTTACCTAAACAAGGCCCGAAGGGGAATGAAACAAAGGTTCACTGGACTAGTTCCTAGCATTAGGAGATTGACTTATGAAGAGCGATTGAGTAAACTAGGTCTGTTTCCTCTGACTTGAATATATGCATTGCTATGATCAAGGGCAGCATGGTAGCATAATGATTAGCACAGTTACTTCACAGCTCCAGGGACCCAGGTTCGATTCCCAGCATGGGTCACTGTCTGTGGGGTCTGTACGTTCTCCCCGTGTGTGCGTGGGTTTCCTCCAGGTGCTGCGGTTTCCTCCCACAGTCCAAAAGGTATGCGGGTCAGGTGGATTGGTCATGCTAAATTGCCCTTAGTGTGCAAAAAGGTTAAGTGGGGTTACTGGGTTACGGGGATAGGGTGGAGGTATGGGCTTTAGTAAAGTGCTCTTTCCAAGGGGCGGTGCAGACTTGATGGGCCAAACTGCACTGTAAATTCTATGATTCTATGATGATTTTATGATTCCCCCACCTCCCCACCCCGCACCATTAACACCTGGGCAACTGCCCTCATGAGCACTGGGGCAATCACCCCCACCACCACCCCCCACCCACTACTCGTTACATCCTCAAAATTCTCTAACAAATCTGTCAAACAAAACTTCCCTTTCATAAATCAGCATTGACACCATGAAATTATATCATGATTTTATGGTTAGGACAGCTGCTTCACGGAGCTGAGGTCCCGGGTTCGATCCCGCTCCGGGTCACAGTCCGTGTGGAGTTTGCACATTCTTCCCGTGTTTGCATGGGTCTCACCCCCATAACCTAAAGATGTGCAGGCTAGGTGGATTGGCCACGCTAAATTGCTCCTTAATTGAAAAAACTTAATTGTGTACTCTAAATTTTGAAAACAATGATTTTCCAAGTGCCCTGTTACCACTTCTATAATACCAGATACTTGCATTTTGCCTACTTTTCCATCTTCCTTCTTTCTTAAATAGTGGGATTACGCTTGTTGCCTTCCTATCCTTGGGAACTGTTCTGGAATCAAAGAAATTCTGGAAGATCAGAATCAATGCATCCACTATCTCTGCAGCTACCTCTTTTAAAACCCTAGGACTGAGATAATCAGATCTGCAGGATTAGCCACATTAATTTCTTTAGTACAATTTATTTACTTATACCGATTTATTTAAATTCTTAATTCTTACTAGATCCTTAATACACCAATATTTTCAGTCTTGGTGTCTGCTGATTATCAGCCAGGCGTGGAGGCAGACAGAAATGATTGATTATTGAAACAATGGTCAGTGTTGGGAACTAGTTGCTGCTTTGAACCAATAAAATGGCTCCCAGCAAAGACTCAGCCTCAACAGGAGTGGAATGGAAGGGTACAGAATATTAATTAAAGTAAAAAAACTAAATGTAAACACAGTACTGGGTTTATAATCGGCAATATGGGCGGCACGGTAGCACAGTGGGTAGCACTGTTGCTTCACAGCACGAGGGTGCGGGTTCGATTCCCGGCTTGGGTCACTGTCTGTGCAGAGTTTGCACATTCTCCCCGTGTCTGTGTGGGTTTCCTCCGGGTGCTCCGGTTTCCTCCCACATGTCTTGAAAGACGTGCTGTTAGATGATTTGGACATTCTGAATTCTCCCTCTGTGTACCCGAGTAGGCGCCGAAGTGTGGCGACTCGGGTATTTTCGCAGTAACTTCATTGCTAATGTAAGACTACTTGTGACACCAATAAAGATTATTAGATTATTATTCTTATTATTCACTGAATGGGTAACTAATATTCAACTACCTTGCATCTTGGCCTGGATGGTCCATTTCGAGGCTGAGTTCCAATGGATTGGGACTCCCCCCCCCCCCCCCCCCCCCCCCCCCCCCCCCCCCATTGCTCCTTATTCATCTGACACAAATTCAGGGGGGTCATTTATTATACCAGTAGAGTTGTTGCTGCCAAGAGGAATTATACCAATGTGAAGATGAGAAATCCTGATTGTTTTGCATAGTTAACTGCATGTAGGACTGTAATATGCCTGTTGTGTAAGGTATGGCACATATAGGATTAACATGGGTCTGAGTATAGTACAGCCTACACAGTGCTGTAAAAGAACACATAACCCATACCTAGGGATCAGTCTAGTGTTGGACAGAGCCTTGTACACAAGCAAGGATGGAGACAGCTCTGAACTTAAACTCTTTACTGTATAAATGTACATAATTTCTGTAGTTAATGCATACAGTTAACCTATTTAAGATTATCACTTCATTAAGACCTATTGAATGGTATCCAACATCCTACAACAGGTTGGCAGTGAAAGAAAAACACAAAACTTCTCAAAACTTGGAGTGAAAAACTAAAAGCCTGCATGACTAAAGAAAAATTCAGAGAAGAATTCTGCCTTGAAGAAAAACTCGAGAAGCAAATGAGCGGAGAAAAACTGCCAGGGAAAAGCTCCAAACAAAGGCTTGGAAGCTGAATGCAGCAATCTAAAATTCCTCACAGCAGCAGATTCCATGGAATCTCTTGGACTTCCAGCTTCGATTGCCAGAGTGCAGGATCAGCAGATCAAGCAGAAGCAAGCTAAAACTTTTAAATTCCAGGATATAAAGCAAGTCCTGAGAAACTCTGAAATAATTCAGTGATCAGAAATTGCTGTGGCAAAACTCAGGCAGAAAAGCCAGATTCCTGAGTTCGCACCTGAACACGTGGCATCCAGACTCACTCCAAAAAGATTTAATTAGGAAGAATCACAACTAAAGAATCAGCTTGGAAGATCAGCCAGGATTTGTCATTGCTGTGACCCGAAACCATTGTGTTCAAATGGAGAAGTCTGCAGTTAGTCAATTCAAACGCAAGTAAACCCTTTGTCCATAAACAAATGGTGGCACCATCCTGAATTCCAGAAACTCCTTAAAGCTGAACCTACACTTCAAATGTTTTTAACCAATGGTCAAAATCCAACCTACCAGGTCAATTTAGACTCATCCAAGAACTAAACCAACAGAAAAGGGGGTGTCCTGCAGAAGATAATTTTTAAACTACAGGGGTATATCAACTCAGAAAAAAATCCAGATTAATACCTTTTTATATTGATTTGGTGAACTTACTAATGACGTAATGGATTGATGATGAAGTAATACATTGATGATTCCTCAACCAACTTCAATGAAAGATTAAAAGCCTTTGATGAATATTTTAATCTTCAAATCGTGGAGCACACATTATTTAAAAATGGCACACAAGCCCCCCAGTAAAGGACCAAAATGGTAAAAAAGACAATACTCCAGTGAACCACATGAAGGTGCTAGAGAGGCAAGGAACTTTCCAGAAGTCTCAAAATTGTATCTTGTTGGAAATCGCGACACATTACCTGATCTGCAACAGCTGGTGATAGTATGGAGTGAGCAGCTGGCTGTGAATGAAGCAAAGCTATCTGATGAAACCCAAAATAAACAAACCTTGTGAAAGGAAAAGGAAATAAGGTTGGAAAATGTTTGTATCAGAACTGAATTGAAGGTTTGAAACTCAAGATAAAAGCTGAGTATACCTTTGAAAATGCATGAGACACTAAATTTGTCAATGAACCACAACTGTTGAAGATCTAGACAAACAAAATTTTGAGGTATCACAGAGGTACAATAAAGAGACTACAGAGTTAAAGAAAATAGTGGAGCCTCTTGAAGAAAACTTTGAAAAAATATTGCATTTCCAAGAAGATATATGAAGAGTTGAAAATCAAGAACCTGGAATGGCAAAAGAAGATAGACCCCTTTCACAAAAGAGTGTGAGGAGTCTCAAAAACAATCAGCAAAGCATAGGTATGAATGTAAGTGTGAATGATAGCACAGAAGAATTATAATCTGCCAAGGAAAAATTAGAAATCAACCTTTATGTACCAAAGATGCATTCAATCATGTAAAACAAGAATTAATGTGATCGCTGGAATATCATTTACAGAAAGTAGAATGATTAAAAGAGGACTTGAAATGCTCAAATGATGGACTTGCAGAAACAAGTTCAACAAAAATGGATCTTCGGCTAAATCCTGATGAACTTCAAGCATTAGAATTTTCTAGTATGCATCGTGCAAAACTCCAGGAGAGATAGTGACCTAGTAGTAATATCAGTGGACTAGTAATCCAGCGGCCCATGCTAATATTAGAACATAGAACAGTACAGCACAGAACAGGCCCTTCGGCCCTCAATGTTGTGCCGAGCCATGATCACCCTACTCAAACCCACGTATCCACCCTATACCCGTAACCCAACAACCCCCCCCCCCCCCCTTAACCTTACTTTTATTAGGACACTACGGGCAATTTAGCATGGCCAATCCACCTAACCCGCACATCTTTGGACTGTGGGAGGAATCCGGAGCACCCGGAGGAAACCCACGCACACAGGGGGAGGACGTGCAGACTCCACACAGACAGTGACCCAGCCGGGAATCGAACCTGGGACCCTGGAGCTGTGAAGCATTTATGCTAACCACCATGCTACCCTGCTGCCCCATTCTGAGGAAAAAGGGTTTAAATCCTGCCATGGTGGCTGATGGAAGTTAAATTCAAATAATAATTTGGAATTAAAAAGTGATTCTCAGTAATAGCAAAACCATTGAAACCATTGTCGATTATAAAAACACACCTGGATCATTATTGTCATTCTGGGAAGGAAATCTGCCATCATTACCTGGTCTGGCTTACATGTGACTCTATACTCACAGTAACCTGGTTGACTCCGAACTGCACTCTGAAATAGTGTGGCAATTAGGAATGGGCAACAAATGCTGGCCCTGCCTCTGATGCCCACATCCCATGAAAGAACAAAGAAAAAAAGAAACAGGAGGTGAAACAGCCAATGAATCAAAATAGTATATTGAATGTTTAATTAACAGTGAAAATTGATGAATTTATTGAACTTCAGTCCAATCCGAACAACATTTAAAATGAGATACACAGTATTGAAGTGCTAATCCAGATATTAAAAACAGAAAAGTTGAATTCTGTGGAATAGAGTGAAGATCTCACAATTTAATTGAAAGAGTCTAAGAAGTGGCCATGGAAGAAAAATTCCGATTAGAGATTCATGAGCTGAAATGACAACTGGAAAAGAAAAAAAATAATCAAAAAGAGGTCTCTCACGAGATTTGCGATGCTCGAAATGTCTCGCGTAATTCAACTGACTTTCGTGAGATGTCGCAATCCGGATCTCTCCCTCACTGCGCCTGACCCTGCATATTTAAATGACCCATTAGGTTAATTTAAATATGAGATTGCAGAATTCTCTCAGCGCCCAGGAGACCTCATTAGGTCACCGTTTAGCACTGGCTTGCACTAATGTGGGCCAGTCATAATGGCACCGGGGCGGGTGGGGGGGGGGGGGGGGGGTATCCTCCAGGCCATTAGAGACTCCCGTGTGGTCAGGGATATTGTAGGGTGGCACCCTGGCACTCCCTTTGACACGGGCACCTTGGTAGTAGCCAAGCTATCTGGGCACCCTGCCAGTGCCATTCTGGCACTATTAGGGTGCCTGGGTAGCACTGCGAGGCTGGCAGGGGCCCAAGGGGGGGGGGCTTACAGGGTGGAGGGGTGTTCCTGGGGGGCTTCCTGAGGTTGGGGGAGGGGGGGGTCAAAAACAGAGTGGGGGGTACTGAAAGGTGGGGGCAGATCGGGGCAGCCAGCCAAAATGGTATCCCGATCTGTGAGGCCTTTCCTGCTAGGTAAGTGCATTCTAATCACTTGTGTATAATTGCAATACATCTTACCTCTCTTTGATGTGTTTGATGTTTGTAAACATTGGGGTTTTAGCACATAGAGTCACTCATCCATGAAGGGAGATGAATGAAACAAGGCTGCAGCTGTTTCTGGAAGCTGTCAATCACAGTCCACTGCTAGAAATTAATGAATGGCTTGCAGCTAATGGATCTGAGGGGTTGAAACACAGGTCACATCCGTTCTCCATCCAGGAATAGACAAGTAAAGTTTCTAGGTAAGTGGTGTTACAGTTGTAATTTTTTTCACTGCCCCTGTCTGATCTGCTCTCTAGCTTCCAGACAGGGGTCTCTTTTCTGAGCAATGCGGCTGGTGGGGGGGGGGTCTAGGGGGAGTGGTCCATTTAGTTAGGGGGTTCCTGTGGGGGTCCCTTTAGTTAAAGGGTCTCTGTGGGAGGTCCCTTTAGTTAGAGGGTTTCTCTGGAGGTCCCTCCAGTTACGGGGTCTTTGGGGGGTTCTTTCATTTAGGGGATCCCAGGAGGTCCCCTTGATCATGAGGTTTCTGGGGGGGTCTCCCTATTCAGGGTGTCCCGGGGGATCTCCCTACTAAGATGGTCCATGGGGGGTCTCTTTATTTAGGGGGTCCCTGTGGTGGTCTCCCTATCAGGTGGTCCCTGGGGGGGGAGGAGTCACCCTATTAAAGGCGTTCCCGGTTGGGTTTCCCTATTCAAAGAGTTCCTGGGGGTGGGGGTCTCATTATTGAGGGTTCCCTGAGAGGTTCTCCCATTTTGGGGGATTCGGGGGAGCTTGGGGGGGGGGGGGGGTTTGGTAGAGGAGGGGTGGGCAGGTAGTGCAATGTGGTGGGGCAAGGGTGGCCCCTGAGTAGACTTTGGAGGCAACACCCTTTGGCCCACCGCGAGGACTAGGTCAGGCTTACATTTGGTTAGGCCTGTAATAATACCTGGCCACGGAATTCCCAACCTAGGGGTCCGGAGAATCACAGAGGGCCAGAGATTAGGGTGCCAGATCCACTAAATGGATGCAAATGGGTCAGCATTCATTTACATCCTCCTGCTTGCGCGCGTGAACCTCGATGTTGCCATCGGCAGAGGTTGGACTATTGAGTTCAGATCAGCATCCGCTGATGCCCAATGCCGATCCCGATTTTTCGATTCTCCATCCCATCAGGAAACACTCTTCGGGCATCCTGGGACAGAAAATTCACCCCTATATCGTTTTGAAGCTTCTCTCTGTTCTCCTCACAGTTGCAGTTCTATCTAGCTTTGTATCATCAAAAAGATTAGATACTTTACTCTCTGCCTCTTCATATAAGTCATTAATATAGATTGTAAATAGCTGAGACCTCAGCACTCATCCTTGCAGTATTCCACTAGTCAGAACCTGCCAACTTGAAAATGTCCTACTTATCCCTAATCTGTGCTTCTTGTCCATCAACTAGTCCTCTATCCCATACCAAAATATCATTTCCAACTCTAAACTTATTGAAACCCTTTTGGAAATTGAAGTATACTACATATATTCCCCTACACTACATAGAACATAGAACAGTACAGCACAGAACAGGCCCTTCGGCCCTCGATGTTGTGCCGAGCCATGATCACCCTACTCAAACCCACGTATCCACCCTATACCCGTAACCCAACAAACCCCCCCCCCCCCCCCCCTTAACCTTACTTTTTTTTAGGACACTACGGGCAATTTAGCATGGCCAATCCACCTAACCCGCACATCTTTGGACTGTGGGAGGAAACCGGAGCACCCGGAGGAAACCCACGCACATCTACTTCCCTACACTACACCTACTCTTCGGGATGGTGGCACAGTGGTTAGCGCTGCTGCCTCACAGCGCTAGGGATCCGGGTTCATTGCTACTTTAATCTCACATGGTTTGATACAGTGTTGTAAATGTTACAGGAAGCAAATATATATCAGAGGCTAGATAATTTAGGAAGCTGAACGTAGATTAAAGGTTCAGATGGTGATGCCACAAACTGAAAACTGAAGTCCAAGCAGTGAATCTCTGCAAAGTCTTAAAGGTGAGGGTCTGTCCCCTTGAGTGGGCAGTTGTGCATATCCAGCAGTCTCTGATTTACATTCTTCTCCATCTACAGAGCTCTCTGCATTGTCTCCAGACCATTTGGTTCAACAATTGAGTCACAAGTTTTAATTTAATCATATTTTATTTTCAAGATTCCTTGCCGAGCCAATGACTGTACCTGTCAATGGTTTCATTTAATGTATGCATTAATAAATAAATTTGCATGAACAACCTCCCCAACCCCATCCACTCCCCCCCCCATCCATCCACCCCCCCATCCAGCCCACCCCCCCCCATCCACCACCCCCCTCGCCCCCATCACCGGCTGCGGACGCTACTTCCTGGTTGCCGGAATGGGCCCGCCTACTTACCTCCCTCTTGCGCTTCGCTAGCCAGCATGACTAGCTGACAATTTAATTTTGCAGGGGTGAACAGCGATGGCGTGACCCGGGGTCACGCCGTTGGGACTTATACCCATCCGGGCCGGAGAATAGCGGGGGCCTGTGTGAAGTGCCTCGATTGCCCTCTCGGTGGATTCTCTGACGTGCGCAGCGCAGATCCCGATGAAGCCGTTCCTGCCAGTTGGGAGAATGGAGGGATGGCGTCGGACCAGCGTCGCGTGGGAAAATGGCGTAAACATCGATTCTCCAGTACGGCGTGGCATGGGAGAATCGCGCCCCTAATGAATTTATCAAACCGGATTTCCGTTTCGTATGACCATGTTGACTGGTTCTAATCATGCTATGCTTTTCTAATTGCATTCTTAATAATAGATTCTGGCCCTTTCCCAATGAATAACGTCAGGCTAACTGACCTGTAGTTCCATTGTCTCTTTCCCTTCTTCCTTGCACAGTGATGTTACATGAGCTAATTTCCAATCTTCTGGGACTATGCCAGAAACTGGGAAGTTTTGGAAAATCAGAGCCAACGCATCCACCACCTCCGCAGCTATTGCTTAAGACATAGGGGTGGCAGGAAAATTGAGGTAAAGGCAATGGTACATCTCAATGCTCAATTTGCACCTTATTCTCGGTCAGTGGCCTGACCCATTTTGAGTGGAACAGAATCTATCACTAGCGTTTTCCATTTATCATTGGAACAGAATCTTCTGCTAAATATGATTATTTATCCATATATTATCACAGTCTTTGGGTGTGACTCTCCCGATCGCCGACAAAATGCTCCCACCAGCGGAAAAAACAGATTAATTCCTGTTGGAGCTATGGACGACCCGAGTTCCATGCAATGGCACTTAGAAATTATATTAACCTCAGTCGGGTTTTCAGTGCCTTTCCATGGCACTCCGGGATTCTTGCTGGAACTGAGAGGGCAGGACCTAATCTCTCTGACCGGTCCTACTTCTCTGAGATCAGAGCACCATTTTTAAAGGACACCCCAATCTCAAAATGCTGCTGCAGCTCCCGATCGCTGGCAAGGGCCATCCTGATTGTTGGCAAGACCCCCTCCCTCAGTACCCCTTTCACCACCCACCCAGGCCATCCTTAAGTCCTCCCATCTCCCTTCAGTCCCAATCCTGCATTGCTCCCCCTTTAGACTCCTCTTTGGCACTGCCAATCTGGTGGTTTGCAGTCTGAGGGATGGCAAGGGGGTGAGAATCTTCTCCACAAAGGCCATGTGGGAGCCTTCCATAGAAGGTGGGGGTCAGGGGGGCTGGAGGGGATCAGTTCAGGGTTCTTTCCTGGGATGGGGGTTGCTTGGCTATTCTTCCCAACTACAGACTTTAAACTCTTTAAACAGTCAGTCAGTATCTAGAAATTAAAGTTCTCTCATAATAAGTGAAAGCGATCCCAAATGGACCCCTAAACCCTTTGAACAATCTGCCAGTATGTGAAGGTCAAAGATCTGTGAGATTAAGATAAAAGTAATCATGAAAACCTTTGAAGTAGTTTTCTCACAGTCAATTTAATTGCCTTTAAAGGAGTGAAGACGGTTTGTGTGCCATGAAGGCTAAAAGCTTTGAACTGTATTGTTTACATCCAATTTCAAGAACCATTGCTTCGTAAAAGCGTTTTGATTGATAGGTTGAGGCAGTTTCAAAGGGGAATTCAGATTGTTTATTTGTATCCTCTGCATGGATCTATTAACTCAGGGAGGCATGTGGCTTTCGAACCACAGTTTTGGCTGTCTCTTTGTTTTCAAGTGGTAAAGTACTTCTCAAGTGCGAAAGAATCTTCCGATTCAAAGATAAGAGTACAGCCAACTATGCAATAGTTGGAGGACTTGGCACAGCCATACCATCGGAAACCCCACCCTAAAATGTCCAGAACAGCCCACAATCTCTCTCACTCCTTAAGACTACCTACCTGCTCACTTCACCTGTCAAGCAGTCTTTCTGTCTGAAAGATTTCCAGCGTATAAATCAGGCTGCCTGTGGGTTGGAATCACATTTAAAGGCTCCCTGTAATTAAATTCTTCAGGACATTTGGGAAACCCATTTTTCCAGGTTTTCTGACCTCACAACAACTTCTCACAGCCAAACAGAACACATTTCAAGATCAAAAACTAGACCATAGGTTTCCTCTCCTCCTCAAAGCCACCTAAGTTATAACTGTGAGATTCCCTGTCCACTGCACATCCTTCCATTTCTCTGAAATCTGCCCACATTGCCACTGATATTTGTCCTTTTGGGGGATTAAAGGCAGTTGTAAAAAGCTCCTAGCCATGGTTTAGCAATTGTGGAAAAGTCACATTGGACTCAAAATGTTAACTCTGTTTCTCTCTCCACAGACCTACAGAGATTTTTCAAAACTTTCTGTTTTCATTTCAGATCTTTAGCAGCCACAGTATTTTGCTTTTATTGAATAACTTGCTTGTTTACTTTTGGGAAACAGAGCCTTTATGGGCTCATTGACCTTGGGCAGGAATTTCTGGTCTGACCAGTGGTGCCATTGGAAAATCACACTCATAATTGTTTTAAAATTATAATAAAACAAAGGTTTAAGGTGACCTCAAGCAGTTGCCCACATCCCAACTCTGTCCAGTTTTAAATTATTTCCTTTGTCGTTTAAAAAAAAACCCTCCAAGCAAGCATTTCACCAAACTAAATCTTGGAGCTTACCTCATAAGTAAGAACTGTTAGATTTAATATTATTCTGATCAGCCTTCTTGAGCCTTAATATTCTTTACCATTTGTGGAAATTAAATCAGAACACATTTTTCTAGGCATACTACAGTATAAATTAAGTTCAGTATTCTTTGATTTGTACTCAATGAACCTAGTAGTACAACCAAAAACTCTGTTGGCTTTCCCCTAAAGCTGTCTCACCCCTTCTATAAGTGATCAACCATTACCCCCATTCTTTGAATGATGCAGGTACCCTGAATGATGCAGATTTATGTGAAATTTCATATCCAAATTATTCTCATTACGCTTTCCATATTACTTTTAGTCTGCCGCACATTAATGCATTCATCTACTTTATCCAAATAGACCTGAAAAAAAATCATCTAATTAACTGGATAACAGTCAAAAAAAGGTCTCCTTTAGAAGGGGGATAATGTCCTGAAAATGCCAAAACTTTCTTTGCGGGTACAGAACAGATCACATGACCGGACACCATGGCTGTAATGTTATTGAACTGGGGCCACCCTTTAATCCCTTATAAAAACAAGTATTGGAATTCATAGTCCTACTTCGAAGAATTCATAACCATCTGGAGCTGTCAATCAAACTATGAACTGACAGGCACCTCACTGTGATAATGAATAGTTGTGAAATCAGTGAGGCAGCACTAGTTCTGCAATGATAATCCTTATTATTACGTAAACAGAGTGAGATAGCAAGCAGTGAGTTTTAATTGCCTTGACAGCTCTGTTGACCGCTCACATTATCAGCTCATTTTGATAGCTCTCATGACAGTTCCATTGAGTATATTCACATCTTACGCACTACTTTTAACAATTCTAAAAAGCATAGTACCACTCCAAAAAGGTATCTGACCTCCCCCAAAGGAGTCCCGGGACCATATATCCAAAAGGATACCCTACTACTCCAAAGAACTGTGGTATTTTTAGACATTTTGCTACCAGGTCTAAAGTGCACAAGTCATAATTTAGATATCCCACTATCAAAAATCAGGGCCTAGATTCACCGCACCCCGACGCCGAATTCATGCTGGCGTGGGGGAGAATGGAGAATCCATTTTCCCGCAAGGAATCGGAACTGCCGCCAGTTCCCCGATTCTGCGGGCCACGAAAAGCGGCGTACTTGGGGAGTACGCCGCACTGCCTAGGACCTACCTGTGCCCATTGCCAGAGGCCCGCTCCACCATTCCCAGCCCCCCCACCGGCCGAAGCCCCGACGGCGGGGAACTAATGTGGTCCAGCCGGTCGAGATACTTGCGTGGCGGCTGCAGATTCAGTCTGCGGCCACCCTGGTCAGGGCCGGGCCGATCGGAGGCCAGGAAATGTTTGTGTGGCAATTGGGGGGTTTACTTTTCAGGTCCAGCTCCGCGGTCCGAGTCCGCCATTGAGCCTCCGACCTGGACGTGCTGGAGTCCATATCTGCAGAAAAAAATGCTGGATCTACACCGGATTCCTTTTAGTCCCCTGCAGGGCTGGGAATTATTGGTCCTTTCACTCCAGTTTTTCTGCCTTGAAACTCGACCGTTTTGATGCCAGCGTGGGGACATATCTCAATAATGGAGAATCCATCCCCAGATCAGCCTGAGGAGTGCAGCTTCCTCCATGAACGATGGATGTGCAACATAGGGCTGGATGTTCTGGTCCCATTGAAGGCGACCCCCCCCCCCCTTTCTCTGCACAGCAAGTTGCCTGATGGTGCAATGGGCAAGCCATGTAAAATGCCGTAGATATTGACAACACTGGACAATCCCACCGGCAGCCAATGGTGAGCCTCCTCCACTGCCGGAATACATAGGAGGGCCAGAACATTTGCACTTTGAACCCATCCCCATTCCATCTATTTCCCTCCCAAAACCTGTGAAAGTGGTAGATGACATGTTCAAGGAGGCTCTCTGCCTCTACAGAAAGTCAGGCCTGGTTGTTCAGGAAACCTGGTGTGATCTAGGCAAGACAAGGAAATTCCTGTGGACTCACCTCCTCTGATATCAGGGCCCATGTTTGGGATGAATTATGGACTGAGGTTCTGTGCCAACAGGTCATCCCAGAAAATTCAATTAGTGGCTTAGTGATTCTGGATCTGGAGCCCCAACAGAGGCCAGGATCCTGTATTTCTGCACCTTGGCACAATTTCTTGCCCATCTCCTGCACTCCTGCACTGGACTTGCACTGCCAGGTGCACAAATCTTTAGTCCTAATCTATTTTGGTTGTTAGCATGACCTACATAACCTACCCTGACAATCCCTCAAAGGAACAACAGAGTTCTTAGTTATTCTCTGACTTCCAACAGAAGCCTCACAATCAATATGATGATCACTCTCATTCCAAATATTGGCTTTAGTTATTGCTAGCTGATTTGCAAACCTATCCTTAGCTGTTTGACAAATGAACTTTTTATATATTATGGAATACATTTTGCAGATTAATTTCCGTATGAACATCTTTAATTAGCCATTTAACTTTCACTTTACATAGAACACTCCTTTTAGTCCTAGGGCTATAGAAGGAATACTTATCCTTCATCTCTGAAATAAAAATGTCATTGTCCTACTGTTATCACAATTATTCTCATCTACAGCTAAGCACAATACTGTTATCACAATTATTCTCGTCTGCAGCTAAGCACAATGTGTCTTTCCGAAATCTTGCCTCATAAGTGAAAATGTTGCCATACTGCAAATAACTAGTAACATTAAATTAGTGCTTGATTTTTCTGGCATTCTAAAATGTTGCCTTCCAACATGTGTAAGTACACCCACCATGTGAGTAAAGTATTGACATGTCAAGCCTCGGTATGAAACAATATTTGCCCAGAATGCAAGTTTACGGAAATTCCTAATGAATCATTATGATTTTCTATTACAAATTATCTGAATATAGATTAGGATAGAGGTATCATAAAGGACAGAGAAGGGCAAGTGCTCCTAAGTTATGTTCAGGAGAATTTTCTGTAGCAATATGTGTTCAGTTCAACAAGAAAGGAGGCGCTACTGGACTTGATTCCTGAAAATGAGATAGGGCAGGTATATCAAGAGTCAATGGGGGAATAGTTAGGAGACAGAGATCATTCTATCATAAGCTTTAGGGTGACAGTAGAAAAGGACAATGAGTAATCCAAAGTAAGAATAATTAACTGGGGAAGAGCTGATTTCAATGGCGCAAAAACAGAGTGGGGCTGAATAGACTGAAATTAAATGTTGGAGGGAAAATTTATAGCTGAACAATGGGTTACTTTGGATAAAGAAATAGTTTGGGTACAATTAAAGTGTATGCCCTAAAATGGGAAAGATAGGGCAAATAAATTCAGAGGTCCTGGATGAAAATAGAGATATAAATTAAGATCAGGAAGAAGAAGTGTGCTTATGACAGGTATCAGGTAGAAAATACAATGAGAATTAGACTGAATACAGAAAGTTGAGACGAGAGGTGAAAAAACAAATAAGAGAAACAAAGAAGGATTATGAGGATAGAGTGATAGACAAAATGAAGGGGAGTCACAAAGTCTTCTATAGGCACATAAATAGTAAAAGGGTGGTAAAAGGATTATAGTTGATTAAGGCCTTAAAACGGAATTTACACATGGAGTCTGGGGGCTTGCTTGATGTGTTAAGTGAATGCTCTGCATTTGCCTTTACCAAGGAAGATTTTACCCATGGTGATATAGGAGGAAACTATGTCACTGGTTGATAAGGAGGAGGTATCATATAAACTGTTGGTACTTAGGGGTAACAAGGCAACAGAACAAGTTAGGCAAATAAAATATTCCTTTAGAAATCCATGCTGGTTCTTCATAATCAACTCAGATTATTCCATGTGGTTATGTGTGATGCAACCAATGATGTTGAAGGAAGTGAGGGTGGAAATTATATGGACACTGGCCATAATCTTTCAACCTTCCTTTGATTCAAGGCAGATGTCAAAATTGATAATATTGTGTCCTTGTTTAAAAAAGGTTGCAAGAATAAGTCCAGCAACTACAGGCTAGAAAGTTTAACTTTGATGTGGGAAAGCTTCTGGAAACAATTATAGGATAGAATTAATAACCACATGGAATAATCTGAGTTGATTATGAAGAACCAGCATGGATTTCTAACGGAATATTTTATTTGCCCAACTTGTTGGATTTTTTGAAGATATAGCAGAGAGGGTTGATGAGGGTAATGTTTATGTGGTGTACATGGACTTCCAATAGGTATTCAATACAATGTTACACCACAGACTTGTGAGAAAAGTTATAGCTCTTGGAATAAAAGGGACAGTAGGAATGTGGATACAAAATTGGCTGAGTAATAGGAAACAACGAATAATGGTGAATGGTTATTTTCTGGGCTGGAGGAAGGTAGAAGGGTTCCCCAGGGGTTGATATTGTGACCCTTTGATTTTCCTGACAAATATATTAATCCTGGGGCTGGATTCTCCGGTTCCCCAGCTGCATGCTTCGTGGCTCCCTGGCGAGATTCCATCTTCCCACTGCTTGTCAATGGGATTTCCCACTGATGCCACCCCATGCCACCACAGAGAATTCCGGCCCTGATATATATTAATGATCAAGATCTCGGCGTGCAGCCAACAGTTTTAAAGTTTGCGGATGATACAAAACTTGGAAACATAGGAAGCTGTGAGGAGACAGTGTAGAACTTCAAAAGATATAGAAAAGTTGGTAAAATAGACAGTTGGTGGAAGTTGAAGTTCAATATGGAGAAGTGTGAGGGGATTCATTTTGGCAGGAAGAACATGGAAAGAGATTATAAAATAATGGCTACAACTCTAAAAGGATGTGTAGTAGCAGAGGGACCAAGGTGTATATGTGCTTAAGTCATTAAAAGTGGCAGGACAGGTGGAGGGAGTAGTTAATAAAGCATACAGTATCCTAGGTTTTATTAACAGTGGCATAGTATACAAAAGCAAGAAAGTTGTGCTGAACTTGTATAAGACAATAGTTAGACCTCAGCTGGAGTATTGTGTACAGTTCTGGGCATTACACTTTAGGAAGGATGTAAATGCATTGGAGAGAATGCAGCAGAGGATTACAAAACAGGGGAGGGGATTCTCCGTGAACCGGCAGGGCGGGCCACTCCAGCGCTGAAGAGTGGCGTGAACCACTCTGGCATCGGGCTGTCCCGAAGGTGTAGAATCCTCCACACCTTCAGGGGCTAGGCTGGTGCTGGAGTGATTGGCGCTGCGCCAGCCGGTGCGGAAGGGCTTGGCGCCATGCCAACCGGCGGCGAAGGGCCGCCACCGGTTGGCGCGAGTTGGCGCATGCGCGGGAGCGCTAGCGTGTGCTGCCGTCATCCTGGCATATGCGCAGGTGGGTTCTTCTCTGCACCGGCCATGGCGGAGGTTGACAGAGGCCGTTGCGGAGGGAAAGAGTGCCCTCAGGGCACAGGGCCGCCCACGGATTGTAGGGCCCCAATCGCGGGCCAGGCCACCGTGGGGGCACCCCGCGGGGCCAGATCTCCCTGCGCCCCCCCCTGCCCAAAGGACTCTGCAGGCCGCCCGTTGAGCCAGGTCCCGCCAGTAAGGACCTGTTGTTATTTACGCTGGCGGGAACGGCCGAAAACGGGCAGCCACTCGACCCAACGCAGGCTGGAGAATCGCCGGGGGGGCCGCTGCCAACGGCCCCCGACCAGTAGGTACGATTCCCGCCCCTGACAAAACCCCGGTGCTAGAGAATTTAGCAGCCGGCGGGGCGGGATTCACGCCACCACCGGCAATTCTCCGATCCGGCGGGGGGGGGGGGGGGGGGGGGGGGGGGGGGTTGGAGAATCCCGCCCTGGTTCCAGGAATGAGAAACTTCAGTTGTGAGGATAGATTGGAGAGATTGGGCTATTCACCTTGGAAAGGAAAGGGCGATTAGGAAATTTGATATTGATATTCAAAATCATGATGGGGCTGGACAGAATAGATCGGGAGGAACCGTTCCCACTTATAAAAGGAAACACGAGCGCACAGATTGAACGTAATTTGCAAAAGAAGAAAATGCAATGTAAGAAAATACTTTATCAAACAGCAAGTGGTTCTGATCAGGAATGCACTGTCTGGAAATGTCATGGAGGCAGGTTCAATTGAGGTATTCAAGAGGGCATTAAATTATTCTTTGAATAGAAAGAATGTACAGGGTTATGGGGAAATAGCAGGAGAGTGGCACTAAGTCATAATGCTCATCTGGAGAACCAGTGCAGACATGATGGGCCAAACATTTTTCTTCTACATCATAATAATTCTGTAATTCTGTAATGTAAGACAAAATGGTCTTTGCTGAACAAACATTTATGAATAATTAAATAAAACAGAAAGAATATAATAGTTTAGTTCAGATGCCTATTTTCTCTTTGAAAACACAAGAGATATTGAGTTGTAATGCAATCTCACCTAGATCTGCATAGTTAGATTTGTAGAACTGTCTACGGCCACCAAAGCACAATTCAAAAGAGGGCTCATTAGATCTTCGCAAAGTGTGTCCATTCTCAAGAGCAGCAAATGCATCACAGGTGTAACGATATGTGATAAAACCATAGTTATCACTGGAAAAAAATGGAGCAAAAATAATGTATGTCACTCATTGCGGCTCACCTTGCAAATTATACATTAGACACATAATAAGTCCACCCCAGTGGGCTTCCATCTGTCAGACATTAAAGGGAGGAAGTCTTGCTTCATTATAGAAACATGTTAAAATGATTCACATACAATAAGTCACTTTGAAGTGCTTTGACAAGGCAAACCTGGGGCAAGATTTTATGTTCCCCTGTGGTTCAGTTTTCAGGTGGGGAAGTGTGTAAAATTCGCTAGATGCCTTTCCTGATGCCGACCTTCCCGCCCCAAGGTTGGGCGTGAATTAATGGGCGACGGACAAGCTCTCATGCAAATTCAGGCCATTTTCCACCTGGCTGCAATTTTCAGCAGGTGGGAGGAGGTTGATGATGGGTGGGAAGCTCAGCGGGTAAGTCTGCTTGGGCTTTGAGAAGGAAAAGAGGTGCTATCTCCTTCGTGAGCCCCCTTTTCTGATTGGATGGCATCCCCAAGATCTACCATCTCCCATCCCAGCTGTCACTATTCACCCCAGCCTTCACCCCCACAACCCACCTCCCCCTGCACCACCCCACCCAATCCACCAAAACGTCCTGTCCTGACCCGACTGAGAACCATCCCAACTTACCTTTCATTCAGGTCCTGACTCTCCTTCTTTAGGCCTGGGCATTCCTGGCGGTACTGTTGGAACCAAAGAGCTGCCGACCAATCAGAAGTGGGACTTCCTCCCCAGATAGGGTCAGAAACATTAAATGGCTGTGGGGCAGCTCGCGAGAGCGGGGTGAGTTTCAGTTATAGGGCAGGTAACACAGCCACCTGTAGAACCCTGTTTGTGGAAACAACTTTTCAAATCAAAAGATCCCACAAACAGCAATGAAATAAATTATTGGTATCTCTGTTTTAAGTCAAAATAATTGAAAGAGGTTTGCAACAGGATACTAGGAGAACTCCCTCCTCTATTCTAAATAGTGACATGGAACATGAAATAAACTAAATATTTAAGATCTTTTATTAATCTACACACTCTAACTTCTTTTGTCTGGCAGTAATAGGGCAGTAATGACCTAAAAGTTGGGTGGTTAGATTAACCTTATTAGCCATGACAATGTGACTGCCACCATTCTTTAATGTGAATCACTGCTGGATGCCCAAAACATTTGCCTACTACAGCTGGAGGATCCACCTCAAAGTGCAAATCGGTATCCGAGAACCCCATTTGTATTTTACAGAGGAAATAGTTGAACATGCACCTAATTTACCAACCATTTCCACAGATGATGAAGCCAAAGAGGTCAGTCAATGCATGGTTGATATTATTCTGTTGTTGCCTGGAGGAGCACAAGTGATTCTCCTGGCCACAGAAAACAATCTTGGCCGTAGCGACCAGAGCTTTGATCTCCACAGTTGTAACCCAAGCATTTACCTTGAAGGCAACCAAGATATCACAGTATTGATCAACCTTAATCTGGAGAGCTGTACTGGGAAGCCCATTTGGTGTCCCACATCTCAACATCTTGATCTAAATAAGGCCATTGGCACAGATGACAGGAAGGCATGCTCTGCCAGTTAGTCACTCATAAGTCAATACTAATCACGCTTACACTCTAAAATTATGAACAACTTTCGAGGTTCATTTTGTTCTTACTATGTCTGAGTTCTATGCTATTTTGTTAGCTATTATATGAATACCATATTTTGATTATTCAGCAACACATTTACTGTGTAAAATGTAGCCATTTGTAACTTTACCCATCTTCACGCAAATGGACAGTGCATTCTTCGATTTCACCAAAAACTTCAAAGCGTCTCTTCAGTTCCGTACGGGTTATGTCACCCCTAACTTTGCCCACATAAATAACACGGCGTTCCTCCTGGAGAGATTTTAAAAATATCTTCGGAAGTCAAAAAGTCATGCTTCTTACATTTATAACAGATCTAAATTAGAATAAAAGCTACTACAATGCTTACAATTGCCTTTTGCCTTTGGCGTTCCCTTTGCTTTGATCTTTCAAATTCACGTTTCTCATAGTCTCTTCGATATTCCTCCCTCTTAAGCCTTTCATTTTCATATTCCTCATAGCTGTCATACCTGAAGAAATTGAAAACAAATAAAAACTTTTAAGTCAAAATTGTGCACGCAGTGTTTTATGAAGAAATGTCTTCATTTTACATTAATAGGCATTCCCATTCGAAAGGTTCTCACTGAACCTCAGATAATTAAGTGTGTTTCAAAGTTACACTTAAATACTCACAGTGGGAATGAACTTCCTTGGGACTTCTCCCACTCAGCTTACATAACTTCCACGGCAGCCTTGTTTGCATGCATGAACTAAAAATGCAGTAAAGTTACAGCAGTGGAGTGTAAGATGCCACAAGGCTGGTTTAGCTCACTCGGCTAAATCGCTGGCTTTTACAGCAGACCAAGCAGGCCAGCAGCACGGTTCGATTCCCGTACCAGCCTCCCCGGACAGGCGCCGGAATGTGGTGACCAGGGGCTTTTCACAGTAACTTCATTGAAGCCTACTCGTGACAATACGCGATTTTCATTTCATTTTTTTCATTTCACAAGGAAGTTCTGGGGTATATACATTCAGAGTGACCATTGAAATACATAGCAGCTTTTGTAATGTGATTCTTTCTTGGACTTCAAATTAGAGGGAAGTATTCTTCAAATGACTAGGGGCAGCACGGTAGCACAGTGGTTAGCATAGTTGCTTCACAACTCCAGGGTACCAGGTTCGATTCCCGGCTTGGATCACCGTAGGTGCAGAGTCTGCACCTTCTCCTCGTGTCTGCGTGGATTTCCTTCGGGTGCTCCGGTTGCCTCCCACAGTCCAAAAATGTGCAGATTAGGTGGATTGGCCATGCTAAATTGCACTTAGTGTCCAAAAAAAGGGTTAAGTGAGGATACTGGGTTACGGGGATAGGGTGGAGATGTTGTTGCTCTTTTCAAGAGTCGGCCTCCTCCTGCACTGTAAATTCTATGACTGGCGAAAATGCACAAGCTACAATCCCAGCAGATGCCTTGTCATTACAACTGGCTGGTTCCCTCCGGCATTGACCCTGACAAAATCTTTGAGGACAGTGAGAAGGGATTTTACTTGCACACAGTTGGTGGGCGTCCATGCACAGAGTTGCATCCTTTGGACTTGCTTATCCCATGCTGCCTCAAACTCTGGTACCCACCAGCTGGTTGGAGGAGTGTGGTGAAGAAGCCAAACTCACCCTTTCCCAGGCCCTATGCATAGCTCCCCTTCAGCTCCTTTTAAAAGTTGAAACTTCCTCTTAAAAAGGAAACCAGGTTTGGACGTTTTGGTTGTTTTCTTGTTCTGTTGAACCCATCTCCCGATCCCAATCCTATCTCTTTTTCCAAGTGGGTTATATTTACCAGTATTCTAACAGCAATCTGAAAAGAAGGATTTTGCTTCAACATTCCTGTAATCTTCAGCCAGAATTATCTGCCTACTCTTCAGTAAATGGTCAAGGAACCATTCTGAAAATCCTGTTCCTCTCCCACCCAATCCATAAATGTCGCAGGTACCTGCCCACTTTAAGCAAATCACCTCAACCCTCGAATTTGCGATGTGGTGAGGGCTAGGTCAAACTACGGCTAGAGATTTTTATTGATGCTGAAGTGGAATTTTAGAAATTTAGGATCCAAAGAACCATTGGAATGGGCTTTACTTGTGCATAAGAAAATATGAATATAACAAATATAAACAGGCATAGGCCCTTTGAACTTTCTCTGCGATTCGATAAGATTACAGCTGATCAGCTACCCTATCCACATATTCTTCAATACCATTAGTGTCCAAACGTTTATCAACCTCCACCTTGAATATACTGAACAACTGAGTATCACTGCCCCTAGGGTAGAGAATTTCCTTTTCTCCAATTGAAAGAACAACAAGCAACTTGCCTCGAATATTTTGTAATGAGCTGAAAATAGTTGCATGATGGGAGCACAGGTTAAAAAATGCTTTCAATTTTCCGTCTTGTGAAATGCCTAAACTCTCACTAGCTGCTTCATAGAATCCTCACAGTGCAGAAGGAAGCCATTTGGCCCATTGTGTCTGCACTGACCCCCCAAAAGAGCACCCCACCACGCCCACTCCCCCAGCCCACCCCAACAACCCCCTAACCTAACCTCCACCAAGGAGCAATTTAGCATGGTTAATCCACCTAACCTGCACACCTCTGAACTGTGAAAGGAAACTGAGCACCCAGAAGAAACCCATGCAGACACAGGGTGAAAGTGCAAACTCCACACAGTCACCCAAGGCCGGAATTGAACCCGGATCTCTGGCGCCGTGATGCAGCAGTGCTAACCACTGTGCCACCTCCACTTCACCATCCAGCTGTTGGCTTTTTACTGAACAGGAAACCATGGATATGAAGTTATGTTCTACCCTTCCACAGGACATTGCAAATATGTTCGAACACCAATGAGCAGTATCATTGCACTACCAGGTACTCGCTAATGTAAATCAATACTAGGAGTTGTTTCAGCACCTTCTATCTAGGGTTTGCATGTAATGCACTAAAACTGTAATTTTGTCACTTCAACAAAGCACATTTAATCATACTGTCACTGTGAAATTTACAGTATTGATCAAATACTTCAGAAGTAGGTCAGTTACACAGCACAGAAAATAATCTGCAAAACAAAAATTCAATTCATATTTCTCGCACCTTCTCAGAAGTTAAATTAAGGTGCTGAACCAGCAGAAATCCCTCAACAACTTATAAAGCAGCAGGTTCACGAAAGCAACATAGCAACTTTGTTTCGTGACACCAACGTTTGATCTAATCCTTTAATATTGTACGTTTTGATGAGCTTTTGTACTCATCGAAGTGAGAGACATCAGTGATAAGGAATTCATAATTTTTCATCTTTGGGGTCCTGTTTCCACGTTGTTCAGAAGATAGATTGAATGTATAACAAAGCTCTATTTAAAACAAGCAAAAAGACTGAACTAAAAACAGAAATGGGTGAAGATGGCACTGTGCAACTGAAATTTCAGTGCATTGTTGAGACAGAGTAAAGGGAACTTTGAAATAAAAACAGAAAACGCTTCAAACTTTCAGCTGGTCATGCAGCATCAATAGAAAGAGAAAGTTCTGACAATGAGTGGGTGAGAGCCGAAATATTCCTCCAACATTTCTCTCTCCAAAGACCCCATATGACATGCTGAATGTTTCCGACATCTTTTGCCCACATTTCAAAATTCCCTTTGCTTTGTCCCAACAGTGCCCAGAGATGTCGAACTTTTGTTGCACACATTTTATTGCTTTCTAAAATATCAATTTCCCATAGTTTAATGAAACAAGGGGCGGGATTCTCCGACCCCACGCAGGGTCGGAGAATCGGCGGGCAGCGGCGTTACTTCCGCTCCCGCAGGGTTTTTAAATCTCCCACCGGCCAAAAACCGGCGTTGTGCAAACCCCGCCGGCAGCCTCTGAAAACAGCTGGCGCCGGCGGGATTTCATTTTTTTTTTAGTGTCCACAAATCTCCAGCCCGGATGGGCCGAAGTCCCGCCGACATGGCCACGGGTCACGTCGGCGAAAATCACAGTTGCTTTAAAACGGCGTCAACCATTGATGATGGTTGACGCCGTTCAGTGTCGGGGGGTGGGTTGCGGCATCGGGGGGGGGGGTTGCGGCATGGGGGGGGGAGGGGGTTGCGGCATGGGGGGGGTGGGTTGCGGCATCGGGGGGGGTGGGTTGCGGCATCGGGGGGGGTGGGTTGCGGCATCCGGTGGGTTGCGGCATCCGGGGGGTGGGTTGCGGCATCGGGGGGGGGGGGGATCGGGGGGGGGGTGGTGGTTGCGGCATCGGGGGTGGGTTGCGGCATCGGGGGGTGGGTGTGCGGCATCGGGGGGGGGCATCGGGGGGGGGGGTGGTTGCGGCATCGGGGGGGGGCATCGGGGGGGGGGGGTTTGCGGCATCCGGGGGGTGGGTTGCGGCATCGGGGGGTGGGTTTGCGGCATCGGGGGGGGAAGGGGAACATCGGGGGGGGGGTGTTGCGGCATCCGGGGGGTGGGTTGCGGCATCGGGGGGTGGGTTGCGGCATCCGGGGGGATGCGGCATCCGGGGGGGGGGGGTTGCGGCATCGGGGGGGGGGGGGGGGGTTGCGGCATCGGGGGGGGGGTTGCGGCATCGGGGGGGGGCATCGGGGGGGGGGGGGGGGTTTGGGGGCAGCGGCGTGCAGAGAGGGGGGACTACGGATGCCCTGGGCCAACGCACCGTCGCCCCCCCCCTCTGTACGCCGCTGCCCCCTACCCCAACCACCCCCCCCCTCACCACCCCTACCTCCCTCCAACGCCCCCTACCCCCCTCCCCACCACCCCTACCTCCCTCCCCACCACCCCTACCCCCCTCCAACGCCGCCCCCATCTCTCACAACGCCGCAACCCCCCACCCTAAACGCCGCAATCCCCCCCCTCTCAACGCCGGTACCCACACCCCGTCCCCCTCCCTCTGAAGGCCGGTACCCACACACCCCTCCCCTCTCTCCTCCTCCCCCCTTCCTTCCTCCTCCCCCCCCCTTCCTTCCTCCTCCCCCCCTTCCTTCCTCCTCCCCCCCTTCCTTCCTCCTCCCCCCCTCCTTCCTCCTCCTCCCCTTCATTCCTCCTCCCCCCTTCCTTCCTCCGTCCCCCCCTTCCTCCGTCCCCCCTCCTTCCTCCTCCCCCCCTTCCTTCCTCCGTTAGTGGGGGGGGGTGCGGCGTTAGTGGGGGTGGGGGGTGGGGGGGTGCGGCGTTGGAGGGGGGTAGGGGTGGTGAAGGGGGTAGGGGTGGTGAGGGGAGGGGGTTGGGGTAGGGGCAGCTGCGTGCAGAGGGGGGGCGACGGTGCGTTGGCCCCGGGCATCCGTCGCCCCCCCTCCCTGCACGCCGCTGCCCGCAACCCCCCCCCCAATGCCGGACACCCCCCCAATGCCGGAACCCCCCCCCAATGCCGGAACCCCCCCCCCCCCCCCCCCCCCCCCCCCCCAAATGCCGGGTCTGTCTCTCTCCTCCTCCTCCAAAAAACGCCGGGTCTCACCATATTTACTTGGACTTGGGTTCAGGCTGTCCAGATGCTTTTCGCACCGACTCTTAGGGCAAATTCTCCACCTTGCAACGTCGCAAATGCAAACTGCGATTGGGATGGAAATCGGGGTGGGATTCTCCGAGCCTCCGTGCCGAAATCGTGCTCGGCACGGGCGGAGAATGGGTGTCAGACCCAATATCATGTCTGACGCCACTCCTGCAATTCTCCGGTCCCCGAAGAATCGCCACCAATCGGGTGCTGTGGTCGGCGCAACGCCGGTCGGGGGCCATTGAAAAAGTCCCACGCGCTGATTCTCCAATTGCATCTGGCCGAGTTCCCGCCGGTGTGGTTCTCTCATGGGTCCCCCCCCCCCTGGTGGGGGGTGGGGGGATCATTCACCGGGGGGGGCCTCCAGTACGGCCAGGCTATTGATCAGGGGTCACTGATCCACGGGCGCGCGCGAGCTGGAGGGGACCTATCCAGGTAAGTCCAGATTGATTCATGCGCATTTCTTCGGGGGTGGAGGAACATAGCCGCATTATTGGAGAATCTCGCCCCGGGCGTCCGGCCAAAATTGAGGTCCAGTCTCAGCACCAATTCAGGCGCCGTGTTCCAGTTCCTCGTTGGTAGTGATAATGAGGTCTGTGTCCTGCGTCGGCATGCAAAACCAGCGTTTGCATACATTTAAATGTGATTAGCAGCTTGGAAACAGGATGCTCCACCCTTCCATGGTCCTCCGCTCCTCTCAGGCGGAGGTCTCGTGGTATGAATTACGACAAGCATTTACAAATGTAGCCTGGTTGCCATGGCTGCGGAGGAGGAGCAAATGGCTAAAAAACACTGAAAAACTGTGGAAAACTCAGGCTTGTTGGCGGATGGCTGCACACGCTGTGGGCAGTAGTGGGTAGTGACTTGGTGCCAAGTCCGTGGACGTGGGGTATCTCACTCAGGATCAGAGTGGGCTGGCTCAGACCACCATTGCTGCTGTCTGCCTTTTACATGCACCCCTATGCTCACACTGCTGAGTGCTGCCAGTGTCCTTTAAATGGTCAGAAGGTCTCTGATCATCAGGGAGCCCACTCAGACCATCTCTCTGGACACCCTCATATCCCAACTGTATCATCAAGAGCCAAGCTCAATCAGGAGCCCACCAGGTGTTGGCACATCTTGGAAGTGCTGCCCCATTGCAGAGGAAGCAGGGGATCAGCAGAGCTCACCTCAGGCAGAGGAGAGGACACCTGCACCACAGCCTTTGTAACCCTCCCTGATTCTTTGCCTCTCTCAGGGCAGAGGAATTACTAGTGACCCCACCCCTCTGGATCACCAGCTGTCTCCTCCTGGTGAGGGTGGCAGCGCTGAATACCTCTGCCACCACCTCCCAGGCAGTGTTCAGGAGGGCAGGCTATAGTCTGTGGCCCATTCAACAAGTCTCCCAAACGGAGAATTTCACCCTTAGCCTCAACGGTGAGATTAAATTTGCAGGACTAAATATAGTTTTTACCAGAACTGGACACTAACGGCTGTCTGCATACATAAAACATCCAGCCGCTGCTTGCTGGCATGTAGAAAACTTGAAACACTTGCTCGATGGACGATATTTATGTTTTCCCCTCCTGCGTATGCATCCCAAAATTTGTCCTTTCGTTCACTTTAATTGGCTTCTTGTAAAAGGCTTATTACCTGCTGCTCCCACACTGAACAAAAACTCATGACACCCTGATCAACCTTAAGCTCCAAAGCAGTGAGAAAAGACAGTTATCAACCATGAGGGAGGCTGGTATATTCAAGCCTACTGATAGATTGACAAATCTCTCTCATGATTGAGATTATTATTTGATAAAAGTAGAGGTGTCGGAGGTGGGAGTCATGAGACACATCTGATGGTATAAAATGGAGAACTAAGTACATACATATAATGGTTGTGAAATGAGAACACAAATGGTAGCAGAGCCATTATGGCAGCAAGGAATTGAGAAACTATCAGAAGTATTGTTGATGAATCAGGATAAACTGTAAATAAGATCACTAGCAGTATTTTGGGTAGTCAAGGAAACTATATCATTTTCCATTATTCTTCTCAATCAATTAAATGCAGAGGATCAAATACTGCTTCCTGTAACTTGGTAATTTGGTACTACAGGAGCAGCGTCCCTCAGACATAGTTCACATCACAATAGGCTATGTTTCAATGTAGAGAATAGTATCTACTTATTAATATTTTAGACTAAATAAGTTAGACATTCAGGTAATTATTGAACACATGCCCAAAGTTGGCATTGGATAACTCTGATTTTAACAAGGAAGCTGATTTTTTTAAAAATCAGTACATTTATTTGAATAAGCACCTACCTGAAAATCTCAGTGAAGTATTAATCTTATTGCTTTGACATCAGGAGGGAAGTGCACTTCATAAAGTTTGGTTTAAGAGCACACAGTAAAAGGTTCTACACTATTATATTCCCTCACCTGGGTCTACTATAACAGCCATAAGGTGATCTGGAGCGTGACCTTGAATATGAGCAAGGGCTTCCACGAGATCTGTGTTGTACCCTACTGCACCCTGAATCAAAGTAGTGATGTGATCTATAAAGCAAAATAAATGTAAACATATGATCACCAAAAATAATGCTGATGGTATAATTTTTAAGGTATGAAGATTGATTTTATTCAGCATTTACTACCCCACTGGAAAGAAGAGCATGGATTTAATTCTTTACATGCACAGCTAAACCATCAAGGGAGATATGAGCAAGGTGGAAGCACTACCACATCAGAAGGTTGTGAAATGTTGATACACCTTATACCTTGTTACTGACTACAATATGCAGAGAAGACTACCTATAGACCAGGGGATAGCATGGTATCATGGGAGCAGAGGGAAAAATAACAAAATAATAAGAACATCTTACATTAAATACATTATAGTTCACCCTATGGCTTTTAGGTAGATGTGCAATACCAGGGATGATGACTGGAAAAAATTAGGAATATTGGATTCTAAGCGTTGTTCATTTTAAGGGTTAAAAGCCTGGGGTTACAATGTGTTTGACTGCAATGGTCATTCTTTTTGAAAGAATTTTGTTTTGCAGGGCGTGGGCATTTTTAGTAGATAGAAGGCGAAATTGACAAAGGAATGTGTTTTTCAGTCTGGGCTAATGAACTGTGGTTTGACTGGGAATGTCCCTGGGGAGTTGATATGCTTTGCAGCCCGCAGAGATAATTTGTTTTTTAGCTTGGGGAGATGAGATCATTGCTGGGTGGGTCCACGGAATGCAGAAAGACATTTTGAAAGGCTTTAGAGAGGCAGATTTTGGAGAAACTTTGGAAATTAGGCTCATGTCGGTAATTGGTAAATTATTGGAGATAATTCTCAGGGACATGATTTATACCCATGTGGAAACAAATGGACTCATTAGCGATAGACAACATGGTTTTGTGAAGAGGAGGTCGTGCCTCACTAACTTGAACAAGCTTTTTGAGGAGGTGACAAAGATTGATGAGGGGAGGGCGGTGATATTGATCACATGGACATCAGTAAAGCCTTTGAGAAGGTGCCTTATGGCAGATTGGTACAAAAGGTGAAGTCACACAGAATCAGAGGTGAGGTGGCAAGATGGATAAAGAACTGGCTCGGTCACAGAAGGCAGAGGGCAAATGTAGTTTAATCCAGACAAATGTGAGGTAATGCATTTTGGTAGGTCTAACATAGAGGGGAAATATACAGTTAATTAGCAAAACTCTTTGGAATATAGAAAGCCAGAGGGATCTGGGCGTACAGGTTCACAGATCTTTGAAAGTAGTAACACATGTGTACAAGGTAGTCAAGAAAGATTTGGAATGCTTGCATTTATTGGACGGGGCATCGAGTATAAAACCTAGCAAATCATGCTACAGTTGTATAGAACCTAGGTAAGGCCGCAATCCTGATTGCCACACTACCAGGAGGATGTGGAGGCTTTGGAGAGGGTGCAGAGGAGGTTTGCCAGGATGCTGCCTGGTCTGGAAGGTGTTAGCTATGCGAAGAGGCTGAATAGACTCGGACTGTTTTTATCAGAACAACGGAGGTTGAGGGGTGACCTGATAGAGGTCTACAAGATTATGTCAGACATGGATAGAGTGGAGGGGTCAGTCACTAGGGACCATAGGTTTAAGGTCCGTGGGGCAAAGTTTAGAGGAGATGTGCGAGGCAGGATTTTTTGCACCAGAGGGTGGTGAGTGTCAGGAACGCGCTGAAAGTGGAGGTAGTGGAAGCAGATACATTAACGGCATTCAAAAGGCATCTCAACAAATACATGGATACGATGGGTATAGAGGGATATGGCATTAGGAAGTGTTGAGAGTTTTGGCTAAGGGTGGCATCATGACTGATACAGGCAAGGAGGGCCGAAGGGCCTGACTCTGTGCTGTATTGTTCTCTGTTAACTCCCACAGTAAGATAGATTGAGAGCTGTATGTTTCTTTTCTTGTTCAATGGGAAATTGTGTAGTAGTGTTCAAGGGGTAATTGTAAGCTGTTTTCAGTGGGAAATTAAAGAAGTTAATATTGTATTCATCATAAATTTTGTTTTAAAAATACTAAGCCTCATTTCTTCATGCATTCACCCCTCGAGTGAATTGTTCTTTCCACACAGTCTTACAAATAAACTAAAATATTAGGGTTTTGGTCCAGCATCCTAGCCACTGTTGGGGTCTGGTCTGGGATCGTAATACAGCAGAAGTAAATTCAACCCTTGGTCTGTGTTTGGTTAGTTGATACCAGTTTTGGGAAAAGGGTTGCCCTGGGTGAACAAAGAACAAATGATCAGGATTCCCACCTTTCTGGTGATTTCTGTGATTCCTGATGAAGTATGGCTGGTGATGCATGCAAAGGATTGGCTCAAAGTGCAATGCCTTTCGTGAAGGACTAGCCTTCTGCCATTCACTGGTTATGCCAAGTATGAAGAATTCTGACTGGGGTATGATGTCAGAGGACAACGCGCGCTGTCGAACCTAATTCCAGCAAAGAATCAACAGCTTTAGGAGAGGAAGGGAGGAAACCAGGGGGAAAAAAATATGGATTATGTTTTGAAATCTCCATGCATTGCTTGTGAATGCTAATCATTAATAACCAAGGGCAAGCATAGCAAGTAATACTGAGATCAATTGAAAAATTCTAATTTAAATGGAACAGGAAATAAGCAGTTCATATCCTGTCTCAGATGCAAATACTCTAATTTTGAAGTAAGATTGGTGTACAACTTAATAAAAGCTGTTTTTCAGCAGCGATCATTAATTTAGCTATATTCTGCCTAGGTTTGTCGTAAAATCCTGTGGGACTGATGATGTGCACATAATGGCCTTTCCTCCATGTCTATCTCCCTCTCTTTTTTGTCACCTCTACTGTTGGTTGAGTACAGCTCTTGTTAATATAAGGAGGGTGGAGGAACTCAACTACCTATATAATTCTTATACAGCATGAATAGCACCAACCCTGACAGTACCAAATACTCATTGCAGTGGTGATCAAAATATTCTTGAGCCTGGAGACCAGGGGGTGGATTCTCTATTTATAATAGAAAGCACTTAGCTCCTTTTGATGTGGTGAGGAGTTGTCAATCATAGCAAGCGTGTCTTTAAAGATTGTGTTAGCATCAAAGCAGGGTGATGGAGGTGCATTTAAGCGTGAAAGAAAATATATCTAAATAATCCACCAAGCACCTGTCCCTGGACTAATAAAACTGCCAATTACTGACTCATGAAATGTATTGTTATGAGAAATTGAATGGGAGTTTTGCATTTCAAAGATTGCCAAGGGATTTGAAGTGCTTTCAGGTGTACTTGGAATTTGAGGAAACCTCTAACACTTGTAACAACTGCTGCTTTAAACACTTTTGTCTGACGCAGCAGGTGTTAGGGAAGGGTCAGTGATATTTCACTGTGCTACCTGGACTTCTCTTCAGCTTTCAGGCAGAGATGACTGATGTGGGTTTCTCATGCGGGGTCTAATGGTGTCTCCGATTGGGGTGACTGATGGGGGTCTGATGGTGGGATCTGATGGTGGGCTCCTGATGGGGTGGTCTGATGGGGATGACAGATGGGGGGGAATCTGATGGGTGGGGTCTGATAGTAAGTCTGGGGGGTTGGTGGGGCTGTCAATGGGGA
Organism: Scyliorhinus canicula; assembly: GCF_902713615.1. NCBI lineage: Eukaryota > Metazoa > Chordata > Chondrichthyes > Carcharhiniformes > Scyliorhinidae > Scyliorhinus > Scyliorhinus canicula. Next base: position 151,019,924 of record NC_052148.1, on the reverse strand, counting down.
GGTGGTCAGGACACACTCATGTGTGTGGTGCTGTGGAGGGGGATGATCCATTATTCCTGTGGAGGGGGGAAGATGCCTCTACATGTTAGGGTGGGGCAGGATTTACATTGTGGGGGGAGGGGGGCCCGCTGCCAGACGTCGGGCTGGGTCTTCCTGCTCAAAATGGCGGCACAATACCGAGAAGCTCTTCCCCCATGCATAAATTTGTATGGTAAAGGAGGGGTGACCCGCATCCTGGGTTCTGCACTTAGCACCAGAAGAGATCAGTCCCAGTTCTCTGCTGGTGAGAGCATTTAGTCTCCAGAACAGAGAATCCCGGCCCTGATATTAAACAGATCTGAAAGGAGTTATTTATCCTTTTAAATTTAAATTGCTATAATACAGCAACACGGTTAATTCCTACATGGTTATAATAATTACTTTTACTATAATTTACAATATATGTCAGGATATGAGGTTTGAGCCAAACATACTGAATGTATTACCCCTTCCTTGAGTATGTGGCAAAGTATCCAGAGTACTTATATGTTAATATTTCTAAAATGTTGTTTTAACTTAACTTTGTCAGTTGGGTTATATGCCACTCATATAGTGAGCTCTCCTGAGTTTAACAATGTTTTACATTTACTGTAATGATAGTTATGATATATTTTGCTCATAGCACCAGCCTGATAAATAACTCTGCTTGACAAGCATTATTTAAAAATATCATATTGCTTCATTATACAACTCACAATATCAGGTTTAATGATCTTTCTCAAAAAAAAAATCATAATCTCATTGAAGGCGTAAGTGAGGCCAGATTTTGATAATACCTGAATTCCCAGAACAATTTTGAGGTCTGGTGAATAATTCATGAAAATGTAAATGGGGTTTCAATAACATTGATCTTAAGTGAAAATAAATGTTTATTCCCCGAAGAAAGATGGCAGTAGATGTACTAGTCACTGTTAATACTATCTCATCTAAAATAAATATTTTCTTTATGTTGTATAAGTGCAATATTCATTATAATGTCCAGCAAATATTACAACGTGTGTCGTTTAATCTTCTTTATTTTTCTCACTTAAAGGGAAGATTTTCCCTGAGCATCTTATGCAACCGGATCATAGGGGTGTCCAATTTGGCTACATGCAGGAAATCTACTTTTGTCCCCTAATTCCTGGGTGTGAAATGTTGGACATTGATTTCTAGTGCATAGTTAGTTTCCTATTCCTTCAAAAGTAATGTTATAAATGTAACCGTTTGATAACCACCACATGGATATGACTATTTTACCGGCCATGTCTCTGCCACCAATAACAGCAAGCGGAACTGGTGACAATGGATTGAATTATATAATGAAATGGATTCCCCACTCTCCTCGCATTTCCTCCCACCCCTTCCCCCCAACAGCTGAAAGGTCGCATGAAATCCCAATGAGGGAAACACCAGCTACCCCACATCTACTGGCCATTAATAGGCTGGAGGTGAGGTTTGTGCCCCTAGGGGACAGGAGGTCCTGTCTTCAGGAGCTGCCAGCCAATCTGAGGCTAACAGCTCCCCATGCACTTTGGGCCAGGAGGAGATGTGCAGCAATGGATTCAGACTTGTGTGGGTTTGAGGGGCTTGTCATGTTCCAAGGTGGCAGGCCCTGGCACGAAGTTGAGGGGGGGGGGGGGGGTGGATAGTGGTAACAGATGCAGGGCTGAATTTTCAGAGGCCGTGGATGGAGAGCATATTGGCTGGATGGTTGGTTTGTGATGTGGAGCAACGCCAACAGCGTAGGTTCAATTCCCATACCGCCTTCTCAACCTTACCCCTCCACATGCCTGAGGAGTGTGACCCTCTGGTTAAATCACCACCAGTCAGCTCTCTCTCGCACAAAAAGGGAGAGGGCAGCCTATGGTCCTCTGGAACTTTGGCGACTTTCATTCCATTTCATATTTCCATCTACCCAAATTAGCTGAAGAATTTGTTTACTTACCTCGAAGAGGATCTATGGTATGGAGATCTTGATCTGGAATGAGAATATGGGGAGCGAGAACAAGCTCTACGTCTGGGGTAGGAATTAGATCGAGACCTGGCCCTGACTATTCTTTGAAAAGGTGCATAAGCCTTTGGTGAGTAGAAAGAATCACTGCAGGGGGAATTCGACGGAGAATGAGAACAAGGTCTTTCTAACAATAACCCATCAGGGGTTCCATCCCATGGATAGAGGAACTTTTCGGTCTCATCATCACTATCATCAAATACGCCATCCAGAGACATTCCTGCATTGAGATAAGTAGGCAGCTTTGAATAATATTCATGGCAGAAGCCTTTTTCTCTTTGATGACTTGTCTTATCTTCTACCTCATCAAAAAAGGCTTGACTTGGATGCCCAAAGTGCTTGTTTAGTTCCGCTCGGATCTCTTGGTCTTTCAGTTGTATCCTGGTATTAAAGTAACTGATAGGCTGTGTATTCAGTTGTTGGCTTTCCTTCTTATATTCTTGACCATCATTCGCAGAAATAAAGATTTGATTGTGCTTCCTAGGCAAGGGTTCTCTGCAAGTGTGATCTTGGAGTTTAATGTCTTTGGGTTCTCGTTCCTTGCAGAACACTCTCGTATTTAATGATTCTACCTTTGCATTTATGAACTGGCAGTAGTCATGGTCACCAAAGAGCCTTGTGCTTGTCCTTTTCACCTTCCTCTCTTCACTTTGAGTAATGTTAAGTATATTGGATGAAGTCTTACTGAGCTGGGCATACAGTTCAGTTTGTTCGGGGCCCTTCTTTGTAAGACTGCTCAGTTGAGAGTTTGAGGTGGAATCACTTAAACGTGATTTCTTTGGTGGACTACGCACTGAAGGATTGCAAGATGACCTGTGTTTGACCACAGTCTTAAATGGATTATCTTGATTAGCTTTATGTGGAGGAGTGGTTGGTGGTGTTAGACCTGAAATAAAAATGACAATATACATTTTCTCAAAATGAGAAGAAGTCAAAGTTAGAATTAAGAGCATTTTGAAACACTATTTTCTCAAATAACCAGACGCCAAAAGCTAAATCACATTGTAATATATTCAGTACAGCATTGCTTTGTGCAGCTGACAGCACAATTTGCATTAATGCAGTGTGCAACAGATTCTAAATGACTTGATTACAATGTTCTTGTCTCATTGTTACTCATTATCTAAATGAAGTGCGGCTAATGCCGCCCAAGTTTTATAAATTATATACTACTTTCTTCAGATTTGCAATATATAGGCATCCATATTAAACAAATAATAAGATTCTCAGGTATAATATTGTTTATAGGTGAATTTGCTTGAAATATACTTAGATAGTTTGGCACAGCTCATACAGAATGGATATAAACATGTTCTAAATCTGCCACAAATGACTATTGCTAAAACTATTGCTAAAATTGCTAATCTATTTTCAATATTATTCAAATATTTCTTGCTATCCCTTGTACTTTGCAGTGCTAATCACTGACAGCAGACATATATAAAGACAAATTGCTGACTTATGCTAAGGTCAACAAGTAGTTTATGGCTTTGTCATTTTATATACACAAAACCCCTGCACTGCAACACTATACTAGAATGTAATTTGGGCTATCGTTCCTTTGTCACTTCTTATCCAATTATGTGCATGCTGCAGACTAGACTCTGCACCAATTGGTGATATAAATTACACAAAGGATAAGTGTGTTGGCAAATCATTTTGGGTAAACAGTGTCAGCAATGCTGAGCATTTTCTAAAATTATGCTTTAAAAAAAAATATGGAGTTTTATTACGAACTACAAGTTACATTTGTATTTCACATTTGTGTTCATATTTTCAACAATTTATGCATGTCTGTGAATAACTCCTTCTACTGAATGTTAAGCAAAATCTTTCTCATTGCTCTGCCTTTCTTCAGAAGGATTTAATTGGCTACTTGTCAAATGTCACATGGAACCCCCGTGGGCTATAATTCCTGAACATGTAACATCCAAATTCTCAAATAGGTCTGTTTTTCATATGAACATGATCTCTGCCATTCAAAATACTTGTTACAGGTATCCAACAAATATTGCCTCTGTTCAAATTTAATGGTGTTAACTATTAATCACATTTTTATTTGTTAGTTTTAAAGCAAAGTGAGCAACAATGTGATTATTTTCTTGACATCATCAAATGCTGGATAATATTGCTCTCTAATAAATCTCAGATTTGGTTTGCTTGATTAGTAGTAACTGTTCAATATGATTTACATTACATTTTAGGTAACAATTTCTATGGAATGATCCATCCCAATCTGCATGTTTTTACAATAATTCGCATGCAGTATGATCTGCCAGATAAGCAGGCGGGAAACAGCCTGAAAGATGTTCAAACCAGTTCCTGACAGATTCTGAAGCAATTTCTCTACTATTACCTCATTGTTGGGATATTGTCAAACACTCAGTCAAAGCACTGAACAATTTCTTGGAATACGCTACTTATTAGTGTTTTCCAATGACATATTTTCAGTATCATATCTAGCCACACTATAAACCCAACACAGTTTGAGTGGATGTTACATTAATGTCCATTTAGTAATAAATTCTTAAATTAGTAACTGTCCCCTCTTTCTACCTTGATTCCAGCCAACTTAATTCAAAGTTGACTTCTGTTTATATTAATTATTGTGCTGTGATGGAATATTTGATTAACTTTAACATTTTTCTTTCCTGCTCTATCTCTCCTGAATATTTTGTAATCAAGGATATTAGGGCAACACGGTGGCGCAGTGGTTAGTACTGCTGCCTCACGGCGCCGAGGTCCGAGGTACCCGGGACCCTGTCCTCGTGGAGTTTGAACACTCTCACCGTGTTTGCGTGGGTTTCGCCCCCACAACCTAAAGGTGTGTAGGGTAGGTGAGGTGGCCATGCTAAATTGCCCCTTAATTGGAAAAAAAAAATTGGGTATTCGAAATTTATTTTAAAAAACAAAAATATTTAGCTTGCAGGCCTTTCCAATCTTAAGTCACATATCTGTTAATGCCATGATATTACACTCATGAAAATAATTTCCACCTCTTACATACCAGTTTTATTCAGAATATCATGAGCATTTACATTCGCCCAAATCAAAACTTCTTGGGCTGGATTCTCCGTCCCGCTGCGCCACATTTCTGTTTCACCCTGCCGGCAGGATGCTCCGTTACGCCGGCTGGTCAATGGAGTTTCCCATTGTGGGGCAGCCTCACGCTGTCAGGAAACCCCCGGGCTGCCGGCAAAATGGAGCATCCCGCCGGCAGAGAATCTGTTTGGTAATCTTATTCCTTTCAATTCATTCTCCTTCTGGTGTCAAGCACAAGTGGTCTTTTAAAAAAATTACTGACTAACCCTGATTAACTCATGTTTCTTCAAGCATTTAATAATTTCATCCAGCATTATAGACTGATAGTTTACCACCACCTGAAGTCAAATTAATTGTCGTAATATTTTGGCTTATCACTAACTCCTTATGAGGAAGTCAGATTTATTGCTCTCCAGTTTTCTGGTACAATATCTGCCCACAGAAATTTGGAAGCTGAGAACTTAGAGTCACGTACTGAGAAAAATTAGAAACAAAATGGTGGAGGCTCTGATTATAATTTCCTACTGTAAGAGTAATTTCTTTAACACTATTAATTTTTGAAAATCACTTCTCCACTAACTATTCTTCTTCCATCTCTGCTGGTGCTACAAACCCAATATTCAACTTGTGTGTAAAAACTGAGATAAGACATTTATTTAATGCCATTCCCTCACTCCTTGGTACAAGCTTGTCTCCTTCAGCTTCAGCTTTTATCAGTAGTTCTGATATTTAACTCACAATCTCTAATGTTGGCCAACTGCTGGCCCTTAGCAAATCCTGTCTGCTCCTCTGAAATAACCCCTGGTAGGCAGGGCTCCAAATGAGTCGCCCTTCTCAGTACCGAGCCAGAGGTGATTATTTCGATGGACGCAGAAAAAGCATTCGACAGGGTTGAGTGGGGGCACTGTTTCGAGACTTTGAGGTGGCTTGGCTTTGGACCAAGATTTATATCTTGGTTTAGGCTGTTGTACAGGGCTCCCACTGCGAGCACTAATACCCTGAGCTCGGGGTACTTTCAACTGAACAGGGGTACAAGGCAGGGGTGTCCATTATCTCCATTGTTGTTTGCCTTAGCGATTTAGCCACCTATTGTGCTGAGGTTGTTTACCAGTTGGAGGTGGATAGAACATGGAAGAAGGGTTCATAAAGGTGTCTTTATATGTGGATGATTTACTGTTATATATTACGGACGCGCTCTCCAATGTGGAGAAGATAATGGAGGTGCTCAAGGAGTTTGTCTCCTTACTGGGTTTAAGCTAAACCTTGGCAAGAATGTATTTTTTCCAGTGAACTCAGGAAGTGGAGCAGATCTGGGGAGGCTACCGTTTTGTTCGGTCAGAACTACTTTCTGATATCTGACAATTTGGGTGGCCTATGATTGAGCCTCGCTCCATAAACTTAACTTGGCCAGTCTGGTAGATGGGGTGAAGGCTGACTTGAAGAGTTGGGGTGCCCTTCCTCTGACCCTGGCAAGAAGAGTACAGCTGGTGAAGATGATTATTCTCCCAAGGTTTTTGATCCTGTTCCATTGTCTCCCAGTCTTTCTTTCGAAGGCTTTCTTTGGTAGGGTCAATAAGTTAGTATCTACATTTGTGTGGGTGGGTAAGACCTCTCGGGTTTTAAAACTGAGATGAGGAGGAATTTCTTCAGCCAGAGGGTAATGAATCTGTGGAAATCTTTGCTGCAGAATGCTGCGGAGGCTAAATCACTGAGTGTCTTTAAGTCAGAGATAAATAAGTTCTTGATTAATAGGGGGATCAGGAGTTATGGGGAGAAGGCAGGAGAATGGGAATGAGAAACATATCAGACATGATTGAATGGCAGAGCAGATTCAATAGGCCGAATGGTCTAATTCTATTCCTATGTCTTATGGTCTCTTTGGGCATCATAGGACATTCTTGCAAAGGGATAGACAATAAGGGGGGCTGGCAATACCTAATCTACTGTGTTATTATTGGGCGGTAAACATTGAGAAGGTTACGAGGAAAGGCTGAAGGACTTGAGGCTGTTTTCGTTAGAGAGAAGAAGGTTAAGAGGGGACTTAATTGATGCATACAAGATGATCAGAGGATTAGATAGGGTGGACATCGGGAGCCTTTTTCCTCGGATGGTGATGTCCAGCACGAGGGGACATAGCTTTAAATTGAGGGGAGATAGCTATAGGACAGATGTCAGAGGTAGGTTCTTTACTCAGAGAGTAGTAAGGGCGTGGAATGCCCTGCCTGCAACAGTAGTGGACTCGCCAACACTAAACGCATTCAAATGGTCATTGGATAGGCATATGGACGATAAGGGAATAGTGTAGAGGGACTTTAGAAGGGTTTCACAGGACGGTGCAACATCGTGGGCCGAAGGGCCTGTACTGCGCTGTAATGTTCTATGTTCTATGTGGGGACGGATGGAGGAGGCTTAGTACTTAGGATTGAGTCTGAGGGATATTTCTACTGCTCAACTCCTGTTCTCTGTGGTAAAACTTTCATCAAGCCCAGTGGTAATAGTGTCTTTAAGGACTTGGATTCAATGTAGGCAGCATTTTAAATTAGGCTTTATGTCTAATAGGTTTGTGCAGTCTGGTTTCGATTCAACGTTCAGGGCATGGGAAAGTGAAAGGTTGGAGAGGTTTGCCGATATGTTTGTGGAGGGGAGGTAGACGAGAATTTGGAGAAGTTGCAGCTTGCGAGAGGGAATGTGTTCAGTTACTTTCAGGTGTGCGATTTTGTATGTAAAGAGCTTCCTTTGTTTCCCTTGGTACCGGCGCCTTTGCTTATGGATAGGTCTTGCCATTGGACGAGCTAGGGGAGGGAAGAATCTCAGACACTTATGGGCAGATGTTGGCGACGGAGCAGGCATCACTGGAAGAAGTAAAAAGGAAGTGGGAAACAAGTCTTCAAAGAGGGGCGTGGAGTGAGGCACTTCTCAGTGTTAACGTTACCTCCTCATGTACAAGGTTAAGTTGATACAGTTCCAGATGGTGCACAGGGCACACCTGACCAGGGCGCAAATGAGTGGGTTCTTGTTGGGAGTGAAGGACAGGTGTGAGCGGTGCTCTAGGGGGCCGGCGAACCGCATGCACATGTTTTGGTCCTGCCCCAAGCTTGTTAATGTTTGGGTCTCCCTTACTGAAACATTGTCAGGGATTCTAGGTGTTAAGCTGGAGTCATTTTTTGGAGGGTTGGACTTGCTGGTGCTGCAGGCAGGGATGAAGGCAGATATCTTGGCCTTTGCCTCGCATATAGCTTGGAACGAGTCTTTCTTATGTGGAGGTATCCAGTCCTGCCTAAGACTTTGGTCTATTTGGGGATCTGATGACATTTCTGTACTTGAGAAGATCAGTATGCCATGAGGGCGTCAGTGGATAAGTTTTGCTCTAGGTGGAAGCTGTTCAGTGCATTTTTCAGGAGCTGGTTGCCATTAGCTGTTGGGGGGGGGGGGGGGGGTGTAGCTAGTGGTGGGGTGGGGGGGGGGGGGGGTTGGGATGTTGTGGGGAGGTGTTGGTCAGACTATTAAGGTCTTTTTTGTTGAGAGGACTTGAGGGGATTGGAGCAGTAGTCCTGGTATAAAACTGGGTCGGGATGGATTGTGTTGTATTGGGGTTACTTTTGTAATAATGGAAATTTTGTTTGAATAAAAATATTCTTTAAAAAACTATTCTGCATCCACCTCTGCTGATACTACAAACCCGATATTCAATTTGTGTATAAAATCTGAATTAAGATTTATTTAATGCCATTCACTCAGTCCTTGGTACAAGCTTGTCACCTTCAGCTTTTATCAGCGTTTCTGATATCTCATCTGAAAGACAGTACTTCCCACATTGCAGCAACTCTTCAGTACAATCTTATGGGATCAACGTGGCCAAATGAGCTGAACCCACAGTATGCTAATTTCTCAAGCTCTTTTCCAATAGAAATGTGATAGGTTGGTTGACCAAATCCATGCTACTTAGGAGGCAATCAAGGGATCTCATTTTATGCATGAAAGTAAATATCTGAATCATTGTAAAAGATTTTCAGGATTCAACATTGGACAAGTAATTTTGTGTTTAAAACGGTGTTTCATAAATAAAATTCTTACAATTAAAGACTTCTATTTCAATGTTACTATTTTAAACAATGTTATACATGGGACATGGGCATCGCAGGTGTGCCAGCATTTATTGCCCATCTCTAATTGTCCTTGAGGAGGCAGTTAAGAGTCAGTTGTGGGTCTGCAGTCACATTGACACCAGATGAGGTAAGTAAGGCAGATTTGCTTCTCTAAAGGACATTAGCCAACCAGATGGGTTTTTGCAGTGGCTTTATGGTCAGCATTAGACTTTTAATTCCATATTTTATTGAATTTAAATTTCACCATTTGCAGTGGTGGGATTTTAACCTGGGTCACCAGAGCATTACTCTGGATCACTGGTTTACTAGTCCAGTGGCAATACCACTACGCACTGCCTCCACTTAGATTATTAGACATAAAAGACTAGTTTCTGTAATATATCTTCATCCATTCCCAATCTTTGGCATTCCATGTTTGAATTTCTCCAGTCAAGTTTCATCCATTGCCGCAGTACCAAGATAACTCTTATCAAAGTCACAAATTACATCCAATGTAATTGTGACAAAGGTAAAGGGCGGGATTCTCCATCGGCTGATGCCAAAATCGGGTAAGATGATTGGGTAGAGAATCGGTCTTGACTCTGGAATCGTGGCCGGCACCAGGCTCACTTCAAAACTTTGACAGCGGCGTCAATGCGTTCTACTCCGCACATACAGTAAATGCCATTCACATATCATTAGCGGGCCTGACCTGGTATTTTTAAAAATTAATTTACGGGATGTGGGCGTCGCTGTTTAAGACAGCATTTATTGCTCATCCCTAGTTTCCCTTCAGAAGATGGTGGTGAGTTGCTTCTTGGACTGCTGCAATCCTAGAGGTGTAGGTACATCCACTGAGCTGTTAGGGAGGTAGTTCCAGGATTTTGCCCAGCGACGGAGAAGGAAAGGCAATATATTTTCAAATCAGGGTAGTGAGTGACTTGGAGGGGAACCTCCAGGTGGTGGGGTTCCCAGGTATCTGCTGCTCTTGCCCTTCTAGATGGTAGTGCTCGTGGGTTTTGATATTGCTGTCTAATGAGCCTTGGTGAGTTACTGCAGTGCATTTTGTGGATGGTACGCTTGGCCGCCACTGTTCATCAGTGGTGGAGGTTTTGAATGTTTGTGGCAGGGGGAGCAATCAAATGGGCTGCTTTGTCCTGGATGGTGTTGAACTTCTTCAGTGTTGTTGGAGCTGCTCTCATCCAGGCAACTGAAGAGTATTTCATTACATTCCTGACTTCTGCCTTTAGATGGTGGACAGGCTTTGTGGGTCAGGAGGTGAATTACTCGCAGTAGAATTCCTAGCCTTTGACCTGCCCTGTTAGCCATAGTATTAATATGGCTGGATCAGTTCAGTTTCCGATCAATGGTTACCCCCAGGATGTTGATTGTGAGGGATTCAGCAATGGTAATGCTATTGAATGTCAAGAGATGGTGGTTAGATCCTTTCTCATATGAGATGCCTGTTGCCTGGCACTTGTGTGGCACAAATGTAACTTGCCACTTGTCAGCCCAAGCCTGGATATTGTCCAAGTCTTGCTGCATTTGGACATGGACTGCTTCATTATATGGGAGTCGCGAATGGTGCTGAACATTGTGCAGTCATCCGGAAGCATCCCCACTTCTGACATTATTGTTGAAGCAGCTGAAGATGGTTGGATCGAAGACACTAAGCTGAGGAATACCTGCAGTGATGTCCTGGAACTGAGATGATTGACCTCCAACCACCACAACCATCTTCCTTTGTGCCCCCTGATTTCCATTGACTCCAGTTTAGCTCGGGCTCCTTGATGTCATACTCGGTCAAATGTTGCCTAGACATCAAAGACAGTCACTCCCACCTCTGGCATTCAGCTCTTTTGTCCATGTTTGAACCAAGGCTGTAATGAGGTCAGGAGCTGAGTGATCCTGACAGAACCCAAACTGAGCATCTGTGAGCAGATTATTCCTGAGTAAGTGACGCTTGATAGTACTGTTTATGATTGCTTCCATCACTTTACTGATGATAGAGAGTAGGCTGATTGTGTAATAATTGGCTGGATTGGATTGGTCCTGAATCTTGGGTACAGGACACACCTGGGCAATTTTCCACATTGTTGGGTAGATGCCAGTGTTGTAGCTGTACTGGAACAGTTTGGCGTGGGGTGTGGCATGTTCTGGAGCACAAGTCTTCAGTACTATGTTTTTAAAATAAATTGAGAGCACCCAATTCTTTTTTTCCAATTAAGGGGCAATTTTAGCGTGGCCAATCCACCTACCCTACACATTTTTGGATTGTGGGGTCGAAACCCACACAAACATGGGGAGAATGCAAATTCCACATAGACAGTGACCCAGAGCCGGGATCGAACCTGGGACCTCGGCGCCATGAGGCAGCAGTGCGAACTACTGCGCCACCGTGCTGCCCTAGATGTCAGTACTATTGCCAGATTATTGTCAGGGCCCATTGCCTTTGCAGTATCCTTCAGCCATTTCTTGATATCGCGAAAAGTGAATCGTATTTAAGAGTGACATCTATGATGCTGGGAACCTCCGGAGGAGACCAAAATGGATCATCCACTCGGCACTTCTGGCTGAAGATTTTTGCAAATGCCTCAGCCTTGTCTTTTGCACATATGTGCTGGGCTCCTCCATCATTGAGGATGGGGATATTTGTGGAGCATCCTCCTCCAGTGAGTTGTTTAATCATCCACCATTCACAGCTGGATGTGACAGGGCTGCAGAGCTTAGATCTAATGCGTTCATAGAACATAGAACATAGAACAGTACAGCACAGAACAGGCCCTTCGGCCCTCGATGTTGTGCCGAGCAATGATCACCCTACTTAAACCCACGTAACCCGTATACCCGTAACCCAACAATCCCCCCATTAACCTTACACTACGGTCAATTTAGCATGGCCAATCCACCTAACCCGCACATCTTTGGACTGTGGGAGGAAACCGGAGCACCTGGAGGAAACCCACACACACACACGGGGAGGACGTGCAGACTCCACACAGACAGTGACCCAGCCGGGAATCGAACCTGGGACCCTGGAGCTGTGAAGCATTGATGCTAACCACCATGCTACCGTGAGGTTCCTTGTGGAATCGCTCAACTCTGTCTATTACTTGCTGCTAATGCTGTTTGGCACACAAGTAGTCCTGTGTTGTAGCTTTGCCAGAGCCTCTAAGATCCTCCACCTCCAGTGGGGGGAATTCCTGACAACAAGGTTCACTATTAAAAATCGGGAAACAGGCTGATGAGGGAGCGAGAGGAGGTAGGAAATGCAGAGGGGTGACTGTGGGCTGCTGGTCCTGAAACTGGCAATTGCCCTCTCTCCTGGTCCATGTCGCACTGCCAGATAGCATGGGCACTGCCAGGTTGGTGCTGCTAAGGTGCCAAGCTGGCATTTATTTGCTTGTGTATGATCAGGCAGGTGTTGCCTAGTGTGGGTGTTCCAATGGGAGCAGGGACTCTCCCATAGTGTGTTCGGGCTGGGGGGCTGTTGTTTCACGGTCCTGGGAGATCGGGACGCCATTTAAAAATGGCATCCCGATCTCCCGCTAGAATGTGGAGGTCCAGCGAGCAGAGATCCCCACTGTACAAGATGTGGCTATGTGCGGCCTCAGTCACGTGTTCTCTGTTTAGGCCCCTTATCGAACATGAGTCGCGTTGAATAGCCATGTGCTCTCAGCACTATGAGCGCCGGGAAACACGCGGATAAACCTATTCGCTGGGGATTTTGGTCACTTTTGGGAGAATTCTGCTCTCTACCTTTGATGCCTCCTATTTATTATCTACATGCTGCCTCTCCTTGATGAAATCATACAAAAGCACAGCATTAATTTTCACATGTACTTTGACAATGTCCTGCTCTACCTCACAATCACCTTTCTCGACTCCTTGTACGGATCTCTCCGATGTCCTAGCTGGCAGGTTCAATGGCAGATGGTGGGATGAAGAATTGAGCACAATCAACCCCACCCCACCAGGGAATATGGTGCTAAACCCCCAGAAGCATAATAAAGGAAGTTGGGGTCAGAAGCTATGGCGTGGCTTCCTGTTAGCATCCACAGCCAGAAACACTCCCTGTCCATACCCCGCTGAAGCTACGGAACTTAGTTCCAATTGGGAGAATTCTACCCCTCAACAATTCAAAATTATCAGACTGTTTATCTGGCATCTAGTACTGGATGAGCAGAAATTTTGTCCAATTATATACTGAGAAGAATGAAGCCATTGTTTTCGGTCCCTGCTCCAAACACCATCCCTCAGCTACTGATTCCGTCCCTCTTCTGGGCAAGTCTGAGAATAAGCCAGTCATTTTGCAAACTTGATGCCACATTTGATTCTGATGATCTTATGACGTGAAACTGATGCCATCAGTGTGACCTCTCCATAATATTGCCTGATTTTGTCCCACCTCAGGCCAACTGCTGCTGAAATCGTTATTCATGCCTTTGTTACCTTTCAAATTGACTGTTCCAATGGATTTCAGGCTGGTACCTTTCATAAATTTGAGGTTATCCAAAACTCCACTGCCCAAATCTTCACTCATGGCAAGTCCCGTTCCACTATCAATCCCTTGCTTGCTGACCTACATTGGCTCTGGGTCAAACAATGTCTTGATTTTTAAATTCTCATCCTTGTTTTTAAATACCTCCATGGTCTAAACCTTCCCGCTCTCAATAATCACCTCCAGCCCAACTCCACAGACATTTGAGATCTCTGTACCTCTCTATTTCCGGTCTTTTGTGTATCCCCAATTTTAATCGCTCCATTAACATTGCTGACCATAGGGGTGGCACGGTGATTAGCAGTGCTGCTTCATGGTGCTGAAGACCTAGGTTCGATCCCAGCTGCAGGTTACTGTCCGTGTGGAGTCTAGTTTCTCCCTGTCTGCATGTGTCTCATCCCCACAACCCAAAGATGTGCAGGGTAGGTGGATTGACCATGCTAAATTGCCCTTTAATTGGAAAAAATAAAAAAAACATTGCTGAACATGCTTTCAGTTGCTTAGGTGCTGAGCCTGGAATACTTTCCCTACATTTCTTCCCCTCTCTGACTTGCTTTTATCCTTTAAGACACTTGCTAAAGCTTCGCTCTTTGATCAAGCTTTTGGTCATATGACCAAATTCTCCTTATGTCACACGTGTCATACTTTGTTTTTTAATACATTGAGTACTCTGGTATATTTCATTATGTTAAAGAAGCTAAATAAATGTACATTGTTGCACCTGTTGTAACACCACAGGTATCATCATCTTTTTCAAGTAGTTAAGAGGGACATTTTGATTTTGAGCTTGACTGTAGGAGCTCTCGAGGCCTTGTTAATTAATTTTCAACTTTTCCAAGGTTGCAGGCAGATGTAAATTTCCATTTTGTAAGGAAATTGTTTTTTAAAATTCTATAAAATTGTTATATTAAAAAAATAGTTTTCAATGGACAAATACTTGACAACCCTCTTTTTTGCTTATTAGGTCATGCATTGGAGCGGGGGGGGGGGGGGGTGGTGGTTGGAGCTTGTACTTGGAGAAGGGGAGGTTAAACCGATTGGTTGAATTATTGATTCCATTCCTAATCTGTGGAGATTTTGACACCATTATTTTTGATGGATGAAGCACTTGCCTAATTCAGAAGAGTCTCATACAGATACGCATTGGGTTCTATTACATTGGCTGCACAGTAATGACCTTTCAACATTGATCCAAGTAGAGTAGCTATACTAGCTACCCTACCTAGCGGAAACCAGAAGAGGCTACAAAAGGAAAGTGTTGAGTTCTGCTGCCCAGACTTTTTCCACCTTCACTTACCTCCAAACCAGTGGTTGAGGAACTGTCTCTCTCTGCCCATTTCAGGCTGGCAGCTGGCTGGTGGGAATACAGCAAGGAATTAAAATAGCATCAAAGCAGTGCTATATGGGAAGGGCAACATTGACATATTTCCACTCACTCAAAACCCACTCCCAGGGGTGAATAACATCGGGTGCAGATTGTTCACTGCCCTGGAATTAAAGTCAGCATGGAGCCAACCCATTCCACGCCAGCCCGACCTGCAGTCATAAAATGCTGCGGGTGGGCTTAACAAGGCCAAATTCTCAAATTCTTTGGAGAGATTAGAACCAGAGGAGATGTTCTCAAAGAGCTGTCAATGACAATGAAAAGTTGTCGAGCAAGTTTCTCAGTGGTCTTGCATTCATGCAGTACAAAGGTCTCAATCACATCAACAACTGTGTGAGTGTAAATAAGATTGTAAAAGTGAACAGGAAGAGTATCTGTGGTTATATTTTCAATTCTCCTGAATAAAGCTTCCTGTTTCAGGGATATGTGGTCATTGAATAAAGGTAGAATTGAGCTTTGACAGTTCCATTGAGAATTGGCATGTTAGAATTCACTGTTGCAACAGATATCACAGAAACTACAGCTCAAAATTTAATGACTGATATGACTACTCAAGAGAAAGGTTTTCATACAAGACTTTCTGCCAATGTGTTAATAATTTATTTAGGTATCTATCTTCGTTTATCCACCCGCATTTTCTGTCATTTCTTTCTCCCCTTTTTCACGTGCCAAGGATCCGGGTTCGATCCCGGCCCTGGGTAACTGTCCATGTGGAGTTTGCACATTCGCCCTGTTTCTGCATGGGTCCCACCCCCACAAATCCAAAGATGTGCAGGGTAGGTAGATTGGCTACGCTAAAATCGCCCCTTAATTGGGAAAAAAAAGAATTGGATACTCTAAAAATAAAAAATAAACATTATTTATCTCCATTTCATGTTTGTTTGTCTGTTTCACATCTGTTTTTCTCTCAACCTTTCCTCTCTGTGTTTCAATATTCCCTGCTCTCTTTCCCCTTTATTCTCCTCAGCAAGTGAGCCATTGAATGCCAACTGTAGAGAACAGCTATTGCACAATATTCTTAAGATGAGGAATGGGGAAGTGGGTGGGGGCAGTGGTGGCAAGGGGATGTGGTTTCTATCGTGCTGGGGATATCAGGGCTGTTTGATTTGAGGAATTTCATTTTTGCCAAAATGCAGTTTGTTTGATTCTTTTAACATGTGATATGACTGGAGTTTTAGATAAAATAATTTGTGGATAAAAAAAGCAAAGAATATTCAATAACACATTAGAAAATCAGATTTAAATACTTGACCAAGGAGAAAGAAAGGAGTCACGACACACAATTTTCCATTTAAAGATGCAAATGCCGTAATCAATAATAAATGTTATAAATGGTTATATAAATAGTTTATTGATTAATGATTCCAGTCATATAAATTATATTAAAACAACAAAATAAGAAATAAATATGAGGTGGGATTTACCGACCAACCCACACGCCGCATGGTTTTTGGTGGTGGAGGCAGCCCGTCAGTGGGCTCTACCAGTCCTGCCATTGTCAATAGACTTTCCCATTGACTGCACCCCCCATTGCCGGGAAATCAGTGCACCGGCGTGGGACCAGAATTTCCCACCAGCGTGAACAGCTGGTAAGTTCCTCCCATTAACTGTTATATAACCTGCTAATAAATTAAGAGCGGGCTGTCTGGATGAAAGTTGTTAGGGTGATTTGAAAATGGAGCATATAAGTGTATTGTCATCTATTCAAAACAACCTTCATTGCTCCATCTGTATTTTCTTATATTCCAGGAATTTTACCTCCACACGCCACCTGGAAGTAAGTGTTGATCACTTACCATATGAAGTAAAGCACATGATTGGTGCAAGTATTTTCAAGCGTGACCCTGAGGTGATGGACCCCGTGGTAAGTCACGGGGGTATTTAGCGTTGGTGCCCCAAAGTCCATTGGAGGGATTCCCCCAATCCAAATCCTGCCCATCCCAACCCCAACCCCCCATCAGAGATACCTCTATCAGAGACTCTCGAATCAGAGACCCCTATATCAGAGACTCCATATCAGAAACCCCCATATCAGAGACCCCCATCTCAGAGATCTCCATATCAGAGACGCCCATCTGTCACACCAGCCTGGAAGTTAAAGAGCAGTCCAAGGAGTTAAAGGCAGAAGCAGTGACAAATCACTACTTTTTCACTTATCAGCCCCATACATCGGCTACCTCAGGCAAATGTGTTGAAAACAACAGCTGTTACTTCATAGAAAACCAAAACACATCACAAGGCTCTGCAGGGCTTCTATTCTCTTTCAAAGAGAAATAACTTTTAGTAGGCTGTAACATTCATGCTTGGCTGTGCCCCAAGTACCCTGCTGTGAAGTTAACCACAATAAACATCTAGCTATCATTGACAGGTACTCACCACATCCAAATAAGTTGAGTGCTTTCTGCTGAGTAAAAGAGGAAATGAAAGCACTTTTCTACTAGATGTTCCTAAACATTGTGGTTAGCTTCACAGCAGGGTACTTGAGAAGTATTCAAGCGTGATGGGAAATGAAAATAAACAATCCAGACACCTAGCTATCTGGAAGCTATAACCATCAGTTAAAGTCTACTAAAAGCAACTTCTCTTTCAAAGTGAATGGAAGCCTCACATATCAAAGGTTCTGAGGGGATTTAAAGTCTTGTGAATATTTTTGTTTTTCTATGAAGTACCATCTACTGCTTTCAATACTTGTGGCTGAGGCAGCAGGTGAAATGGGCTGGTAAATGACAAGCAGTTATTTTTCATTGTTTCAGCGTTGACAGCTCTTTAGCTTTTGGGCTGGGGAAACTCTAATGAGGGTTTTCTGATGGGAGGATCTCCGATATGGAGGTATCAGATATGGAGGTGCCTGAGATTGGGGTCTTCGATATAGTGGTGATCTTTCAGAAATCACTGGAGGCAGGGAGGGTCCCAGAGGACTGGAAAGTAGGTATAGTAACACCACTGTTTAAAAAGGAAGGGAGGCAGAAGACAGGAAATTATAGGCCGGTTCGCCTGACTTCGGTTATTGGCAAGATGTTAGAGTCCATTGTTAAAGATGAGATTGTGGAGCACTTGGAAGTGCATAATAAAATAGGACTGAGTCAGCATGGCTTCGTCAAGGGGAGGTCATGTCTGACAAATCTGTTAGAGTTCTTTCAGGAGGGAACAAGGAAGTTAGACAAAGGAGAAACAGTGGGCATGATTTCTTTAGATTTCCAGAAATCCTTTGACAAGATGCCGCATAGAGACTGTTAAATAAGTTAAGAGCCCATGGTGTTACGGGTAAGATCCTGGCATGGATAGAAGATTGGCTGACTGGCAGAAGGGAGAGTGGGGATAAAGGGGCCTTTTTCAGATGGCAGCCGGTGACTAGTGGTGTGCTTCAGGGGTCAGTGCTGGGTCCACAACATTTCACAATATACATTAACAATTTGGAAGAAGGAACTGAAGGCACTGTTGCTAAGTCTGCAGATGATACAAAGATATGTAGAGGGACAGGTAGTATTGAGGAGGCTGCAGAAGGACTTGGACAGACTAGAGAGTGGGCAAAGAAGTGGCAAATGGAATATAATGTTGAAAAAAGTGTGAGGTTATGCACTTTGGAAGGAGTAATGGAGGAATAGACATTTTTTTTCTAAATGGGGCAATGCTTAGGAAATCAAAAGCACAAAGGGACTTGGGAGTCCTTGTTCAAGATTCTCTTCAGGTTAATATGCAGGTTCAGTCAGCAGTTAGGAAGGCAATGCAATGTTAGCATTCATGTCGAGTGGTCTAGAATACAAGAGCAGTGATGTACTTCTAAGGCTGTATAAGGCTCTGGTCAGACCCCATTTGGAGTATTGTGAGCAGTGTTGGGCCCCGTATCTGAGCAAGGATGTGCTGGCCTTGGAAAGGTCAGGAGGTTCACAAGAATGATCCCTGGAATTAAGAGTTTTCCGTATGAAGATTCTGGATCTGTACTCGTTGGAGTTTAGAAGGATGAGGGGGGATCTTCTTGAAACTTACAGGATACTGTGAAGCCTGATAGAGTGGATGCGGAAAGGATGTTTCCACTTGTAGGAAAACTAGAACCAGAGGATACAATCTCAGAGTAAAGGGACGATCCTTTAAAACAGAGATGAGGAGGAATTTCTTCAGTCAGAGGATGGTGAATTTGTGGAACTCTTTGCCGCAGAAGGCTGTGGAAGCCAAATCACTGAGTGTGTTTAAGACAGAGATAGGTTCTTGATCATTAAGGAAGGATCAAGGGAATGGGGAAAAGGCAGGAGAATGGGGGTGAGAAAAATATCAGCCACGATTGAATGGGGAACAAACCTGATGGACCGAATGGCCTAATTCTGCTCCTATGTCTTATGGCCTTATTGTCTCTGATATGGGGATCTCTGATATGGGGGGTCTCCGATATGGGGATCTCTGATATAGGGGACCATGATGTAGAGGTTTCTGATGGTGGGCCTCTGTTGGGTGTCTTATGGGGGGTATCTGTTGGGGGTTGGGTCATCCTTATGCATGCATAATAATAATAATCTTTATTAGTGTCATAGGTAGGCTTACATTAAGTTACTGTGAAAATGCCCAAGTCGCCACACTACAGTGCCTGTTCGGGTATACTGAGGGAGAATTCAAAATGACCAATTCACCTAACAAGCACATCTATCGGGACTTATTGGAGGAAACCGAAGAACCCGGAGGAAACCCACATAGACATGGGGAGAATATGCAGACTCCGCACAGACAGTGACCCAAGCCAGGAATCGAACCCAGGTGCTTGGCGTTTTGAAGCAACAGTGCTAACCAATGTGCTACATGCCGCCCCCGCATGCTGTCAGGGGGGGTTGACCGTTTAATTTCCATGGTGGTGGAGGGAATGATGCCTCTAATTGCCAGTTGGGGGCAGCATTTGAATCATTTAGGGGTTAGGGGGCCAGCCGCCGGACCTCAGTATCGGAATGCCTGCTCAAAATGGCAACCTGATAGCAGGATTCCAAATGGAACCCCATGACCTCCCACATGCACAAACATGCACGGCAAGGGAGAGGCAATCACTCCTGCGTGCCACGCCTATCGCCAGTGCAGGCCAGGAGCGATTCTAGTCCGGCGGGAGAAATTAGTTTCCTAAACGTAGAATCCAGCCCATCATCTCTTAGTCGAAGAACCCCTTGTTATAAAATTGGACTCTGTAGCATTTCTAGTTTTGAAACTGCTGCAGCCAAGAGAGACTGAAGGTGGCAGCAAATTCAGTTCTGGCCTCTTCAGGCACAGCACAAGAGCGATACTTTGCATGCACCAGAAGCACACAATGTGGATGGATTGTTACGTCATTCAGTTCCTCAGGCCGATTTGGCACCTGATCTGCCATTTTGGATCTCACAATCTGTGGACCAGATTATCATGAAGAAGATGGCAAGATCGAGTTCCAAAACCTCCCCTCCATGCACCCCCCCCCCCCCCCAATGTATCCTTCATTGTCTTCCATCCAGTATCCTCTATGGGAAGACCTCAGGAGCTATGGGAAGATCAAAAATCAAACTTTGAATTTATTGGAGCTCTCACTGAAACATACTTGATGCTGAAAAAAGACTCTCATTCATGAAACCATCCAGAAAATATAAATCCCCTCAAGGGATCAATCTGTTGTAAAAACAAACACCCATTTCACTAACCATATCCTTTAATAACGTTTTAAAACTGTCAATCAAAGTTTGAACACAACTCTCTGCTGAGGTAAATGGTTCTTAACCTTATGAAATTCAATCACGTATTGATACTGAGATTATCTATAATAGTAAACCCTGGGCAATGTGATCTAGTGAAACTGAAAAATCTATGTTTTTCTTTTGTATCCAAACTATACCAGACGTCCTGTCAATCAAAGTAGTCCAAGAGCAGGTGAGGGCTTTAGACAATAGCTAAAGCTGATCTTTTTTTCATTTCACAAGGACTCTGGTAGTTTAAATCCCTTCAGATTATTACAGTGGAAATCCCAATTACTGTAGTTATGAAAATAATCTAGCTTATAATCTAACTATTGAAATGGGAAGACTTTTTCTGCTTTTTAAAGCCTGTCAATTAAATAATTTGAGGGTCAGGTGACCTATCTTTTGGTTCACTACTTAAGACTGGAGTTCCTCCTGATTCATGCCTCCTCTGAGAGACATGAACCATGTCTACTTACTGAAGGGATCAGACTCCACTAAAATTTTTGATTAAACTGCCCACCCCTGCAACGGAGGTGGCATAGGTCGCAATGTTGCGTGCTGGGAGGCAACCTGTATCCTGTCCCATGAATGATATAATTCTGAGTGAGGACAGCAGATTTATACACCATGGAATCACTCGTACTCCCCTCGTACAGTGCCTCAGTAATCCTAATAATCTGCTGGAACACTGATTGCTGCAGTGCATGCCACTTTGTGCTCTTGTACCTGCAGCCATGTTGGCAACAGTCTGAGCCTGCGTGGTAACAAGCAAGAATCATATTAATTCACTGTGACCTTCCACTGCAGCACTAAGACATTGGGTGATTTCTCCATGTGCTGCAATGGAAACTGCACATCAACCTCCAGATTCTGTAATGGCAATGCCAACTGTTTCCATACTATAAAGGATAGGTTCTAAGCTCTGTGTGAAGCCCCGTGATAAGTTAGAACTGGACTCCGGCAAGCTCATCAACAGTGACAACAGACACTGTTGATAATGCATCAAGTGTCTCAGTGTGCATGCTCATCAAACGTTTCCTACATGTCGGTCCTCATCTGAGTCTTCTGCCGCAGAACCCATCTGTGGGCACATCCTCCAGAGAACAGGCACATGCATGATCCTCTCCCCATGCCTAGTTACAGTCCACTTGTTCCCACTGATTCACAACATCCAAATCCTGCCTCTATCCTGTTCTCTAAAGTAAATGTGCTGTCCGTAGCTGAGATGGCAATTGCAAGTGTCAGATGAAGTGACAGTTTCTTATTTACGACTCAAGACACTCTTCTCATTCTAACTGATCTAAAGCAGAAGAATACAAGTCAAACTACACCTCAAGCACTAATGCTAAGGTTCTAAAGGCTGTCAGTCTGAGGCTGCATGGTAACAAGCAAGAATCACATCAATTCATTGTGACCTTCCACTGCAGCACTAAGACATTGGGTGATTTCTCCACGTGCTGCAATGCAAGCTTCAACATCAACCACCAGATGCTGTAATGGCAATGCCAACGATTTCCATGCTACAAAGAAGAAGCATAAGGCTGATTCCTGGAGTCAAGGTGCTCTAAATAATGTGGAAACATCAATGCTCAGGCAGTACAGGGGGTCATCACACGATTGGCATCACAGGGGCATAGAGCATGGAGTAAGGCAAACAAGAAAAACTAGATAACCAGCTAAGCTCAAGGAAGGATGACCGTCAGTTTTGGGGGCATGGTAATGAGCAGCAGCACTCTCCACAGAAAGGATGAAACTTCGAGCAGCAAGAAGGCATGAGAGAGGAAAAAGGAGCAGGGAGGCAGAGGAGGTCGTACCTTCAGTACAGGACCTGTTGCCGAAGACAGAGCTACCTGGAGATTCTTGGGACTTAGTGTGGCAGGAGACAGTTACTCTTCAGCAGATGATCACACACACCTCTGCTCTCAATGCTAAAGATCTCACACCACACAACACTGGTCACCATGTCCTGTTAAAAGCCTTCAAAGACATTGTGGCCTTGAACATCTTCACTTCTTGCTCGCTCCAAGGATCAGCTGTGGACCTTGGTGGCATCTTATAAACAGCAGCGCACTATTGCATCTTGCAGGTGACTGATGCCCTATTTTGTTAGGGTCAGACAGTATATTAGTTTATGACAGTTGCAGTCTCATAGTCACAGAGGAAATTAACTTTTCCCCCACATGCAGAGCATCATCAAGAGCACCAATGTGGCTATCAAGGCACCCAGCGATCAGCCAATCAGATTGACCAAGAGAAAGGGCTTCCAGGTGCTCAAAGTTCAGTAACAGGAGCTTTGTCCATGGGTGTGGTATATTTCTTTCATCCTTCACCAGCCTGGCTATCACAGCTCATTATACAACCCCGTACCCCAAAAGCCAGTGGATGAATTCTCCAGGACAAAGATTATCCCTTGGAAGAAATGGCTACCCAGCTCCACAATATGGGAGCCCTGTACAGAAGCACCGTAACCAAAGGTATCCGCTCACTAGGACAATCATTGAGCAAGCCATTAGACTTATGAAGATGCAATTCCAGTGCCTGGCCCAGTCAGGTGATACCTTGTAATGCTCCCTTGCAAAGCGTCACAGTTATTGTGGTGTTTGCTGTGTTCTCGCTAAGATGGCCCTGCAGAGAGGTGTGACTCATGAGGATGGTGATGTCCTGGAGATAGATAACTCATCAGAGGAAGAACAGGAGGAGGAGATCTGAGAGGAAGAGGAGATGCTGGGATAGGATTGTAAAATTAGAAGTGCCTTGGTTGTTCAAAGAGGTGCACAGGCTCAGCAAGGGTGCAAACGTTGATCAGAATGCCATAAATGCTGGGGATCATTGATTCACGGCATTGATTTCCAGAAGGGAAATCAGTCTGAGGTAACAATGTTAATTCATACATTGAAGATGTGTCTTCACTGAATCAGCAGCACCACCCACAGCAGCAGACTAGCTGGCAGACCTGGCGGAATTTCTTCATTTGGAGAAGATCAAGTACACCACCCGAGGGTCAGAAGAAGGCTTCCTTAAAGCATGGGGGCAGTTTGTCGGCCTGTTCCCAGACTTGTTCGAAGCCAACAGGGAATAGGGAAAAAGTGAGAGACGGGAGAAAGCAGACAGGGATACACAACTCTAAGGGGAAAGGGGGAGGGACAGGGGAGGAAACTCATGGGAACTACAAGGAGAAGCGCGGGTGGGGGGGAGGAGGTGGAAGCTCCTCCCCCCCCCCTCCCTCAAACTCACAAGGTCGGCAACAGATAATATAAAAGGGAAGGGGAAGAAAGGGGAAATTAGGAGCTGGAGAACAGAACACCCTGAATGAAAAAGGGGATGCCAAGGAGGGGCCAGGAAGGGGAATAGGGGGGCAAGGAGAGAGAAAGGGGGGGGGGGGAGGAAACACCAAGAATGATTGTATGTACATAAGAACTGCACGTGCTGTAAATATTGAACGTAACTTTTTACTGTGTATGATTGAAAATGCATGACAGGCAAGAAGCTGTGAGGCTATTTCCCCTAGTTGGGAATCTGGGACATAGGGGCGGCACAGCCTCAGGATGAAGGGTCAAACATTTTGGACTGCTGAGGAAATATTTCTTCACTTAGGTGATTGTAAACCTTTGGAATTTTCGAAACTGAAGGGTTTCAGGTTCTTCACAATTGAGTATATTCAAGGCTGAAATCTTTGCAGCGGAATTCTCCATCAGCGGGATTCTGCCGTCCCTCGGCAGCGCACCCACGCCCACAGGTTTCCTGACGGCTAAGGTGGCCACAATGGAAAACCCCATTGGCCAGCTGCAGGAAAAGAGTATCCCACTACCGAGGGGCAGGACGGAAAATGCGGCTGGTGGACCGGAGAATCCCTCCCTTGGTCTTTCAGATAATCAAGAGAAATGTGAATTGGTGAGAAAGTGGAGTTGAAGAAGATCAGTCATTAACATACTGAGAGGTGGAGCAGGCTTAAGGAGTGTATGTTCTCTATTTCCTATGTTCATAGATTCTTGAGCGACAGATCACTATTTATCCGATTATTCAGGTCAAGTGGTCACTAAAGTTCCAGTGGTGCAGGCACACATTCACACAGCCATAAGAAAAGATTAACATGACAATAAAGCCATTTAGATCGACAAGACATTTAGGGCAGCACGGTAGCACAGTGGTTAGCATAGTTGCTTCATAGCTCCAGGGTCACAAGTTCGATTACCAGCTTGGGTCACTGTCTGTGTGGAGTCTGCACGTTCTCCCCATGTCTGCGTGGGTTTCCTCCGGGTGCTCCGGTTTCCTCCCACAGTCCAAAGATGTGCAGGTTAGGTGGATTGGCCATACTAAATTGCCCTTCGTGTCCAAAAAAGGTTAAGTGGGGTGACTGGATTACGGAGATAGGGTGGAGATGTGGGCTTTAGTAGGGTGCTCTTTCCAAGGGCCGGTGCAGACTCAATGGGCTGAACGGCCTCCTTCTGCACTGTAAATTCTATGAATTCTGTGACAAGGATAAGAAAAGTCAAGGAGCCAAAATAAACATATGGGTCATCGGGTGCGATTCTCCCCAAAAGTGACTGAGTGTCATCTTGGGCGGGTTTGAAGGAGTAATTCTCACTGGGTGTTTCGGAGCGATCCAGACCGATAATCACATACACTTAGGGCGTGATTTAATGGCCACGTTGCACTTAAGTGAGAGCACAACGAGGCTGTTAAATCGTGGGAGAGGCCAAAATCGAGAAATGCGCCGAGCACCCATCTGTTTGTGATCTAACTGGTCCGCTCCTGTTGGCGAGATCAGATTCCCGCCGTATGGTGGCGAGAAACCGATAATCATCACTTAAGCCCAAACTTCATACAAGTCACGAAGCGGCCCTCTGTCTACCAGCCCCCTGTGATCTACCCGCCTCACCAGCAGGTGGTCACACGGGTGCTGATCCGCACTCCATTTAAAAAACGTGAAGCTGCAGAAGGGCTGTTGCGCGGACCTGAGGAGGTGAGTAGCCATCTTAGCACACTGGGAAAGAGCCCGGGGGCACATGGGTTGCTGCCCCGGTGCTCGGAGGTGGGTGGGGGAGCCACCAGGGAGCCAGCCTCGGTCGGGGTGAGCTGACATTGATGGAGGGGGGTTCCCGAATCTGGGGGTTTTGGATGTGGGGGGGGGGGGGGGGGTGGCGGGGGGGGGGGGGGGGGGGGGGGGGTGGCCACCCAAGGCCTGGGATGGGTGGGGGTGGTTTGAAGGGCTGGGAGGGATGACTGTCTAAGCATCCGCGGATCGGCCATGCAAACTCATGGACCGTGTGGTCCCGTTACACGGGCAACCCCAGCCCCAGTCCGCCACCCATTACTGCCACTGACCACAGAGGCCTTTGGCTGCGCAGCTGAAGGTTATTGCTAATTTGGAATTGGCAATCGTGGTTAAGTGAGCACTTCACATATCCCAAGTGGATCCCGGTGAGTAGGCCTGTGGATTATTGCCTAGCATCCGAATCAGACCGTGATGCCTAGGCAGTGTGCCTGAACACTAAGGGAGGCAACACCTAGGATGCAGTGGTCAATATCAGAACACCCAGGGGCTGGGCCCCAGTATCGGTGACATTTCCGTGACCAGAGGGTGGGTGTGTGCACAGGTGAGGACTCTGCCCCACTCTTCCCACCTCTCCCAGACCCTGACCCTTGCCCCACCCTTTTCCCCCCACAACTCACCCAACACCCCCCTCCCCCCAAGTACCCTGTCAGTGATCCTCAACCTGCTTAGCCTTGCGTGCTCTACTGCTGCATCTAGGTGTCTCCCCAGGATGCATATCAGAGGTAGAAGCAGTCCCGTGACCTTCAATGCCCCTGGTGGGCATCCTCCTAGGGCTCTGGGACCGGAGGGTCCCAGCGCACTTGCCGATAGCACATGTCCTGCAGAGCCACCTGTTCCGGCGGTTCTCACTCGCAACCACACTTAGAAACTTTTCCATTAAATCACAACTTTAGTCATTTTTTTGGAGTGTGGGGAGTTTCTCATTGAAAAATCCCATACCTAGGACTTTTTTCTGCAGTTGTGAACTAAAGTCACCGACAAGACCGGTTCCTCAGAGATGGGGGCATAATTTTTAAAGGGTATCCTGATCTCAAACTATGGTTTAGGGTGCCTCACCCCCCCCCCCCCCCCCCCCCCCCCTCACCCCCCCCCATTGGACATCTGAAATCTCCACAGACATGGGCACCACACTCAACTCCCCACCCAGGAGGGGTAAAATCCCCCCATATCACTAAAAGTTTGTGTTATGCCCCCACCCCCCAGGCATGAGGGCCCACACCCATCCATCCTCGTAGGCATCGGCGCATCGCTCCACCTTCCACTCCCATGAGTACCCCCCGCTATAGTGTCACTAAGGCCCGCCCAATCTTTAAGGCATCCATCATTTCTATCCCCCCCTTTCAGTCCCCAATTTCAAGCCCCTCCTTCACCACCCCCACCCTGCATCATCCTCCTTCATCCCCCACCCTTCATACACCCCTTCACACCACCCCCCGCCCCCGTTTCATGAGCCTGGCCTCCTTCTGGCCCCGTCCCTTGACAGTGCAAACCTCCACCCTGGCAGTGCCAACTTAGCACCCAGACACTGTACCTGGCACCCTGGGACTACCCCAGCACACTGGCAGTGCCAACCTGGCACCCTGTTGGCACTACTAGGGTGCCAGGGTGCACTGACCTACCCTGTCCGCAATCTCTCGTAGGCTCCAATGCTGTCTGAGGTCCCCGACATGGCCATCAAATGTGACCTCTCTTTTTGGAGACCAGTACCAATTCGCACCATGATGAAGTCTGGCCAATGCGGCTGGGAGCCAGGAGAATGCAGCTTCAAATGGGCAGCGCAAATTTAAATGAGCCTTAATGGCTCTGGGTGCCATGAGTCAGGTGCATCGCGTGTCGCTTGGTGTGAAACCCATTTCTGGCCTCTCCCGCTATGCACCCTGCTCAATGGGTTTTGTGCAAAGGGTGGGGAAAACGCACCCATTATATGTCATCAAACTGACCTAGCTCTTTTATTATCGGATTCAACTACATTCAAATCCATATTCAAATTATTCCAATTAAATATCTAATATTTTGAAACTATAAATTAAATTGGATATAATATTGCATATAGAATGCATTTCAGAAACTTCTTTAAACTCTCAAAGTGGTTATGGGATGTGTTTAAATAGATATATGCATTAAATCTTATGTGGTCAGTGGAATCTATGAGGAAACATTTGGAATGACAAAGTCTGCCCCAAAAGTCATTTGGGGCAGCACGGTAGCATGGTGGTTAGCATAAATGCTTCACAGCTCCAGGGTCCCAGGTTCGATTCCCTGCTGGGTCACTGTCTGTGCGGAGTCTGCACGTCCTCCCTGTGTGTGCGTGGGTTTCCTCCGGGTGCTCCGGTTTCCTCCCACAGTCCAAAGATGTGCGGGTTAGGTGGATTGGCCATGCTAAATTTCCCGTAGTGTCCTAAAAAAGTAAGGTTCGGGGGGGGTTGTTGGGTTACGGGTATAGGGTGGATACGTGGGTTTGAGTAGGGTGATCATTGCTCGGCACAACATCGAGGGCCGAAGGGCCTGTTCTGTGCTGTACTGTTCTATGTTCTATAAATAAGTCTGCCTCTTGGGAGGAATAAATTCTTCATTGCGCAGCTCCCTACTGAATATTCAATTTATACAAGTGTTTTGTATAATAGATCATTGAAATAGAAATGATTAATAAATTATGGTACTGATGGAATGTACAATAACAGAAGAACATGAGTTGCAAAGAGTTGGTTTACAGGTGCAACAGGTGATTAAGAAGGTGAATGGAGTTTTGTCCTTCATTGCTAGAGAGATGGAGTTTAAGACTAGGGAGGTTATGCTGCGACTGTATAAGGTGTTAGTGAGACCACACCTGGAGTATTGTGTTCAGTTTTGGTCTCCTTACCTGAGAAAAGACGTACTGGCGCTGGAGGCAGAGGAGATTCACTCAGTTAATCCCAGAGTTGAGGGGGTTGGATTACGAGGAGAGGTTAAGTAGACTGGTACTGTACTCATTGGAATTTAGAAGGATGCAGGGGGGATCTTATAGAAACATATAAAATTATAAAGGGAATAGATAGGATAAATGCGGGGAGGCTGTTTCCACTGGCGGGTGAAAGCAGAAGTAGGGGGCAAAGCCTCAAAATAAGGGGAAGTAGAAACAAAAGACCAACCATGATCTCACTGAATGGTGGAGCAGGCTCAAATGGGCCAGATGGCCGACTCCTGCTCCTAGTTCTTATGTTCCTATAACACACGAGCATAAGAAACAGGAGCAGGAGTAGACCCCACTGTCCATTGTGCCTGCTCCGCTATTCAATACGATCAGATCTGATCTTGGGCTTCAACTCCGTCTTTCCAAAAGAAAAATGTAAAGTTTATAAATTACCAGGCAGTGTAAAGTTTTATATACAATTTGTACCTTAATGATTAATTTGACGGGTATTTGTATGAGTATTTTCTTAGAGGCAGCATCTCGTCACCATGTCTCTATCTCAGTAATCACAATGTTGAAATATTTTTGTTTGAAGAATAAAAAGCTTTCTGTCAATTAACTATTTAAAGCTGGCACAAGGATATCCAATTTTACATTAGTTTAGTCTTCCAATACCTTGATGAAAGGAGATTTTCATGGCACGCATATAGTCAATTAAAAATAAGATATAATGATGATGTTGAAGGTGGCACGGTAGCACAGTGGTTAGCATTGCTGCCTCACAATGCCAGGTACCCGGGTTCAATTTCAACCTTACGTGACTGTCTGTAAAGAGTTTGCATGTTCCCCCCCGTGTCTGTGTGGATTTCCTTCAGATGCTCTGATTTCCTCGCACAGTCCAAAGATGTGCAGGTTAAGGGGATTAGCCATGCTAAATTGGCCCTTAGTCTCCAAAGGTTAGGCGTGGTTACGGGGATAGGGAGGGGGGGTAGGGACCTGGGTAGGGTGCTCTTTCAGAATGTCGGTGCAGACTCGATGGGCCAAATGGCCTTGTTCTTTACCATAGGGATTCTATGATTTTATGATAGGACTGAGGAGTGGACCTCGGTTGAGTGCTCTTCCAGAAGATTGGTGCAGACCAAATGGGCTTAATGGCCTCCTTCTGCATGTAAGGATGTTTTTTTTAAATTTAGAGTAGCCAATTAGCTTTCTTTTACAATTAAGGGCAATTTAGTGTGGCCAATCCACCTATCCTGCATATCTTGCGTAAGGATTTTATGATTATGAAAGCAACATTCTGTTTGCTTTATATTGTTGTCCTTCATTTCTCCAGTAAACCGTTCTGGCCTCTGTACTTCCTGACTGTTACAACTCAAGTGTCTCAGGTGCTCAGGCTCATGCGCCTTCACTCATGTTCCCACTGCTCACCACTCCTCCAATCATAGATTGTTTCTCTCCCATGCTTTCTGATAATACGAGTAAGATGCAGTTGTGCCTATTGGTAGCAAGTGGGGGAGAGAAACAACCTGTGATTGGGGAAGCAATAAGCAGCAGATAGATGAGTGGCAGCTCATGAAGCTGAGTACTGGCACGGTGGCAGCGTGAGAACAGCAATCGCTGGTTGAGACACTATACATAAGGAAGAAGCAATGATTTGGCTCATAGGGCAGTGAAATGCTGTATGGCTATATCCTGCCTGGCTAAGGCCATAACCCTGGACGAGCCATCCCACTATGGCACAAAGGTTTCGCTCCCACAACCTAAAGATGTGCAGGGTAGGTGGATTGGCCACACTAAATTGGCCCTTCATTGGAAAAAAATCAATTGGGTACTCAAAATTTATTTAAAAAAAAGAAACCGCCAGTAAGGTACGCAGAAAGTTGGAAATCTGAATAGGGTACAAGACCAAAATAATTTAGGAACCACACTGGGGCTGGTTTAGCACACTGGGCTAAATAGCTGGCTTTTAAAGCAGACCAAGGCAGGCCAGCAGCACGGTTCAATTCCCAAACCAGCCTCCCCGAACAGGCGCCGGAATGTGGCGACTAGGGGCTTTTCACAGTAACTTCATTGAAGCCTACTCGTGACAATAAGCGATTTTCATTTCATTTCATTTCTGTCTTTTCAATAGGAAGGCTACTGAATACCATGACAGGCCATTGGCCTTTTTGTACAGTGCAACAATGAGAACTCACTAGTGGAGCTTAGATTGCAAATATACAATCGGCATCATAAAACAGTTTGCAGAACATATCAAGGTAATGGTTGAAATAACATGAGTATTTGGAAAATATTATCTTGCTGGTGAATTTTTGATTCAATTTCAAAAGAACAATTGATTGACAATGCAAAGGTAAAGTAAAAATAGATCTTACCAGCAGTACCAGAGAGTTGCACAATAAGGGTACGTTCAATAGTCTTGGTCTCAAATGGCGAACCTCTCGGATCACTGAAAAAGTTGTTTTATTCCATTCAGTTGCTTGATAATTTTGCATTAAAAAAATTTAATGCATTGCTTCTTTCAATTGTGAGCAGTCCTATAATTGCTGTAGACATACTTACTTTGATGATTCTGGTGTCAAGGGCAAGGACAGAGTTGTTGGTCTGGCTGAAAAAGTGAAAATAAGAACAATTGAGTATTGATAATCTAAACCAAGTATCTTTTAGCTTTTCCTTTCCGTGTTAAATTCAATAAGTCTAAAAAGAAAAACTGTACTCTGAGGTTTGCAATAATAACAGAAAATGGTAGAAGTTCACACCAGCACAGCTACCACCTGGGAGAGAAAGTTATGATTGGAGCCCTTCAATAAGAATAAAGATCCAACCAGTTGTTCCATCAAGGGAGCTAGAGGACATTCCTGTATGAAGCAGTCTACATAAAAGTTCTTTTCTTTGATCTAAAGACAACAGGCTGCTGTTACTTCACAATATTTGTATCTATGCAAGACTTTTGTTTTTGCAAAGGCGAGAAGTGACCAAAGTTTACAACAGAGGTTAAATGTGGAAAACCCTGGACCACCTCCAGAGCTCAGAGTAACCTTTGGGAGCACAGATTCAAATCTACCATGGCAGTTGGTGGAATTAAATTTAATTATTAAGAGAAAACATCCGAAATATAAAACAGGTCTCTATAATGAAACTATCATTGATTGTTATAAAAACTCATCAGGTTCATTAATGGACTTTAGGGAAGTGTTACTAACTGCACAAAACTTATGGGGTTGGAGCAATCAGTCTCTCCATGAGTCTCACCGAGGATGAGCTTCCCTGCTAAGGGGGCAAAGAGCCAATGACATTCATGATTGATATCTGTACAAAGTCGGCCAGATATGGAACTGGCAGAACAAACCTGACTGGAATCTGCTGTATATTGTAAATATAATTGCTTTGCAATAAACCAAGTTTTCTTTTGACCAACTCAGTTTGGACTCGTTTGTGGCCTACTAAACGTGCGATGAGGATAAAACTGGATTACTGTTGATGCTGTTGCACCATGGAGCCACCTCCTTTTCACTACTGGACTACGGTTGGAGAATTTTTTTAATTCTAATATTTATATGAAAAGATCATTTGTAACTAAAGCTATAAATGATTTATTAACATTAACTGTGGGTCAAATGTATACAAAACAACATATGAACAACAGTATGAATATGCACAAACAATCTCTCTCCCAGCTCCCTCGTCAATCTGAGGTCATCTGACATTCACTTATATGCTAAGGATACTCCTAGTGGTCAGTCGGTGAATTACAACACAACCATGATATCACTACATCCCCTTTTCTTTGAAGGAATAAATTAATACATTATCATCAGTATATTTGCATATGATATCATTAGCCTGTGAGTCTAACAGTATTAATTTTTTTCTTTAAAATTTTAATAACTGGTTTCACAAATATATAGACAATAATAGCACGCATAGTGTGTACAAAGTCAAAATCTACCAATTGAGTCAATCAGGTTTTCTTCTGACTCTGGTTGATCTTCTGACTTGTTGACTTAATATTCTCAATGACATTCTCATGCTCAGGAACTGCTGAACTATCTGACACTGCAGCTGACATTGATTCTGATGTAGATTCGTCATCCATCACTTTGTTGTGAAAGTCTTCTCTGGTTTTCAAGAGTGCGCAATGATTTCTTCTTAAATCCAACCCTTCCTCTGGCTATACATTGTAGGAACGTGGTGCTATTTCTTCATGTACAATGGCTTTTCTCAACTAATTGTCTGAATCTTCTATTCTCACAATGTCATCACTACTCAGAGGTGATAAAGTTCTAGACACTCTATCAAAGAACTGCTTTTGTTTTGCTTTAATGTTTTACACTTCCTAAAGTATCACTGCATTCTCCTCCTTCTTTTCCAAGTATGGAAGTGTGGTACGCAGCCTTGTATTCATGAGTAACTCTGCTAGCGATATACGATCTGAAATGGTAACACTTTGTAATGTGATTTTGCGAGTTATGGATCATCTTGGCTGTCCATTGCTTTCTGTAATGATTGTTTTACAATATGTACACTTGTTTTGTTACGATCTTTGGGATCCATGCCTATATGAGCATCACCATTTTTTTGTTTCACACATACAATGGAATTTACCCCATTGGTAGGTTCTTCTATCTTCTTGATAACGTGTGGTTGCATATTTGATACAGGTGGTAGGGTAGAAATGAGATTGACATGCATATCTGCATAATCAGCAATTTCACTACCAATAGTTTGTACCGGTGCTTTAGATTCTGTATCTTCTTTAAATTGTATCTTGTTGGTGAATAGTAGTGCACTAGAATCAGCGAACACATCACTGAATTTGAAGATAATGTTCTCAGAATTGTTGGGTGTGTTGGTCCAATCCTTTGTGGATCCTATATACCAACTGTGCTAGACCTAATTCTTCACAGGACTGATCACCTAATAATGAATCGAAGCCCTTGGACACAATAAAGAATGAGATGGAATAAACTGTATTCTTTACCACCACAGTCAGATCATAAGTACCACAACATTTAATGCTTGAACAATTATAATCTCTCAGAGATATTTTGTGATTTCTTCTAATCAGACGAATTTTTAGATTTTTTATATCAGTCATGATGATTGAATTGGCTTTGGTACCAGTGTCTAACTTTAATTGGGCCACTGTAGTGATCACTTCAAGTGGTAACAGCCATTTGTCCTAATCAATCGCACTTCTTTTAAATGGAGCATTTTTTTTTATATGCTGGAGAATTTTAGGATGTCTCCAAATTTACTCCAACAAACAATGATGTTTCATCACTGGAGACTGTGTCTTCCACTGTGCTGACTGATCTGGGACTGAGCTTAGAGAAACAATTCTGAGCAAGTGGAACAAAACTTGCCAAATGCTGAATATTGGCTTAATTTGTGCCTTTGACTTAATCTTTTATACAGAAATACTTAATCCTGATCTTTAACCTGTTTGTTCATGTACGAGGAGCTGCAGAAACTTTCCTGCCTTTTTTGGGAAGTTTCCCGCCTTTTTGGAAAAAGGGCGGCAACCGGGGAGCTTTCCTCCAATAAGGTGCCACCATTATTGAGCAACATTTTAGAATGCTGTGCCGCTCGCTTGCGAGCCTGACAAATCTTAACAGTTTGTTCCAAAGACAGTTCCGATTCCCTCATCAACCGTTCCCTCAGCTTATTTTCATTCACACCAAAAACAATTTGGTCCCAAATCATGAAAGATTCCACTGCAGAAAAATTCCAGGTTTTAGCTTTCAACTTTAAATCAGTGATGAAATGATCTGTGGACTCTTCTGTCTTCTGTAAACGTGATCTAAACACATAGCGTTCATAAATTTCATTATTTCTGGGGATGCAATGTTCATCAAATCTTCAAATTACTTTGTTAAAATTTTTATTATCTTCATCGTTTGCAAATTTAAATGTATTAAACACACCAATTGCTTTGGGCCCTGCCGCTGTTAGGAAAATTGATGACCTAATTTATATTACAAGAACACTTGTAGCAATAAACGATTTATTAACATTAACTGTGGGTCAAATATATACAAAACAACAGAAGAATAACAGTATTAACATGCACAAGCAACCTCTCTCCCAGCTCTCTAGTCAGTCTGAGGTCACCTGACTCTAACATTCACTTATATACTAATGATACTCTTAGTGGTCAGTCGGTGAATTACAACACAACCATGATATCACTACAAGGATATGACACAGTACACAGAACTTTTTACAGGCAAACACTCCCACAGATGTTGAGCGACAGACGGTGATATTGCTGACTGCCTTTGGAGATCATACTTATGGAGTGTTAAAAAGCCTTACATATCCTGCGGCTCCGGACACTTTCAAACAATTGGTGACCCCTAGTGGGTCAACACCATCCGTTATAGTGCAGAGATATTGTTTTAACACACCAGAGAGAACCCCGGGAGACTCCATATCTGAGTTTCTGACAAGGCTACGAAAACTAGCCGAATATTGTGAATACGCAACATCCATTTACAAAATGTTGCGTGACTGTTTGGACAGCGGTGTAAATAGCATGGTTACTCAGAGGATGTTGCTGGCTGAACCGTCTAAAGACTTTCAGCAGGCCACCCAAATGTTGCTTTCCCGTGAAAGTGCTGAGAGAGGAGTGAAAGAGATCTAGGGGACGGAAGTAAGCATGCTGGGACATGCCCTTCCCAGCAGGTGCCACCCTCTCCATCCAAGATTGTAACCCGCCCTGGACCGAGTACTGCAGGGGACAGGTCTGTTGGTCAAGGTCCAAAACGCCCCGACGGGATACCTCCCCTGAGTCTGTAGAGGGTAAGCTCAGGCATTGTGAGGCATGTGGACGCAGGAGCTGTAGGGAGTGCAAGGCAAAAGTCAGCTAGTAACACCAATGCGCCATTTGAGGCAGGCAGCAACCAAGGGCTTACATATTCCGCCTGGAGCAACCAGAGGATGAGTGTATGCAGCTGAATTGCATTGCAGCACCCCGAGAGGCCCCATCAAGATAACTGTGCAAGTTGATGGGCATCCATTATACATGGGACTAGGTAGGGAAGCTGCGGTTTCAGTTATTGGAAAACAGACATTTGACAGGATGAAGACAGGGCTACAGCAGTTAGATCTGCAGGAAGGACACCGAGGCAAGATTAGCGACGTACACTGACTGGCGGACCGTTAGCAGGAACCACAATGACCCTAGTAGTTTACGGACAACAGTCTGTATGACTTCCATTGATCAGAGTCAAGGGACATAGCCCAGACTGCTAGACTGCAATTAGCTGAAACACCTACAGCTGGACTGGTAGCAAATTATCCAAATGGGATCCGGGGGGCTATACAAAGTACTAGGAAAATACCCTGAGGTTTTCTAACCCGGACGAGAGAAAATAAAAGGGGCCATGGCAAAACTCATTTATGCTTTGTTATCAAAAATTGAGGCCAACTCAGCGGGCTCCAAGGCTTTGGGATTATTGGACTGGTACGTTTTGCCAATTGAGCAGTACCGATAGTCCCGGTGCTGAAACCCAATAAAATCGTCAGACTGTGTGGGGACTATAAGTTGATGGTCACAGGGTCTCCTGGCATTGAGGACTTAAACGTAAATCTGGCCAGTAAACACTAATTTAAGAAACTCGAAAAGAGCCCTGCTTACTTGTAGTCAGAGTTAAACCCTGCCTCACGTAAATACGCCACTTTCAACACCCATAGAGGCCCATACAAGTACACCAGACTATCCTTTGGAGTGTCGTTGGCCTGTGTCATATTCCAAAGGGAAATGGAAAACATACTGAGTGGTTTGCCATGTGTGGCAGTATATCTGGATGACGTATTAGTTGGATTGGATTAGATTGGATTTGTTTACTGTCACATGTACCGAGGTACAGTGAAAACTATTTTTCTGCATGCAGCTCAAACAGATTATCTAGTACATGAAAGAAAATACGTAATAGGGCAATACAAGGTACACAATGTAAATACATAGACACTGGCATCGTGTGAAGCATACAGGAGTGTATATCAGTCCATAAGAGGGTAATTTAAGAGGCTAGTAACAGTGGCGAAGAAGCTGTTTTTGAATTTGTTCGTGCGTGTTCTCAGACTTTTGTATCTCCTGCCTGATGTAAGAAGTTGGAAGGGTGAGAAAGCCAGGTGGGAGGGATCTTTGGTTATGCTGCCCGCTTTCCTAAGGCAGCGGGAGGTGTAGACAGAGTCAATGGATGGGAGACGGTATCGTGTGGTGAAGTGGGCGGTTTTACGACTTTCTGAAGTTTCTTGCAGTCTAGGGCCGAGCAGTTGCCATACCAGGCTGTGATGCAGCCAGATAGGATGCTTTCTATGGTGCATGTGTAAAAGTTGGTCAAAGTCGATGTGGACATGCCGAATTTCCTTAGTTTCCTGAGGTGTTGTGCTTTCTTTGTCGTAGCCTTGATGTGGGTGGACCAGGGCAGATTTTTGGTGATATGCACACCGAGGAATTTGAAGTAGTCAACCATCTCCATCTTGGCACCATTGATGCAGACAGGGGTGTATACAGTACTTTGCTTCCTGAATGACAAGCCACTGATATTGGCTTGTCATTCAGGGAATTATTGGGAAAGTACGCCTCAGTCAGGAGCTGTAACCATTCAATGATTCAATGCTTGATTTTATTTCCTCCAGGCTCCTCCCTTTCCTTTTTCTCTTTTTCTTCTTCTGACTCCTGTTGCTGACGCTATGTTTTACTCCAATTGCTTCCAGCCTTGCTTTCATTTTTTTCAAACTGATTTTCTCTCTTGTGCTGTGAGTTACTTGGTTACTCCTCCAAAATAAGTGGGGATCTTGTTGCAAGTTGTGGTTTCTTTGCAAATTTTCAGATGTTAAATGTGAATTTGTGAGCTGTGAAATGCTACCTCTTCCTCAGCCAAGTTTAGTTGATTGAAATTGTACAGGTGGTGATGGTAGGATACCGGTAATGTGACTGAACTAGTAATCCAGGTGCCTTGTCTAATGCTGGAGAGAAATGAATTCAAATCCCATAACGGGAGTTGGGAGAATTAATTTTAATTAATTAATTAACCTGGATCTCTTTAATAATGATCATGAAACTACAGATTGTGTGGTTCGGTAATACCTCCCGGGAAGATATATGCCACCCCTGCTGGTCTGGCCTACATATGACCTCAGATCCATGACAGTACAGTTGCCCTCTGAAATGACTTTGCAAGCCACTTAGTTGTATGAAAACATGACCTAAAAAAGCATTTTGGATGTACCTCCACCATATAGATTACAGAGGTTAAAGAAGGTGGCTTCTTCCAAGGAACATAGAACATAGAACAGTACAGCACAGAACAGGCCCTTCGGCCCTCGATGTTGTGCCAAGCAATGATCACCCTACTTAAACCCACGTATCCACC
The DNA here is from genome assembly GCF_902713615.1 of Scyliorhinus canicula. NCBI lineage: Eukaryota > Metazoa > Chordata > Chondrichthyes > Carcharhiniformes > Scyliorhinidae > Scyliorhinus > Scyliorhinus canicula. Next base: position 150,981,867 of record NC_052148.1, on the reverse strand, counting down.
CTATATCTGTAACCCAACAACCCCCTCCCCAACCTTACTTTTTAGGACACTACGGGCAATTTAGCATGGCCAATCCACCTAACCTGCACATCTTTGGACTGTGGGAGGAAACCGGAGCACCCGGAGGAAACCCACGCACATATGGGGAGGACATGCAGACTCCACACAGACAATGACCCAGCCGGGAATCGAACCTAGGACCCTGGAGCTGTGAAGCATTTATGCTAACCACCATGCTACCGTGCTGCCCCTGACAATTAGGGATGAGTAATAAATCCTAATCTGTAATGCTCACATTCCAAGAACAAATAAAATAAAAACAAGGGTTTAGATTGGTTGCCTAGAATGCTGCAATAGCTAGATAAATTCTGAGTCGGGCAATAGTCGCATTGAGGCTAGACTCTTCCATGTCCCATAATTTAAAAGAACAAAATTAGCTGATGTGGAAATAGAATCAGTTAACATCACAGGAAAGAGGAGCAGCAAGAATGGACCATGAAATAGAAATACATCAAAAGAGTCAAGTAGAGTGGGTCGGGCGTCAAGATTCGTTGGTCAGAAGAAACCAGAATGCCAGACGAGTTCTTGCCAATGGTTCTCGTTGTCTCGATCTCTCTTTCCATACTCCACTCAAGTTGCCCCATTATATGACCTTGAAATCATCATTCCACTTTTGTATGGAATTTTCTTTAAATTTTAGCATCAGTCAGTGTATTTGTCTTAAAAATGAAATACTAAGGGTGCGATCAAACAAAATTGCAACAAAGTCCCATGACGAGCACATTTAGCTGGGTGCTTCCCGACTCAACCCTCAAACCTCCCCCCAAAGCCCCAACTCACCTAGAAGGAGTTCCTCAGGCACCACCACCCCCTACACCCCACCTCATACACGTAGGGCACCCCAGGCCTGATCTTCACCGTGGGATAAATGCCAGCCTGGCACCTTGTGCACCCTGCTAGCTGGTGGCACTGCCAGGGTGCCAGGCTGGCAGTGCTAAGGTAGAACCCTGCCCAGAGAGCAATCACCTGGGGGCCTCCGATCCCTTGGAAGACCCTTCCAAGTTCCTTTCCATCTGGTCCCCGTTTATGGAGACCAGCACTGAACAGCACTCACCAGAGGTTTCCGAGGCAAAGGGGTTAGAACTTAAAGCCTTGGTAGATCAGACAAGTGCATTTTAGAGTGAGACTAACTGTCTCGCTCTAATGTGCAGATTTGCAAAATACTGATCCTGTCCACAATGCGTGACATTCAGATTGCACCGTCTCGCGAGATCGTTTCAGGTCTTGAGAGCCGGGTAGATCCCGAAAGAGGGATCTCCCAGCATCTACTGGCCACGCTGCGCTGACTTCGGACACAACGCAGCTGGTAGATTGTGCGCTAAGATTAAAATTTTGTTTCATAATGAGTCTGCGATATGACTTGGGTCATTTTAATAAATTGAAAATGTTATATAAATACAGGTTATTTTTGTTGATTCTACAATCTGGGTATATTTTCAGCCTCTATACCTCAGGTCTGGAACTATTATCAGGAAACTATGCACCCCACCCACGCATTTCTATCCATTAATTTTAATGGATGGAAAATCTTAGGTTGGAGGTGACACTGAACAATTTCTCTATGAAAGCTGACAGTGCAGAAGTATGAATACTTCTTAACTGTGGGAATGTTTCTTTTCATTTCCAATATTTACACATACCCAAAATGTCTTGTTAGATTTGTCTTTCTTCGTCCGTTGAAAACTGTTGATTGCTGTCTTTTTGCAGTTGCAAACCTTGCATTTTGTGAATTGCAGGGAGAGACGAAAGCCAAGCAAGGGAGTAAGGATGGGGTTAAAAAAACATTTGAATGTAGAAATGTAGAAAATATAAGCAGGTGAGGGCCATTTGGCCCTTCATGTTTGCTCTGTCATTCATTATAATCATGGCTGAACATTCACAACAGATGAATAACAGTAGGAACTTGCACAAACCACTATCTCTCTCCCAGCTCCCCAGTCAGTCTAAGGTCACCTGACTTTAACATTCACTTATATACTCATGAGACTCCCAGTAGCCAGTCGGTGAATTACAGCACAACCATGATATCACTACACACCTGACCACCCTCCACCCCAACCCCCACCCTCCACCCCACCCCCTTGCACCCCAGCCCCCACCCCATCACACTCCACCCTACCAACCCGCATCCCTATCACCACCCTACCACCCCCACACCCCAGCCGCCGCCATACCCCTGTCAGCATCACATGGCCCGACTAAGGGCAACGCCCACAGTAGCCCTGACAGGGGGAGGTCGCTGGACAGGGGGGCGCGGAGCGAACCGCTGGCACGGGCAGCACCAGCCGCCGGTACCCCGGACAACAGGGACAGGCACCAGGGCCAGAGGCCCCCATGGTATGAACACCGACTGGGCCAGGAATGCGGGAATGGGGGAGGGGGAACATGTAGCGACAGAGACGGACTGCCAACTGGGAGCACCATGCAGCCCATTGGACCCGATTGGGCACAGGGGTATGCACAATGCTAACATAGCAGCCTTTCACCCCCTGTAGACAATTGAACCAATATCATTGGTGGTGTTCCTCTTAGTCGCTGCAGCGCTGGGGGATGCCCTGTGGCTGTATGAGCTGGTGTTGCTTGAGGAGGAGGAAACTGCAGCAGTAGAGCATACCCCAGAGGAACAGGAGGCAGCTCCTCAGAATGGAGTGCCTGCAAACCAACAGGCCGAGGAGGAGGAGGAGGTGCAAAGGAGGTGGCGCATAAGGCTTCGTGTGTACTGGCAGTGCCTGTCATTCGAAGGCCTGCCAGACCAGGCGTGCCATCTCTGGCATGACTCCGGCTGAGCAGGGGTTCAGTGCGACATATCTGCCAGATCATGGCACACCGGGCAACGCGGGGGAATGGGGCAGGACACCCGTTTCTGGTGGCCATCAAGGTGATGTTCGCCTGAACCTTTAAGCCACGAGGTCCTCCCAGGCGCAATGGTGGCACAATGGTTAGCACTGCTGCCTCACTGCCCCAGCATCCTAGGTTCAATTCCGGCCTCGGGTGACTGTCTGTTTGGAGTTTGCACTTTCTCTCCATGTCTGCGTGGGTTTCCATCGGGTGCTCTGGTTTCCTCCCACAGTGTCCAAGAGGTTAGGTTGGATTATTGGGTTACGGGGATAGGGTTAGCTTAAGTAGGGTGCTCTTTCCAAGAGCCAATGCAGACTCGATGGGCCAAATGGCCTCCTTCTGTACTGTAAATACTGGCCTCATGAAGATGTGGTTCAGGTGCCTGGACTCCTCCGGAGGGGCCCTCCAGTATGACGCAGGGAAGGTTTCCCGCACCATGGCAGCCTGCTGTGTCCTCCACAATATCGCGCAGCAGAAGAACGATGTGTTGAAGGAGGAGGATGAATGCCAGTCCTCGTCTGAAGAGGAGGATGTGGGGAAAGGGCAAGGATGGGCAGGACAATCCGCCAAACGCTCTGATCACCTCCAGGTTCACCGACTAGGGGTGGGACTGGTTCGAGGCATGAACAACGCATCCCAACCCCACACTACCCCCCCCCCCCCCCACCCTCTACCAGCCTGCAACTCATTCATGATACATACCTGCCGTACTATGGGTGCGGTCCCTGGGTTGGCAGTAACAGCAGGTCTGGTCCACATCGTTCGACAACATCTGACTCCTGCCCATGGTAGCACTTTCCACCTTCCACCTGGATGATCCTTACATGCGAGCTGGCCATTCCATCACACAATCACATCTAATCCCCTGGGGTGGAGGAGGCAAGAACGGTGTGGTGGGGGAACGGGTGGTGGGAAGGGTGGTTCACGGGTGCGGTAAGTGGCAGCTGAACTGTGGTCCCAGAGCCAAGCCCATCCTCAACATCCGCCCATTCCGTCTCCCGCTACAAATGCCCCCACAGCAGCCAGCCCAAACCAGCCCACAGCTCGCCCCTCACACCCTTCTGATAGAGCACCAATGCAGGTTATAACATTGTGCACAGGTGTTTAATGTGAAAACATAAATACAGACACGTGCCCCAGCCCCTCTCACTAAACTGTGCCCGCAGCCATGCCAACGTATCTGGTATCTATTTTTCTGGCCTTACAGGCCCAAACGCTACGTCCACGTGGATCCCCAGTTGGTACATCAGGAGTGGAAGTGGCTTGCTGCGATGCTCACTCTGTGAGCTGGATACCCTTTGGCGGCTGTCTTCCAGAGTGACCGGGCCTGAATGGGCCCAGCTACTGCTTGGGGTCCCAGGTGGTGTGATATTACCCTGTTCTGCCCACTGTCCAGCAGATGTACCAGGTGCAGGGGGGGGGGGGGAGGGAGTTTGAAGTGCTGCGGTGCTCCGGCACCTCCCCTGCGGGAGTCCCCGGTATGGGCCCCATCACCTCCTCCTCCCTCTGGATGCCCGGTGGACCCAGGACCATTATCCCTGTACCAAAGAAAAGCAAGCTGAGTGCCGTAATGACTATCGTCCAGTGGCTCTGACATCCATCATTATGAAGTGCTTCAAAATATCAGTCATGGCACCATTCAACTCCAATCCTCCCTGATTGCTTTGATCCACTACAGTTCACCTACCGCTGCAACAGGTCCACAGCAGATGCCATCACCCTGGCCCTGCACGTAACACTGGAGCACCTAGATATCAAAGACACCTATGTCAAACTCCTATTTACTGACTACAGCTCAGCCTTCAAGAGCATTATTCCTACAAAACACATCACCAAACTCCGTGGCCTGGGCCTCGGCTCCTCTGCGACTGGATACTGAACTTCCTAATCCACAGGCCACAATCAGTAAGGATAGCAATAACAGCTCCTCTACGATCATCCTCAATACCGGTGCCCCACAAGGCTGTGTCCTCAGCCCCCTACTTTACTCCTTATACATCTGTGACTGTGCGGCCAAATTCCCCATCAACTCGATGTTCAAATTTGCTGATGACACCACCATAGTGGGTTGAATTTCAAACAATGACGACACAGAGTACAGAAATGAGATAGAAAATCTGGTGAACTGGTGCGATGACAATAATCTCTTCCTCAATGTCAACAAAACAAAGGACAGGGCAGCACGGTGGCACAGTGGTTAGCATTGCTACCTACGGTGCTGAGTACCCAGTTCGAATCCCGGCCCTGGGTCACTGCCCATGTGGAGTTTGCACATTCTCCCCGTGTCTGCGTGGGTTTCGCCTCCACAACCCAAAAAGATGTGTAGAATAGGTGGATTGGCCACGCTAAATTGCCCCTTAATTGGAAAAAATAATTGGGTACTCTAAATTTATTAAAAATACAAAAAGAAAAAAAAAGAAAAGAGATTGTCGTCGACTTCAGGAAGCGTCGTGGAGAACATGCCCCTGTCTACATCAATGGGAACGAAGTAGAAAGGATCGAGAGCTTCATGTTTTTAGGTGTCCAGATCACCAACAACCTGTCCTGGCCCCCCCCATGTCAACACTATAGTTATGGCCCACCAATGACTCTACTTTCTCAGAGGAGTAAGGAAATTTGACATGTCAGCTACGACTCTCACCAACTTTTACAGATGCGCTATAGAAAGCATTCTTTTGGTTGTATCACAGCTTGGTATGGATCCTAATTCTGCCCAAGACCGCAGGAAACTACAAAAGGTTGTGAATGTAGCCCAAACTATCACGCAAACCTGCCTCCCATCCATTGACTCTGTCTACAAATCACGCTGCCTCGGAAAGGCAGTCAGCATAATTCAGGACCTCATGCACCCCAGGCATACTCTCTTCCACCTTCTTCCGTCAGTAAAAACATAAAAAAGTTTGAAGTCAGGCAGTAACCGATTCAAGAACAGCTTCTTCCTGCTGCCATCAGACTTTTGAATGGACCTACCTCATATTAAGTTGATCGTTTCTCTACACGCTAGCTATGACTGTAACATTACATTCTGTAGTCTCCCCTTCCTTCCCTATGTATGGTATGTGTTGTCTGTATAGCATACAAGAAACAATAATTTTCACTGTATACTAGTACATGTGACAATAATAAATCAAATCAAAAAAGGACTACACAATGGGACTGGGGTGCGAGCGGAGCTATCCCCTGAGGCTCCCCCATCATCTGTCGCTGCCAGTCCTGGAGGTCCGCTGCCGTCTCAAACCAGGATCTGCATGTTCGCAACCATGGAGCACAGAGAGTGGACTATTTCCGTCTGGGATTGCGCCACAACGCGCTGTGACTGTGCCACCACATTCTGGGTCTGTGCCACATCAGCTAGTGACTGCACCATCTCCCTCAGGGACGGAGCCTACTCCCTTTGCGTCTGTGCCACATCAGCCTATGCCTAGGCCGCTAACAATCTCAGCCATGGCCGGTGTGATTGGGCCACGTTCAGGAGCACCGCTATAATGTCCAGGTGGCTTTGGCACATGGCTACCTGTGAGAAGGCAACCCTATCCTAGGCCTCAGCTGCTGCCCTCATAGATTGCCTAAGGCTTTGTACATGCTGATCCATAGCTGAAACCATTGCCCCCAAGGCCTCCATCGAGCACGCATGTCCGGCACCATCCCCTGCTCCTGCATATGGTTGGACTCCTCCGCCTGCGCCTGCAGGTGCTGGATGCTCGCCGACAACCCCTCATTTAGTCCCTTGCTCTGCGACTGAATCTGCACGATCAATGGAACTGTCTGTTCCAGAAGCCTGAACAGCAGCTGGTCCCTGGGGTCGGCTTGCCCTCCGACGGTCCTCCCCCTCAGGAGTTCCTACCTCTACCTGCTGTACTGGAGCATTTGTGTGGTGAGCACCAAATAGTGTCCCAGGAGCCTCTTCACCGAAGTGCCCAACCGCTCTGAGCGTCTCTGGGATGGTGGAGGGTTGGAGACAGCTGTGACAGGAAGTCAGTGTCATCATCAGACTTGAGCTCTTGGATTTCCTGGGTCTGGGATATATGGCTCCCCTCCGTGCCAGCTTCATCTTCATTGCTGCTCGGCACCCAGGCTCTGTTTCTGGCTGTGGCGGACTCCAGGTCCTGCAAGACACAAGCCAGGACGCAAGTCTTCTCCTGCTCTCAGTGGTTGTGGGCAGCCTTCTCCTCAGGTGGGAGGGGGTACAGAAAATGCACAGTGTTAGACAGTCCGACACATACAGGCCAGGGGGTGGGTAGCCGGTGGCTTCAGTGGTCAGGGCACCTGTCCATAGCAGCCGATATGGGTGCCGGTATGTGGTGCAGGGTGGGGCTCGGCCACCCTCTGGGTGGGGGGGTGGGGGCTGGTGCCAGGGACACAGTGCTGCCTACTCATCCTGGTTGCCCTCAGGAGGTCATACAGTCCATTATGGCACTGCCGGATGGTGTCACCGTTGGTGCTGACAGCCTCTGCCACCTGCGCCCAGGCCCAGCAAATGCGGCAGCTGGCAGCATCCTTCCCTCGCCGGGGTACAGGGTTGCCCGCCTCTGATTCACAGCGTCCAGCAGTGTCTCAAACCCGGCGTCCGTGAATATTGGGACCTTTCTCCTCGCTGCCATCTAGTTGGCTGCAATGGTGTGTGTGGCAAGTGAAGTGTGTTTATGCGATTGCAGCTTGTCAGCCTCCTGAGTTTCAATCGTAAATTCAGCAAATCCGGCACCGTTTCTCATTGGAAGCGACTGTGTTCCATGTGGCGCCGGTGCTAGCTCCTCAGTGGTCGCAGAATCGGTCCAGGTGAGACGACGGTTTTGCTGTTGTAGAAGTCCATGAATCCTGCCCTGGCGTTAACACTTAGTCTCGGCAATGGAGAATTCCGCCGAAAATGTTTTGGCCTCAACTACTTTCTGTGGTAATGAATTCCAGAGGCTCACCAGTCTCTGGGTGAAGAAATTTCTTCTCATCTCTGTCCTAAATAGTCTACCCCATATCCTCAGACTCCGACCACTGGTTCTGGACATACCCACCATCGGGAACATCTTCCTTGTATCTACCGCTCCTGTTAGAATTTTATAAGTTTCAATGAGATCCCCCTAATTCTTCTGAAAGCCAGCAAATGCAATCCTAACCAATTCAATCTCTCCTCATATGTCAGTCCTGCCACCCCAGGATGGTAAACCTTCGCTGCACTCCCTCTAAATAAGGAGACCAAAACTGCACACAATATTCCGGGTGTGGCTTCACCAAGGCCCTGTACAACTGCAGGAAGACATGCGTGCTCCTGTACTCGAATCCTCTAACAACGAAGGCCAGTATACTATTTACCTTTTTTACCGCCTGCTGTACCTGCATGCTTACCTTCAGTGACTGGTGTACGAGGACACACAGGCCTTGTTGCACATTCAGCTCTCCTAATTTATGGCCATTCAGATAATAGCCTGCCTTCTCGTTTTTGCTACCAAAGTGGATAATCTTGCATTTATCCAAATTATACTGTATCTGCCATTCATTTGCCCACTCACTTAACTTGTCCAAATCACACTGAAGGTTCTCTGCATCCTCCTCACAGCTCACTCTCCCACCCAATTTGGTGTCATCTGCAAATTTGGACATATTACATTTTGTTCCCTCATCTAAATCATTAGTATATATTGTGAATAGCTGGGGTCCGAGCACAGATCCCTGCAGTACCCCACTAGTAACTGCCTGCCAATTTAGAAAAAGACCCGTTAATTCCTACTCTTCTTTTAAAATTTAAAGTACCTAATTATTTTTTTCTAATTAAGGGGCTGAGATTGCAGCTATATCATCCTTAATAGAGTAGCCAATCCACCTTTCCTGCACATCTTTAGGTTGTGAGGATGAGACCCACACAGACACGGGGAGAATGTGCAAACTCCATACGGACAGTGACCCGGGCCTGGGATCAAAACTGGGCCCTCAACCTGTGCGGCAGCAGTACTAACCACCTTGCCACCCTAAAATTCTTACTCTGTTTCCTGTCTGTCAAAACATTTTCTATCCATTTAAATACACTACCCCTCATCCCATGCACTTTAATTTTACATGCTAATCTCTTATGCAAGACTTTGTCAAATGCCTTCTTAAAGTCCAAATATACCACATCCACTGGCTCTCCTTCATTAACTCTACTAGTTACATCCTCAAAGAATTCCAGTAGATTTGTCAAGCATGGTTTTTGCTTCATAAATCCGTGCTGACTCTGTCCAATTCTGCCACTGTTTTCTTAACTATAAAATCTCTGATCATGGATTCTCGAATTTACCGCACTACTGGCGTCAGGCTCACTTACTGGTTTATAACATGGAATAGAGTCTAATGATGAATATCAAGTCTCATTTCACCAGACATTAGTTTGACTCATCTTTGGAGAAATCAAAGAAATACATGTTCAAAAGACATAAATACTGAGTTTGGGTTCTAAATAAGTACTTTTGTTGCATCCACAGGTTACACTGTTGTACAAGGAAGTACAGAGCATTGTGGATAAACTCCCATAAAAGTGAATTGTAGGGCAGGTTGAAGGGGCTGAGTGGCCTACTCCTATGTTATGAACTCAAAAAGGTACCTATGAAAGTACATTGAACTTGTAATAGTGATATGTCACAGTCTCATTCTTACCTTGAAGGTTATGTGCTTGTTGAGATTGCAGCTGTATCTTCCTTTTGGAGATGCTTTTGACTTTGCTGCTAATTTTGTGGTCATTTATTTTGGACTGTGGAGGGTCATCACTGGCAGTCAGATATTTGAGCAATTCTGTGCATTGGCGACGGTGGGTCTGTGATTTCTGCTTCTGGCAAATATTTCTTGTGTTGAGTATTGAAGTTGACTCCACCTTATAAAGACACAAGAAAATAACAAAATGATTAAAAATGTTAATGTAAGTTATTCAATATACCAACTATTTTCCCTTGAAAAATAAAGTATGTGTTACTGCACTACTTTCACGATTAAGCAGTTGTTCATGTGGTTTTTGTTTTGTACATTTCTGTGGATTATAAAATGCAGCAGCTGCAAATGATTATAATAAGGGCATATGTCATATTAAATTAATCCCAGTTGCTGTTGAGATCACAGAAAGACTTGAAGAAAGCAGTTAAATGTTAAAGCAGTCTCATGTTAAATTTTTTCTGTTCAAGGATGGGAATGAACCAAAAGACCGATCCAACGTTTTTACACATCAACATCGTGCACAAAGTGACAGGACAGTTTCCTTGGACATAATTGTATTGTGTATTGCCAACTCAATCAAAAAAGTTTGCCAAGTACGTTTTGGATGAAGGTAGTGACACTGAGAAAATAGATACTATATCTAATAACATTTGATGTGCAGACATTGATGAATTCAGAGAACAATGATATTGAAATTGATGGAAACTGAGTTTTCCAGTAGTACCTGCTACCACAGCGATGGAAAATCCAGCCCAGTATTTTTAGATTTCCTTCAGTTTCTAATAGGTTTACAAACGGTTAAGAATGTAGCATCAATACATATCAATGTGCACGGCAGCACAATGGTTAGCACTGTTGCTTCACAGCTCCAGGGCCCCAGGTTCGATTCCCGGCTTGGGTCAGTCTGCAGAGTCTACACATTCTCCCCATGTCTGCGTGGGTTTCCTCCAGGTGCTCCGGTTTCCTCCCACAGTCCAAATATGTGCAGGTTAGGTGGATTGGCCATGATAAATTGCCCTTAGTGCCCAAAAAGGTTAGGTGGGGTTACTGGGTTACGGGGTGAGATTGGATGTGTGGCCCTAAGTAGGGTGCTCTTTCCAAGGGCCGGTGCAGACTTGATGGGCCGAATGGCCTCCTTCTGTACTATAAATGTTATGATTCTAATACAATTGTAGTCTTTAGTAGGTCTTGCTGCGTGCAGTCATAAACTGCTTCATTGTCTGAAGAGCTATATGAATTTTCAGGGATCGGTGGCATACAGAAAGTCTACGAGACTAATAATCCAGAGATCTGGATTAGCGCTCTGTAGATATCAATTCAAATCCCACTAAAACAGCAAGAGCACAACGCAGCTGAAGAATCCCAGGAGAGTCCTCCAGCAGGCCTCCCAGCAGCATCCACACCTCGCAGGATTAATCCAAGTCCCGTGAGACGTCGGAGCCGGAACTCTGCCCAAGAGAGGCAGGACCTCCTGGAAGTAGGTCTTAAACCTACTTAAGATTTACCTGCCCGATATCCACCTGCCTCCTTCGATTCTCCGACCACCCCAGGGAGGCTGCAGCTGGGTGCAGTTCAGCACTGGTCCACAAAAACATGGACCAAGCAGAACGGCATCCAACAGGTCTCCCGGGCCATCGGAGACCCTTGGGTGGTCAGGATAAGTGCAGGGTGGCCCCCTGGCCCCCACTGGAATGTGCCCCCCCTGGAATGTGGGCACTGTGACACTGCCCACCCTGGCACTACCAAAGTGTCAAGTTGGCACTGCCAAGCTGGCAGAATCACTGTCCGGGTGCCAGTGCAGGGATGGTCAAGTGCCACTGTCAAGGGTCAGAGCACGAGGGGCGCCATACCTATGAAAGGAGGGTGGAGGGAGGGTTGAAGGGTGGGGGGTGTAGGGCAGGCAAGTAGAGGCCTCCGGGAGGTTGGGAAGTTGAGGGGTGGGGTCCCGGAAGGGAGTGGGTGCTGTAAGGGGGCTTGGGGGGGGCCTGAAGATGTGGGCCCCTAGGGACCCCATAGTGGGATGTCCTCACTTGGGGGGTGTGGGAGTAGTGTCCATGTCTGTGGAGGGTAAAATTGCTCATGGATGGGGGATAATTCTGAGGGTGCAATGTTCCCAAAATAGAACAAAGTCCCCGAGTGAGCGTGTTTAGCCGTGTCCGGCTCTCGCAGTGCCAAGAAACACATGGCTATTCAATGTGACTGTCTTTGAATAAGGGGCCTGAATGTGGAACGCGCGGCCGAGGTCGCACATAACCCGTTTTTTTCAATGGTGAGCTCTGCTAGCCAGAACTCCCCGTTGTAGCAAGAGATCGGGGACACCATTTTTAAATGGTGTCCCGATCTCTGAAGCCCAGAAAAGAATCCTTGACCTCCCCCCCAGCTCAAACGCAACATGGGAGGGCGCCCTGGCTCCCCCATATCCCCAACACCCATGGCAGGCAACCTCACCCGATCGCATGCAAAATGCCAGCTTGGCACTGCCAACCTGGTACCGTGCCAGCCTGGCACTGCCAGAGTACCTAGGTGGCAACAGTAGTGTCAGGGCACCACCCTGCCCAAAGGGCATGCAGCTGGGGGCCTCCGATCCCCATGAGTGCTGTTCTGTCTGGGCCCCGTTTGTGGGGACCAGTACCAAATGGCACTTGTCCGAAGTCCCCAAAGCCTCAGGTACCTCGGGAATCTGCATATTAGAGTAAGACGTACTGCCTCGTTGTAATTTGCAGATTTGCTAAAAGGTGATCCCGCCCATGGTGGGCGGGATTCTCCTTGCAATGTATAGCAAGATTGCATTGAATCTCGGGAAGCGCTGCGAGCCGGGTAGATGCCGGAAGTGGAGTCTCGTGGCCTTCACCGGCCACGCTGCGTCACGGTCAGCTGCTTTTCCGGCGCAGCATGGCCGGAGGATCACGCCCTAAAGGGGCGATTCTCTGACTTTGTTACACACTCGCTCAATCGAAACGAGGCCGGTGAATAGCGGGACAGGCCAAAAATGAAAACCGTGCCATAACAGTTTGCGACGCAACTGGCCCGCTCACATAGGCAAAATTGGGATCTCATCGTAGAGTGGCGAAAAACCAATTATCACCATTTAAGCCCAATTTCCATAAAATTAACGGGAACCACCCCATATCCTCCTGGATGGCCTCCTGTCATTCAGTGGCCTCCCCAGCAAGTGGTCACGCTGGCGCCGATTAGTACTCTTTTGAAAAACATGAACCTGGCGGAAGAGCTTCTGTGAGGAGCTGAGGAGGCGAGTAGCCATCTTTGCTCACCACCAGCATCTGCAAAGGTGAGCAAAAAGCCGGCGTGCTGGGATTGCTGCCCCTCTGCTCGGTGGGGGACCCTCAGCAAGGGGTTGGGAACCTCCGAAGGGATGGGCCACAATTGGAGGGTGGGGGGGCGTTGTGGGGGACAACTGAGGGGGCAAACGCTTGTGGCACCACCATGCCAGCCCCTGGATCGTGTTTACCCATTCTGGGGTCACCCCTTGTCCCTGCCTGTCTGCCCCATGACCACCCATAACCCCCACAGAACTGCTAAGGCCACTGACCGTGCGGCTGAAGGCTATCACTAATAGGGAATTGTCAATCGTGGTCAGGTGAGCACTTCACATATCCCAAGTGGGTTCCCTTGGATAGGCAGGTCATGTAGCATGTGGGGGTCATTGCCTACCATCTCAATCACACCTTGATGCCTGAACACTGCGAGGGCCAACATCACACACACGCAGCAGCTAACATCCGAACACCCAGGGGGTTGGACACAGCTCAGGGGACATGTCCATGGCCGGAGGGTGGGTGCCACGGGGAGAGGGAGATGCCTGGAGATCTAAGGGTTCGGAGGTCGGCCCGCATTGCGGAAGGAAGTGACAGAGGCATCATACTGGTTGTGCACAATGGTGTTTTATGTAAATTACAAGTCCCCGCTCTCTCCATGGTGCTGCCCCCAACCCTCACCCCACCCCCACCTCCCCACACCCCACCTATCCCCGCCCTCCTCAGTTTCCTCAGTGATCCTCAACGTGCTTGGCCCTCCCAGCTCTACCACTACATCTAGGTGTCTCCCCAGGATGCATAACTGAGGTGGAGGCAGCCAGCTGCTTACCTCATCCCGTGGCCTTCGATATCCCTGGCGGGCGTCTGCTGGGGGCTCTGAGGCCAGAGGGCCCCGGCTCACTTGACGGCGGCACATACGTTGTGGTGGGAATGGGGGTGTGAAGGGAGGGATGGGGGGGTGGGGTTAAAGGGGGAGGGAGTGGAGGTAGAGTTGGGGGTCATATAGCGAGTTGGGGGGTGGATGCTCCCTGGGGGGGGGGGGGGGGGGGCATTGGTGTCTACTCACTCATGCTGCCCAGTGGAGGTCATTGACCTTGTTTTGACACTGGAGGCCAGTCCTCCTGGTTACACAGTCGTCCTGGTCACACTTCCCGAGCTTACAGCTGATGCCACCTCGTCCAATGCAGCACTGGCTGCCCTATCGCACCCTCTGTGACCTTCGGGGGCACAGGACACCCCGCCTGGCCTCCACTGCATCTCGGTGTCAGCATCCCTGAATCATGGGGCTGGTCTCCTCAGCACCATTGTTGCGAGCTGGCTGGGGTTGGCTGTGCAAGTGCTGTTTAAGTGCTGCTCGACCTTGTTAGTGGCTGGTGAGCATGGTCCCGGCGATCAGCTGGGGAGCCTTCATTTGCGGCTAGAAGCCCGTGAGGCCTCGTTTAGTGGACCAATTAACAATGAATAATGTTTACGGCCTGGCTGGGCTAAGCGCCAGGAAGTGCACGGCAATTCCCACTCGCTATCACACTGGGAATTTTTTCTGGAGAATCATGCCCTAAGTGTGGGCTAAACCGGTGAGAAACTCCCCAGGGTGCAAGAAGTGTCACTGAATAGCATTGGGGAACTCGCCGGCAGAGCCAGCGGGAAACTCTCCGAAAATCTCGCAACAAATTAATTTTGAAATTTTGGGGGGGATCACGCCCCTAATCTCTGGATTGTCATAAAAACCCACTTGATTCACTAAGAGAGGAAATCTGCCATTCTTACCCGTTCTGGCCGATATGAGACTCCAAATCCATAGCATCATGACCATGGTTCACTAAAGTCTTTTAGGGAAGGAAATCTGCAGTCCTTACTTGGTCTGGCCTACATATGACTCCAGACCCACAGCAATGTGATTGACTCTTAACTGCCCCTTCAAGGGCAATTAGGGATGGGTAATAAATGCTGGCACCGCCTGCGACGCCCATGTCCCACAAACAAATAAAGAAAACAAGAAATTTGAACTTTGAAATTTCCCACTTAGTTCTATCAGACCATTGTGAAGGCTGCTTAACAACAGCTTTTCAAGGGCAGTTAGGGATGGTAATAAATGTTGGCTTTGCCAGCAACACTCACATCCCGTAAATTAATTGAAGACAAAAGAATGCAACTGAACACTGACAATCATCAGTAAAAAAATCCCATCTGACATCATGATGGGGTGAATGTCATTGATAATTACAGCTGAAGATAATTGGCCTCAGGCACTTCCCTGAGGAGCATCTGCAGCGATATCCAGGGCTGATTGACTTTCAACAACTACAACCATTTTCCTTTGTGGTAAGTGTGACTCCAGGCAGTGGAGGTTTCCTCAGATTTAAATTGAATTTGATTTTACTTGGGCTCCTTGATGCCACTTGTCACATGTGTTCATGGTGTCAAGGGTAGTCACGTTCACCTCTGGAATTTCATCAAGTCTTTGGCCAAGGCTAAAGCAAAGTCTGGAAGCAAATAGTCCTGATGGAACCCAAACTGAGAATCACAGAATTGTTACAGCAAGGAAGGAGGCTATTCAGACCAACATGTCTTTGCCAGCTCTCCAAATGGGTAATTCACCTTGTGCCATTCTCTCACCTTCTCCTTGTTACCTCTTAGGAGGGAAACAATGGCAAAGTATTTTTGTTTGTTCTTTCATGAGATGAGGGCATCACTAGCTAGGCCAGCATTTATTTCCCATCCCTAAATGCCCACTAGTGGTGAAGTGCCTTCTTGAACTACTGCAGTCCATGTAGTGCAGGTAAACACATACTGACGCTAAAGAGGGATTTCCAGGAATTTGACCCGGTGACAATGAAGAAACAGCAATATATTTCCAAGTCAGGATGGTGAGTAGCTTGGAAGCAAACTTGTATGTGGTGCTCATCCCCATGTGTCTACTGTCCTTCGGCATGGTAGCATTCGTGAGTTTAGAAGGTGCAGATGAAGAAGCCTTGATGAGTTCCTGCGATGCAACTTCTATGAATACAAATGTTTGTTTTTGTAAGGGATTAAGTATAAAGAGGAATCAGATGTATCAGATGGGCTTTTGTAAGAGTGTTTTTTTAATGTAGTATCTATTTCTGTAGTTGACACTTAATAATTTAATTAATAATCTTTATTGTCACAAGTAGGCTTACAGTAACACTGCAATGAAGTTACTGTGAAAATCCCCTAGTCAGCACATTCTGGCACCTCTACGGGTACATGGTGGGAGAATTCAGAATGTCCAAATGACCTAACAGCATGGGCGTCATTCTCCCGCAATTGGCGGGGCGGCCAGTACCAGCGCTAAGAGCGGATCGAATCACTCCGGCGTCGGGCCACCCGGAAGTTGCAGAATCCTCCGCACTTCCAGGGACTAGGCCGGCGCTGGAGGGGTTGGCGCCAAGCCAACCGGTGCTGAAGGGCCGCCACCGGCCGATGCGAGTTGGCGCATGCGCAGGACTGCTAGCGTGTTCTGGCGCATACGCAGAACCGCCGGCATGTTTCCTGCACATGCGCAGGGGGTTTCTTCTCTGCGCTGGCCATGGTGGAGCCTTACAGAGGCCAGCACGGAGGGAAAGAGTGCCTCCACGCCACAGGCCAGCCCGCAGATTGGTGGGCCCGCTAGACAGCCGACAAGCCAGGTCTCGCCGGGATGGACCATGTCCATTTCACGACGGCGGGACTGGCCAAAAACGGGCAGCCGCTCGTCCCATCGGGGCCCGGAGAATTGCCGGGGGGAGCCGCTGCCAACGGCCCTCGACCGGCGCAGCGCGATCCCCGCCCCTGCCCGAAAACTGCCGCCGGAGAATTCGGCAGCCGGCGTCAGAGCGGCGGGGCGGGATTCACGCCGCACCCCGGGGATGCTCCGACCCGGCGGGGGGTCTGAGAATCCTGCACCCCGTCTTTCGGGTCTTGTGGGAGGAAACTGGAGCACCCGGAGGAAACCCACGCAGACATAGGGAGAACTTACAGACTCCGTACAGACAGTGACCCAAGTCGGGAATCGAACTGGGGATTCTGGTGCTGGGAATGAACAGTGCTAATCATTGTGCTACCGTACCATCCTTAGAACTTTATGTTATCTCATCTAGAGAGGGGAGACAGTGATGCAGTGATAATGTCACTGGCAATCCAGAAATCCAAGCTAATGCCTTAGGGACATGGATTAAAATCCCACTTTGGCAGCTGGTGGAATTTGAATTCACTTAATAAATCTGTAGTATAAAGTGAATCTAGACATGAAATTATCATCGACTGCTGTAAAATCTCATCAGGTTCACAGATGCCCTTACCATATCTGGCACACGTGACCCCAGAGCAACAGCTATGTGGTGGACTCTACTCTTCCATTTGCAATGACCGAGCAAGCCACTCAGTTCAAGGCCTTCCCAGGGATGTCCACATACCATGAATTTTAAAAAATTGCCAGCATGGTTCCGAAGGTCATCTCATGGTGAATACTGGGTGAGCTTGGTGGTGGATGGAGGCCTTAGGCTGGTATGCATTGGCACTAAGTTGACACAATGGCTGTAATGGCTAATGGCAGCACAGTAGCACAAGTGGATAACACTGTGGCTTCACAGCTCCAGGATCCCAGGTCCGATTCCCTGCTGGGTCACTGTCTGTGCGGAGTTTGCATGCTCTCCCCATGTCTGCGTAGGTTTCCTCCGGGTGCTCTGGTTTCCTCCCACAGTCCAAAGATGTGCAGGTTAGGTGGTTTGGCCATGATAAATTGTCCTTAGTGACCAAAAAAGGTGGGAAGGATTATTGGGTTACGGGGATAGGGTGGAAGTGAGGGCTTAAGTGGGACTCAATGGGCCAAATGACCTCCTTCTGCACTGTATGTTCTATGTTCCATGTAATGGCCACAGGGATGAGCGGGAGGTACAGGTTGGCATAAGCTACCATGAATGGGGTGTGGCAGTGAGGGGGTGTGGGGGGTGAAGGGCCTAATGGTTAACTACACAACTGGGATGTAGTCCCAGACTGCCTTTTAACCACCCTCTCTTGGCACTGTGGTGGCAACTGATCTGCATCCGGGCTGGTTGGCCCAGCACAGACCCCACCCTCATCCTTGAACAAATGTCCTTCCATTCTGGACACTTTTTCCTGTGGCATGTTTGGTGATCTGGGAAATGGGCTGATGCTGGAAGTTAAAATCCAAGCCCGAATGTCTATATCAAGCAAGTTGATGTCCAACATTGCTACAAATCTACATGTTCATGCTGGTTCATTGTTTTGCGTACACTTACAATAAATCCAAATTTAATAATCAGGCAAGATTTTCAGTCATTCCAGAATACCTAGTTCATTAGTTTGAACTCTCATTCTATATGGCATAAAATATTATTTTTTCCTTGCACATAGATTTCTGATCACAGCACTGAAGCGTACCTTGACAACAGCAGGGCTTGGTGTAATCCTGTTATTATTGGTCACGCGGATGTGTGTGCTGCCTCCATGGCATTCATTGTAGAAAAACTGCGAATTAGCAGGAGCCAGCAAGAGCTTCTTCAACTAGAAAAATACAACCAAAATGGGGGGAAATTTAATTAAGCATGAAATAACAGAATCTACTTGTAAACAGCTTCTTGTTGAATCATGTGTCATTCAAACTAGTCCAATTTTCAGTTTCCACAGTCTGTTGTTGTTTTTAATAATTAAATGAATGCTTGATAGCAAACTATAGTTAAGAAAAACATACTTACACATGCATATATTTCAAAGCTATTAGTGTTATTGCACCCAAAGGACCACAGAAAGTAATGTTACAATTAGAAGATTTGTAAGATTGTTTTGGGACTTAAGGTAAAGTGAAGGGGATCATGTGACCTGTTCTGCAGTCTGCCTGACAGCAAGCCTCAGTGGTTTGATTGTTAAAGATTAATGGGGGCAAGACTGTTTTACTGGGAAAAAGGTTCCAAGGTATTTACACTTGGAGACATTGACAGCAGCAGGTGCCCTATCTGTGGATTGACTATGGGTCTCCAAAGACCCAGAAAAGTATTGAGAATATCAAGTTACAAACACTTTTACTTTAAATTGCCCATTTACTTCTCAAGAATAGCTAATCAACAAGTGCCATGTGATTCACCTTGCTATGGCGATGGGTTTTGAATGGGGAAGGGTCTAAAGCATTGGTGAAAACTCACAGACAACATTAGTCTGCCAGGGCAGCACGGTGGTGCAGTGGTTAGCACTGCTGCCTCACGGCGCCGATGTCCCAGATTCGATCACGGCTCTGGGTCACTGTCCATGTAAGGTTTGCACATTCTCCCCATGTTAGCATGGGTTTCGCCCCCACACCCCAAATATGTGCAGGTGGATTGGCCACACTAAATTGCCCCTTAATTAGAAAAAGTGAATTGGGTACTCTAAATTTATATTAAAAAAAACATTAGTCTGCCAACATCTGGTAAGGGAGAGTAACCCCAGGTCAAAAGTCTCTGGTTCACCATGAAGCAATGGCGGTGGGAACTAACACCTGAATTAAAAAGACCAAATTCATGAGAAATTAAAACTAGGCTGGAAGATTCAATTAATTTGCACTAGTGGAAGAATCTCCAGGGGGAAAAAACCTCACTGTAAAGGCAGATATGAGATTAAAATTTGAGGCAGAGAAAGGAAAAGAACAGATGTAAACCCTCAAGACCTAAGAATCAGCATGGCCTGGTTTGGAACATAGAGCATAGAATCCCTATCTTGCAGAAGGAGGCCATTCGTCCCAAAAAGAATTGTGAGAATTGTCTGTCTACCTAATAGACAGTGTAAAGTGTATATGTGAACTGTGTTTTCTGTTGCTCGAAAAGGAAAATGTTTTATTTTGTAGTTTAAAATATAAGTAGCCTACAATGATAGTATTTAGTCAAAGGTGCTTTTAGTCTTTTATTACAATGTTAAACAGTGGTTAGAACTGCTGCCCCAAAGCACCAGGGATCCAGATTAGGTGACTTTGGAGTTTGAATGTTCTTCCCATGCCTGCGTAGGTTTCCTCTGGTTGCTCCAGTTTCCCCCCACAATCCAAAGATGTGCAGGTTAGGTGGGATTGGCCATGTTAAATTGCCCCTTAGTGTCATGATCAATGTGTGGGGTTATGAGGATGGGGTTGGGTCTAGATGAGGTGCTCTTTGGAGGGTCGGTGCAGGCATTGTAGGAATTCTATGGATTCTATTCTATAGATACGGCAAAAGTCTTCAAATGCGAAGTCTTCTATCATACTATCAGTTGTTATCTGGAAGTTCAAATTTATTTTAAAAAGTTATCAATCTTACAACAACAATCTTAACAACAATCTGGCTGGATTCTCTGCGCATCGGGAACTCTGTTACTGGTGGCGGGCAGCGGAGAATCCCGTATCAGGCAGCCAATAGATTTGGCGCCCTTCCAGTCCTCCGGTCCCCCGTTGGTGTTGGGATTGAGGTTTGGCCCTACACTGGTGGGATCATGCAAATGGGTGATTAGGACTAATGTTCATCCTATTAACGGGCCGGACATAATATTTTCCAGGCCCATGTGTTTCTTCGGTCCTCTGGCTCGGGAATCACATGGGAGGGATTTGGTGCAGGGCTTGACAAGTGGCCCTGACATTGTGCACCTTGTGGTCAACCAAGAGTGTTGCCTCCAAAGTCCATCGATGGCCACCCTCACTCAACAATGCAAGACCTTCTCACCCCACCCCAGCAAACCTACCCCCACCAGAGACCTCTTAATTAAAGAGACCCCCCATGAGACCCTTCCCTGGAAGCCCCTCAGAAGAGAGATCCCTGCCTGGAAACTAAGAGAAAGCACGTAATTCTCTTTGATGTCATCCAGGAACTGTCAGTCATAGCTTGACGTTTGTAAACATTGTCATCAGTTTCCTAGCTGACTACTTCAAAGTCTCTCAAGTATGAAGGGAGATAAATGATTATTTTTCACTGCCGCTGTCTGAACTGCTCTCTAGCTTCCAGGCAGGGGTCTCTCTTCTGGGAGCTCCAGGCAGGGGTCTCTCTTCTGGGAGCTCCAGGCAGGGGTCTCTCTTCTGAGGGGCTTCCAGACAAGGGTCCTTCTTATGGGGAGGGGTGGGCGGGTGTATCTGGTGGTGGTTTCTCTTATGAAGTGTCTCTGCTGAGGGTCTCTTATGGGTAGTCTCTGGTAGGGTGTCTCTTTAATTTGGGGTATCTGGTGTGGGTTTCTTTAATTAGGGGGTCTCTGGTGGGGGTGAGGGATGAGGGGGCTGTCAGGTCACCCCTGTAAAGTGTGGGCGGGGGGGGGGGGGGTACTGAATTGCATTGGTGGATGGAGCTCAGCTGCCAAACCTCACTCAAAATGATGGCCCGATGAAGTGATTCTGAAGGGAATCCCTTGCAATCCATATCATGCATAAATTTGTATGGCAAAGAATTGGGACTCGCTTCCTGATATGCACACCCAGCATGAGCATAAATCAGGTGTGATTCAGCTCCGGCGGGAAAACATCGGGTAGGATTTTCCGTCCCTCCACACCCGTTTTCTGGTGTGGCGCGCCCCCACTGCAGCGAGATCCTCTATCCCGGTAGCCGGTCAATGGGGTTTCCCACTGTGGGCATCCCCATGCCATCGGGAAATCCGTGGGCGTGAGTGCGCTGTCAGTGTAGTGGAGGATCATGCAGACGGAAAATCCAGCTAATAGTCTCCCAAATGGAGAATCCCAGCCTCTGTTCTTAAAATGCAGTACACATCTTCCCTCAATGTTACATTTTTTGAGGCATTTAATACTTTTCCTTATGGCCCCTAATTGAAAAATCCAAACTTATTTTTGACTACATCATACCCATGCAGTGGGTAGCCAGAGACTCATCCAATTCTTGTTAAACAGTAGGAAGGTTCTTACTAGAGACGGCTCTTCAGCCTCCGGAGTTGGAGGAGTGCCGTCAGGCATTGAGGGAGGGCTAGGATCATTGGCAGTGGTTACATCCCCATCCGTCAGTGCATCAAATGAAGGCAGTCCATCCTCATCTATTGGGATGCTGTCCAGTGTCTCCGTTAAAGCAGCCAACAAGTTAGCCTCATTTTCTTCATCCATCTTCTGCCAAAAAAGAAAGGATCCTTTAATAGTTTATCACATGGTTCACTACAGGTGCACCACCTTCTAGGAAAAGTGCATTTTGCTGAGAAAAAAAAATTGCATCTCAAATGTTTGGTAAATGACACCACTGCAGTGCAATGATTTAAACTCTTAGATTTACTTTTCTTGAAAGTATTCAACTGGAATATATATTTCAACTATCTTAGCTGATACATTTTAGCTGGCTCAGTATATTAATGCACTCATGCATTGCAGCAGACGGTGATTTTCACCTCCTATTCTCCCAAGTGGGAGATGCTTGGCTCAGGAAATATTAAATATGACACAAAGATAAAATTACTGTGGATGCTGGAGTCTGAAGCAAAAACAGAAAATGTAGGACCATCTCAGCAGGTCTGACAGCAGCTGTGAGAGAGAAGGGAGCAACGTTTCGAGTCTGGATGACTCTTTGACAGCTTTGTCAGTTTTGATTAACCATCTTTCAAACTAACCATTTATTTAGCATTTTCAAGTGCAGTAATTAGACAAAGGTAAAATGCATTTTTAATCTAGGGCAGGGTTCTCTGGCCTCCCAGCCGCATTTTCTGGCAGCAGAAGGTAGCCTGCCGTTCTTTGGCAGAGGGATTTCTTGTTCCCAGGGCTGTCAGTGGGACTAGAGACTCCTGTCGCCAGCAAACGCCCAGAGAATTCAGGACATAATAAAGCCAGTGAGGTCCTCCTTTAATAATAATAATCTTAGGGCAGCACGGTGGAGCAGTGCTTAGTGCTGCTGCATCACGGAAACGAGGTCCCAGGTTCGATCCCGGCCTCGGGTCACTGTCCGTGTGGAGTTTGCACATTCTCCCTGTGTTTGCATGGATTTCGCCCCCACAACCCAAAGATGTGCAGGGTAAGTGAATTGTCCACACTAAATTGCCCCTTAATTGGAAAAAATGAATTGGGTACTCTAATTTAAAAAAAAATAATAGTATCTTTATTATTGTCACAAGTAGGCTTACACTGCAATGAAGTTACTATGAAAAGCCCCTATTTGCCACACTCCAGCGCCTGTTCGGGTACACTGAGGGAGAATTCAGAATGTCCAATTCACTTAACAAGCACATCTTCCTGGACTTGTGGGAGGAAACTGGAGCACCCGGAGGAAACCCACACGGACACAGGGAGAACGTGCAGACTCTACACGGACAGTGACTCAAGCCGGGAATGGAACCCGGGTCCCTGGCGCTCAGAAACAACAGTGCTAACCACTGCGCTACCGTGCATATACAGATCAGAGTCTGATGACATCTTTGGACCCTGACAACAATTTAAACCATGACCCGAGCATGTGCCTTTCCTGCCAGGTTAAGTTGGAAGTCAATCAGAGGCAGAAGAGGCTGTTTGAGATAAGTATGTTATGTTTCTCTGTGGAGCGAGGTGGGGCAGAATGTTCCTCCAAGGTAATCAAGGCAAGTTAAACCTCCCATGCTGTTTAATTCCTGATTTGTCTATCTTCGAATGCCAGTCTACAGGCAATAACCATTTCCAACAAGAGAGAATCTAACCATTTCCCCTTGACATTTAAAAGAATATCATTGCTGAATTTCCCCCCCACCTCTACCAACATCCTGGAGGTTACCATTGATGAGAAACTGAACTGGACCACAGCCATGTAAATAATGTAACTACAAGAACAGGTCAGCGGCTTGGAACACTGCAGCAGGTAACTCACCTCCTAACTCACCAGAGCCTGTTCACCATCTAACAAATCAGGATGTGATGGAATGCGCTCTATTTACCTGCTGAATATAATACTTAGCATCACTCAAGAGGCTTGCCACTATCCAAGGCAAAGCAGCCCACTTGGTCAGAACCCCATTCAGCACTCAAACATTCACTCACTCCCACCACTGACACTGTAGGTGGAATTTCCCTATCTGGGATGAGGTCCTGTGGCCTGGGCAGGAAGGTAGAGAGTTTTCTGTTGCGGAGGCCGACATGAAGCCACGCCATATGTTCCAGCCCCGACCTCATTAATTCTGCGACCAGATGTTTGCCGCTTTGTCCTGTGGTGGGGGAGGCCTGATGATACATAGCCCACCATCATATCCAAGCGCCATATTGAAAAGGTGTCCAAAAGGACCTCCATTCCAAACTCTGGAGGCAGCCCAAGGAACTGATCAGATGAGTCGTGACATCTGCATGCCACATTGTTCCAGACGTGTTTTGGACTGGCATGTTTTCCCACTGGCGTCATGGAGAATCGGGCGTGGTTGCAAGATTCCAACAAGGCCTTCAACTGCATCCCACCCGCCTCCAGCGGGTTTCTCAACCCACAATGATAGTCACCAGTAGAGGATGCTGTGGGAAATTCACACCTGCGTGAAATCGAGACCCTGTTGGATGCTGTGGAGGAGAGGTGGGCCACCGTTTACCCTGAAGTGGGAAAGAGGATGCACCCCCTCCAACGGTCACTGGGCCTGGGCACAGGGGGCAAACATCGTGAACTCCATGGGCAACACTGCCAGGACTGGCCAGCAGTGCTGTAAAAAACTGCACGACCTCCTCAGGGCAACAAGGGTGAGTAGGCCCTTGGCCATTATTTAGGAAAATTCTGCCCAATATCTCACTTCTTGCATTGTTGCTTGGTCAAAATCCTGACACTCCCTTCCTGACAACACTCAGAGTGTAGCTACTGCAGTAGTGCAGGAAGGTAGGTCACCACTACCTTCCCAAGGAATATTAGGGATGGATATAAAATGTTGGTCTTTCTGGTGCACTCTTATCCCAAGGTGGAACACATGAAAAAAAAAAAATTTGAAGACTGGCTGCTACTTCATGTTCATTTACTACCTAGAATGGGGGCAGGGAATTGGTAGCCAACCATTTGGTAAATATGTGATGGCCTCATTCTGTCATAGTGGGGCCGGGAATTCAATAACTGAAATCCATTGTCAGTTTGAAATACCGTGGGCAGGATTCTCTGTATCTCAGACTATGTCGACGCCGGAGCATAATTCGTGGAGTTCCACGATAGCAAAACTGGCACCGCACATGGACCAATTCAGCTACTGTTAAGGGGCTAGCACCGGTGCCACATGGACATAATTAATTCCAATGAGAAATGGTGCGAGATTCGGCGGATTCGCAATTGATACTCAGGAGGCTAACAAGCTGCAGCCGCATATAGACACTTCACTCCCCACACACACCATCTCAGCCAACAAGATGGCAACAAGACGTGTGGCTCCACTCTTCATGGATGCCAAGCTTGAGACTCTCCTGGACGTGGTGGAGGAGAGGCGGATGACCCTGTATCCTGCCTGGGAAGGAGGCTGCCAGTCGCCATTTGTCTGGGAGCAGGTGGCATAGGCGATGAGAGCCATGGACCAACCAGCAGTGCCAAACAAAATGCACAACCTCCTTAGGGTAGCCAGGGTTAGTCGGCAGCACTGTGCCCCTCACACCAACCCGCGTCCTACACACCAATAACTGCCTCTCCCCAACCTGGAGGGGGCAATAACCCCCACCCTGCACAACATGCCGGCACCCATACCGGCCACCATGGCCAGGTGCCCTGGCCCACGGAGGCCATGAGCTACCCATCTCCTGGACTACATGCATTGGACCCTCTAACACTGCCGGTCTCTGTTTGCTTGCAAACCCCCCCCCCCCCCTTCCCCCCCCCCGCCAAGGAGAAGGCCGCCCGCAACAGCAGGGAGACTAGAGGCGGACCGCCATGGCAGAGCAGAGGGCCCTGGACGTCATCAGCAGCCTGGAGGAAAGGGAGGTTGCAGAGGTGGAGTTCGGCTCTGGGTGAGGAAGTGAGACCCTGCTCAGTTGCAGTTCCCCATGACACGTGTGTCAACACTCACCCAAGACCACCCTCCACCACCCTCACCGCTCCACCACCCTCACCCCCCACCACCCTCATCCTCAACTCCGCCCTCACCAGGACCCCGTTTTAATCATGCATCGTCTTGTGTCTTGCAGGACTTCCTGTAGATGGGGCGGGCCCATCTGGTGGCCCCTGCTTCCAGCCAGTGCCACAGCTGATGCCCCCTCTGGAAGCCGAGCACTGATGCTGAGAGCAGCTCAAATGCCAGTCCTCCACCTGAGATGCAAGGCGCCCAGGAGGTCGAGTCTGAGGATGACACTGACTTCCCATCACATCTGTCTCCAAAACATTCCATCTGGTGGGCAGCAGGCAGAACAGGGTTGCACCAGGCCACCTGAGATGCTAGAGAAATAGCCGGGCCCATCGAGGCCAATGGCCCCAGTTCGCAGGCGGAAATCACAGCAGGCCGCCTCCACTCCTGCTGTGCCGTCTGGGGATCTACCAGGACGTAGCATTAGGGCCCGTAAGGCCAGAAAGTTATACACTAGTTAACTTGGCATGGGTGCAGGGCACAGTTTAGATGTAGGGGCGAAGGCACAAATCTATATATATGTTGTCACATTAAACACCTGTTCACACTGTTGCAACCTGCTAAACCTGCTATGTCAGATAGGTATGAGGGTAGGCTGGTCTGGACTGGTCAGAGAGGGGGGTAATGGGCGACGTTGTGGGTTGCTTGAACACCCCACCCTCCCCCTACCCCTCATGACCATCCCCACCACTGTCACCCATTGGATTCGATGGGACTGTGTGATGGGATGGCCAGCCCGCATACAGCGATCATCCAGGTGGATCGTGGAAAGTGCTATCGTGGACAGGTGTCAGACATTGTCAAACAATGTGGAGCACCAGAGCTCATTGCAGAGCGAGTTGTCATCATCCTCCATCCCATGGACCAGACCCGGTGTTACTGCCAACCCAGGGCCAACACCCTGTAGTGCAGCAGATATGTCACAGTGGGGGTTACAGGCGAGGGAGTGGCCGGGGGGAGGAATGTATGTGGGGGTGGTATGCGGTGCCCGTGCCCCTGGGCAGTCCCCCTATCTGAGTTGGTGAACCTGGAGGCGATCAGAGCATCCCGTGTGCATTGGCTCTGGCGAACACATCATGCGGCCTCCCTTGCCTCCCTGGGCACCATGTCCTGCCCATCATCCCGCCTCCTCATCGGACGAGACCTGTCATTCCTCCTCCTCCTCCAGCACATCTCCCCTCTGCTGCACGATGTTGTGGAGGATGCAGCAGGCCGTCACAATGCAGGCAACCCTTTCAACAACATACTGGAGGGCCCCTCCAAAGCAGTCCAGGCACCTGAACTGCACCTTCAGGAGGCTGAAGGACCGCCCGATCACGCTCCTGATTGCTGTATAGGGGTCATTGTAGCAGGTGTCACCGTCAGTTTGTGTCCTCCGGAGAGCTGTTATCAGCCATGACCTCCGTGGATAACTCCTGTCGTCCAGGAGCCAAACCCCCCCCACCCCCCCAGCCATCGTGTCAGGAATGATCAGGTCTGCCAGGATGAAGTCACATGCACACTGCCTGGGTATTGGGTGCAGACATATATGATGCACATCTGATGGTCACATATCAGCTGCATGTTCATCGAGTGGAACCCCTTTCGGTTGGTGTAGAGCGGCTTGTCATCTGCATGCGCTCAAAGGGGGACATGCATCCCCTGGACCCTGGTCATCCCATCGATGACAGTAAACCTTGCTGCTTGGGCACCCTGATGGGCTCGGTTCACATTGAAGTGGATTTATTGATCCCCCTGGGCATGTAGGGTCTACGTGACAGCAGGGATGGTGCACCGAGATCTGTGAGGTCCCCAGCAGGTCCCCACTCGATGCCTGGAAAGACCCGGTGGCGTAAAAGTTCAAGGCAACCTTGACGGCGACCGGGAGATGGCGTCCTCCCCCATACCCCCACAGTGCCAGGTGTGCCATCATCTCGCAGATATGTTGCTCTGTTGGAGTCTTCGATGACATGCCAGCCTCTGCTGGTATACAGAAGCCTACTACAATGCCTCCTTGGCACTCCCTCCTCCTCGGCATGTTGGGCGGCTGGATCTCCATCCTGTGCGCCTGCCTCCTGTTCCTCTGGGGCACGCTCTGCTGCCGCACGCTCTGCTGCTGCAGCTTCCTCTAACTCCTCGAGCAGCTCCAGCTCATACAACTGCAGGGCATCCCTCAGGACTATGCCGACTAGCAGGAAAGCCACCATTGCTGGCTGAATTCCAATATCCATTGTCTGTAGGGGATGAATGACTAACATGTTAGCATGGTGCATACCCCCCATGCCCAAACAGCTCCAATGAGCTACATGGTGGTTCCAGTTGGCACTGTGGGCTCAGGCTCCGCATGGTCTCTCCCCGCCCCCCCTCCCACAACTCTGAACCCCTGGCACTGTAGAGGCCTCTGGCCCTGGCACCTATCCCTGATGCCAGGGGAACCATTGCTGACACTGCCCTTGCCAGTGGTATGCTCAGCGGCCCCCGCACAGTAACCCGGTAGGGGCTACAGTAGAAGTTTCCCTGGATTGGTCGCCGGCGGCCTGGTGGGGGTGGGTATGGCGGAGCGATGGTTGGGGGAGTGCGGGCACCCATATGGCCAGTATCACTCTGCAAAACCAGGGGCCAAGGTGGGTGATCAGTGGGGTGTGCAGCAAGATGACTGCCTTGCAGGTCGCGGCAATGGTGGTCCTTGACTGGACACAGCCTGACACAGCCCCATGAGGGGTCACTTCGGCCGCTCGATCTGTTCCACCGCCAACCCCCCTCACCCGGCAGGATCCCCCCTCCCCAGTCAGCCCAACCAGTGTCCGACCCGGCAGCTCACAGTCGCACCTCTCCATGTCCTACCTCCTCTCCCTCTCCTTCATCAGCCATGACGCTGGTTTCACGATTTTTAAAAGCACAATGAACCACGCGATCGGCAACTCGGCCCATCGGATGCGGAGAATCATGGAGGCCCTGCTAATGACATGCAAACGATGTTCACTGTACGTGCACTTGGGAACGCATTGGCACCGCTGTCGAGGTGACGGAGAATTGCGATTTGGTGTCAAATCGGCACCCGCGCAATTTTGGCATCGGAACTTATTCTCCGCCCAATCGCGTTTCGCGATTTAGGCATCACACAACAGGGAATCCCACCCCCTAGCTTTCTCGGTGCGATTGTGTAGATTCTCTGACTCAGTTTGACCAAATTACAGGTGAAAATCAGATTATTTGGTTTTTTGCATCTTTTTGCTGTTGGAAAATGAAGTGGATTCCTAACTAGTAGGCATTCTCATCCATCAGGTCAATTCCCGGCTGGCAAAGGTAAAATTATACCCCAGAGAATTTCTTGAAAGAAGTTGTTCAATTTATACGCCAACAGCTCAAAACTTTATTCATGAACAATAAATATTATTTTTCTTCAAAGGGATTTATGTAATCAAATCAGTTGTCTTTCAAGTTGTCCTTGCTTATATAAATATTTTGTGGCTTTTTAAAAAGATTTTATATCTTCTATTATCTGGCACATTCATGGTTTAAAACAAATTTCAATTGTTATCTAATCTTAATAGACAAATATGTGGTAGTCATCTGGACTAGAAATCATAACATGATTTGAATTTTTATCACAATGTAAACCATTCATGCTGGAAGTACAGAACTGATTCACCCTCCCTGTGCTGCTTATTTAATTCTCAATTAAATTTCCCCCACAGCAAATGTGCAGAGTTTCTGCTTGAAGGTGGAATGGCTAGTCACATGCAATCACGCAATGAACAGAACACTCACTGCAGTCCAGCAGCATCATTCTGTCTGTCATTCTGGAGGTTTTTCTTCAGGAAATGTTACTACCCCTTCCCTTCTCAACTTTCCTCATGGATACCTGGAACTGCTGCGCTCCCTCACCCCCAACCATTGATCCTGATCACTTCCAGTCTCTCCATTCAAATAATGAAGAATGCCCCATTGCAGACAATGAGTGGCCCCATTGTTTAATGATGCTTCCCTGCAGGTTCTCCTCCAGACCACCTGGGAATGACAGGATACCCTTTTCCCAAGCAGGAAGCCCTTCTGCTTGGCCAAGGCAGCCTGGAAGGAGGTCACGGTATAGATTAGCAGCCATATGGTCCACAAAGGAGAATTGGTGCTATGCTACAAAAAGATGAATAACCTCTTGCGATCTGCAAGGAATGCATGTTGTAGTCACTGAAAAATGGCATTCATAAGGTCATTCAAGCAATGCAAAAGAGTAAGGGGAGGGATGACAGACAAGAGTAATTAAAACTATGGCCTTGATATGAACTGCATTTCCCTAATATTGGTGGGGATGGGGATGGGGTGAGGTTTAAAGATGTTTAAAATGGGGAATGTGTTCACCTATTACCGTTAGTGAGCGGTGGGCTTTGTTTAATGCAAGTTGTCCACTGGGAAGATGCAGGACACTTCATTACCATGATTAAATCAGTTTCCAGGGTTCAATTGGAAGCTTGATTTTAATTGAACAATTTGTGAGGGTTTTCCAGGGTGTGGCAAGTTTGGCAGCAAAAGCAAAGCCTGAGCAAGAAAGTAAGTTTCTTTTACAGCACTCCTGGTGAGCCAGGAGGAACGGGGTGGTTCTACCCCCAAGTCCAGATTTCTCGTTCCTTCCCTCCAGTGATGATCTCATCCTCACAAGCTGCAATCTCTGATTCCTTCTGTCCCACAATGTCCTTTCGCACTAAGCTCTTGCTTTATTTATCCAGGATGACCTCTCTCACCCCCGGCCAAGGGCAGAACTCTCGTTCCATCCTTTTTCCCAACTGCTAGGGGCTGCCCAGCAGGGAGCCTTGCTGTAGCTTCCTACAGCTGGTTTTCCCACTTCGAAGTCAGCCAAACTTGCTGACTGCCAGGCAAGAAATGGAGAGTAAATATATAATTCTAATCAATAATAATGAAGTCCTGCTATTAAATTCAACAGGACATTAATTTCTTCAGCCGTGGCAGATTTACCCTGATCTCCCCAGTACCTTCACTGTATTTCCATACATAGATCAACCAAGGTAAAGTACAAATAATAATTTTCTGTTAAAGAGATTGTGGGAAGCAGAATTAAGCATTTCTGCAATTCTGAGATCCCGGGAAAAAAACAATAGCATTAGAAAAAACAACCATATAAGATGGTATAAGAGCGAGTCAAAAAGAACTAGAGAGGAAAGCTCAGAAGTACGCTCAGCATAAGTGTATCAATTAAAACAGAAAAACAGGAAAGGCCATGGAAAAAAGGCGATGTTTGGAGGATATGGGTAATGGAAGATTACAATATTTTTCTATATTCTGCCCAAGAGTGTAATAGAGGTGCTCAAACACACTTCTCTGAGATGGGAACTATTATTACATTTTCAACATCTTGGGTTTTATAAAGATTTAAGAGATGTTTGTGGTAGGAGCACTTGAAAGAAAAGATAGAATCAAATTTCTCAAAAAGAGTTTTAAGGAAGTAGTTCTATTTGAGGTCAGAGGAGATAAGACGACAAAAATGTTGATAGATGAAAAAGGCTGAGGGCAGAACCATCAAAAGTAAGAGGTGCCTATTGTTGGTTAGATCTGTGAGAGACATGAAAAACAATTTATTTGAAGAATTGAAAGAAACAAAATTTTCACTGACTCGGAGAAGGTCATGAAGAAGATTACCCATTGTAACATGAGAGGACTAGTGGTTATAAGGATGGAGAGCATCAATCAGAAGTTAGTTGATGAATGGGTAATATAATCATCAGTAACAGATTATTTTTAAAATTTCCTCATCTTTTTGAATTGTTCTCTTGCTTTTTATTATGTCTTCGAAACCATCCAAAAATATATAAAACAAAATATGGAGTCTCTTTAATATCCCACAGCAAAGTCAGGACTGATAAGTGCACAATTACATTTTTTTTTCCTTCTTTGTGATGTTAAGACTAAATCTAATTGATTACTTTGTACCTTTCCCCTGTAAATAATGTTGTGCAAATACAATGTACCAGCAAAATGTCATTCCTCTTCCCCAGTGACGTACGCTATAGATCTGGCACAAACAGGGTCAAAATAGGTAGTTAATTAATCGTAGCTTTATCTATTTGACCTTTGTAATGTAAGACATGAAGCAGTGCAGAAAAATGCAAACAATGATCAGTTCCACTTACTGCCTCAAGCTTTAGAATTGCCTAACTTGAACTTCAAAATTGCATACAATTTATAACTTTTGGTTTTAAAAAAAGTGTGGTATTATCTTATTAAATTGTACTACATGGCATGGAGATGAGGGTGGTTTCATAGGCAATCTCTCCAATGTCAACACTGGTGAAACTGAGCATACCTAATGTGGGCTACTTCAACTGACAAGGCGTTGGTCATTACCAGACCTTGCCAGCCAACTCTCACTTGTCAGTGTTTGTAGCCCATAATCTATTGAAATCAAATTCTGACCAATCCATGAATTGGACTATCAGTAACCATAACTCCATGGAACATAGGAAATTTGGCTGTAATAAATTAAAAGTGGACTTGCGTGCTATCAGCTGACGAGGTCTATCTGCAAGCCTGCCCTGCTTGACATGATACAAAACAACATTACAAAGCAGTGTCTGAGCTAGATACCCGATTACCTCCTGATCAACAGTATTTCCTTATTTCCTTCAACTTGTCCCTCTGATGCTATATTCCTTGTTTTACAGGCTTTGTACTTGCCATTGGGACTGGGATTCTGTCGTTTTCAACCTGATGCACATTGATTGCTGCTCCATATGGGCAACAATACAGTTCTATGATGCCATACCACAGCAGTCTGAACATGTTAAGAGGAAGGTCTTTTTAATATTCATTCATAGGGCAAGGCCTACATTAATTACCCATCCCTAAATGCCCTTGAGAAGGGGGTTGTGAGTCACCTTTTGGAAACACTGCAGTCTGCTATAGTTTTTCATAGTGGTTGTGGAGTCATTAAGAGAAATGGGGTAAAAGGGCAGCTCTCCACTGAGAATACCCTTGAATCTGCCATATGCTTTATGGTTAACTCCACTCCTGCTAAATTGTTCTACAATGCCCTGACTTTTATCTAATAACCGCGTCCACAGAAGCTCCTAAGAACAAAACCCTATTCAAAATAATAATCACTTATTGTCATGAGTAGGCTTCAATGAAGTTACTGTGAAAAGCCCCTAGTCGGCACATGCTGGTGCCTGTTCGGGGAGGCTGGTACGGGACAACATTCCCCAGTATCTACACATATGCTTGATTCTCTGCTATTATTGCAATTTTAATTATGAGATTGGTAGACTGAAGATTCCATGATTATTCAGCCTTTGGCCTTCCTGCAAACTTTTGCTCGAGAGTCACAAGTAGAGGTCCTAATCTTGGACACAATATTTTATGCATCTACAGCCTTGAGCTTCCATGAACAATTATTTCTCTGTCCAGCTTGAACATGCTAGAAGATTTAATAAAGAAAGCTATGATACAGAGTAATGAGAGTTCTTCCCAAGTGCCCAGTCCGCCATTTATCCCTCAACTATGCTGTTTGTGGGAGCTTGCTTCATGATAACTGACTGCTGCAATCATACATTACAACAAGGGTTGTAAAGTCTTTGTAACACCCCAAGCATGAAAAGTGTGATAATAATGCAAATAATTGTTTTGTCTTCTTTTGCTGCCTTGAGATTTGTTTCCATAAAGCAAGGATATGATTCAGGTCACCATGGATTGGGTTGATATTGCCATCAAACAACACTCCATCCATCTAATCTAGTCCCCTCAACGCAAATGGCACTATATTTGTCATAAAATGGACAGACTCAGGTAACCACCAAAGCGCATGTAGTGGAGACAGTCCCAGGAGAAAGGGGACCTTTTCTTGATCCATCACATTAGACATTAATATATGTATACCTCATGGATATTACCCCATCGTCCATAAACTGCTTATCCTCATAAGCTATTCACACTTGATTATTGTCCGAACAGCCTCCTAAACTCGTCACTGGGAAGAGATGCATATCATTGGGGCCTTTTGAATATTGCCTACTGCTATCTCTAGTCAGATTTCTGCCTGTTGTTGGACACATCACATCCTATTATGTATTGTTAAATTAGTTTACTGCTGTTGCTCGGTAGATTCACTATTCGTCCCTCCTTTTTAAAAATGAAACATCTTAATTTGAAAGTCATTTTGGGAGGGATTCACCATCCCAGGATGCTTGGATCACGTTCCCAATGGGTTGAAGAATTGAAGGTCGGGACAAAATCAGAATCGACACCAGGCGCTGACCTAATTGCAATGCTCTGACTACCCGCTTGTGGTAGGAACAAGGTCCAATCGTATGATATCACATGCTTGAGTGATTAGAATTCACTTAGTGCTTGGAATGCACTTACCTCTCTTTGATGTGGCCACTGTTCACAAAAAGTAGAGTTTTGCCTCTTAGGCCACTGAACCGTGAAGGGAGATTAATACATCAAAGCTACAGATGGTTTGTAAAAGCTGATAATCATAAACCACTACTAGAAATCTATGAATGGCTTGCAGCTAATGGATCTGTGGGAACCAGGCGCAGGTCACAACTGCTCTCCTTCAGGAATGAACACGTGGATCTGCAAGGTAAGTGGCGCTGTAATCTGTCTCATTACCCTGTCTGGGCTGCTCTGTACCTTCTAGACACCGTTCTCTTTTCTTGGGGGGGGGGGGAGGTTCTGTATGGAGGGTGTCTGTGGGGAGCGGTCCCTTTAGGCAAGGGGTGCCTGTGGCGGGTCCCCCTATGGCAGATGTCCCTGTGGGGTCTTTCTATTACAAGAGTCCCTGTGGGGGTGTACCTATTCCAGGGGTCCCTGTGAGGGGTCTCCTTATTTTAGGGGTCCCCCAGGCAATCTGGTAGTGGGAGGAGGGGCTGGTTTAGCACAGTGGGCTAAACAGTAGAACAAGGCCCGCAGCGTGGGTTCAATTCCCATAATGCCCTCCCCGAAGAGGCGCCGGAATGTGGCGACTTGGGGCTTTTCACAGTAACTTCATTGAAGCCTACTTGTGACAATAAGCGATTATTATTATTATTATTATTATGTGGGCCGCAGGTCCTCGCTAATGAGCCGCCAACACAAATTAGCTTAAGATGTTGTTTGATTGGAACGATGCCCCCCACATTTACGTCATGCATCAGCAATTCCGTTCTACCTACTTTATTCCCGCAAATATCTGCATAGGACTGTAGTAACTCTGTCAGTTCGCTCCGGCTCTTATCTGGGAGACAACCTGAGCATTGGTTTAAATGTTAGGGTTCTTCCTTATTGTATAAATGAAATCTAGGGAAGTCACTGTCAGAATTTGCCTTCTCATGTTCTCCTTGCTTTATTAATAATAGAACAAAGAATTTATAGTGCAGATGGAGGCCATTTGCCCATCGAGTCTGTACCAGCCCTTGGAAAGAGGACCCTACCTAAACCCACACCTCCACCCTATGCCCACACCTCCACCCTATCCCCGTAACCACACCTAACCTTTTATGGACAGAAAGAACAATTAAGCATGGCCAATCCACCTAACCTGCACATCTTTGGACTGTGGGAGGAAACCCACACAGACACGGGGGAGAATGTGCAGACCCCACACAGACAGTGACCTAAGCTAGGAATCGAACCTGGGACCCTGGAGCTGTGAAGCAACTGGGCTACGCACTTCCTACATATTTCCTGCTTGTTCTCATCTCCTCTAACCCAATACCTTTTTTTAACATATTCACAGGACACACAGGCTCTGTGATTTGTATCTATCTGGAGTGCTGACCAGATAGTTTTCCTTACTCAATTTATTTTAATGTAAACCGGCGCACTGAATCTAGCTTTCGGTGGTTTGCCTGACACAGTTAACAACAGGAGAATTCTCTCTCCGGGTATAAAACTCTGAACGTGGGCCTTCAAATCAGGCCTGGTTTTTGCTCCCTGCTGAACTCTCTTTAAATGTTTTACTTTCAAGTCACTGCTGCAATTCAATTAACCTTTTGAATTGAATACATTTGCCTAATTCTCTGTGTCTGGCTCATTGTCATTTTCGCTTACTAAAGGTGGTATCAGATAACCTGATCTCACTGGCCTCACCCTGGTCTCAGCAACTCCTCCCTCTTTTGTCTTAGCTCATGAGCCTCTGATTGCATCGCTACACAATCCAGAAATATTCAAGGGTGATCTGTTTGTAATTTCTCTGTGCTCGGGTTCTCTTTTGGCTGCTCCAACTACAGTAATAATCATCTTTATTATTGTGACAAATCAGCTTACATTCACACTGCAATGAAGTTACTGTGAAATCATTGTCGTCTGGGATCCTGCTATAACATTCCTTAGAATTAATTGAATGCCTGCAATGGGCAAGATTTCTTCCATGCCTACCATTACTTCTCTTGTCTTCAAGCTACCCTGTAAGCTTATTTTTACTAAAGAAATTTCTTTCCTTTATCCGAGGATGCTACTGACTAGCACTTTTTCCTTTAATATCCCTTCAGGACAACAAATATCTTTAGCCCACAAAATTAGGGATGGACTCATGCCTGATTCTCGTAAGATTTTAATATATTTTCTCTGATCCTGTCCACATGGAAATATTTTATCCTGGCACACACGCTTGCCGCTGCTGGTCACTCATCCCATGTACACATGTTCCTTCCTATTGTCTGTTCTTTTATTCTATGTACAAATTCCACCAGCTTCTCCTCTGGTTTCATATTTCCGTTTTAAAATTTGTAATACCAACCGGCCGACCGTTTAATCGCCAGCAGAGTGATTTTGTATGGCCCAGTATATTACAATGAAAACAATTGACTTTTGTCATATAGAACATACAGTGCAGAAGGAGGCCATTCGGCTCATCGAGTCTGCGCTGCCCCACTTTAGCCCTCACTTCCACCTTCTCCCCATAACTTAATAACCCCGACTAACCTTTTTGGACACTAAGGGCAATTTAACGTGGCCAATCCACCTAACCTGCACGTCTTTGGACTGTGAGAGGAAACCGGAGCACCCGGAGGAAACCCACGCAGATACGGGGAGAACGTGTAGACTCCATACAAACAGTGACCCAGCAGGGAATCGAACCTGGGGCCCTTGCGCTGTGAAGTCACAGTGCTAACCACTATGCTACCGTGCTGCCCTATGAAGGACATATCTCTCACTCCGCCAACAGACTGTTGCATTTTTAAGTGAAACCTCCTTGGGGTTTCCGATCACTCCCTCTCCAGCTATCCTGTCTTCTCTTGCACCTTCCTAATTTTTGGCTTTCTTTGATTTAATTGGGTCTAAAGAAAGGCTTTGGTTCATGAATCAGCTTATAGTTGTCTACAAGCTCCATGGCTCATCTAGTAGGTCTAACTTCCTGCTCAATATGAGTTGCAGGCAACAAATCTTTGAATTCCTCCAACAGAATTCTCACTCTAAGGGCATAATAGTGTGGTCAGGTGACCCATGACCTCTAGGATTGTTACAGAAACATTGATACGTTTTCATGAGCAGTGGCGGACTGGCCAGGGTGTCAGCTTTCCCGATGGCAAGTGGGCCCCTGATGAAGTGGGCCCCCTATATCAAATAAAAATGCAATAAAGAAACAAACACAGACAACTGTTTTAGTAATAAAAAGGAATAAGAAAAAAAAGAGAACAGGACACAAATAAGCAGTGCATGAAAAGGAACGAAGCAGGGGAGGTAGTGGAAGGATGTGGAATAGGGGGGCCCGGGTCGGGCATAATTAAGGAAATTCCATGTTTTCAGCAAGAGTGTGTGAATTTAAAGATAAAGTTACAATTCGTGATTTGAGATGGTCGGCAACTTCAAAGGATATCAAGCAGTAGTCTTGGTTCAGCCGGTACATCGGTCCGGGGCCCGGAGAGCCAAGAAGGGGCCCGTGAATCCCTGAAGGGCCCTTAAAAAATATAATTAATTAGATAAATAAATCTCCAACTTCTTTCCTGAGATTTGTATTCTAACTTAATGAAATATAATTGTTTTTAAAAAGAGCAATACCAAATAAAAATGCAATAAAGAAACAAACAAATAATCACTCAGTGTATGAAGGAACGAAGCAGTGTTAAATGGATGTGAAAAGGAGTGGGGGGGGGGGGGGGCTGGTTCACCCGGGTCGGACATAGTTGGAAATCCATGTTTTCAGCAAGAGTGTGTGAATTTAAAGATAAAGTTACAGTTCGTGATTTGAGATGGTCGGCAACTTCAAAGGATATCAAGCAGTACATAGGGTCGTGAGGTCACTGAAAAGGAGAAGTGGTACCTTTGACCGTGAATCATGAGGTCAAAGATATTGAAGTGATAAACCATGATCGGTAAACTCAAAGGGTTGCGACTTGTGACACTACACTGGTATCAAACTGGACATGTTAACTTTGGTCGTGGGACCATTCTTAATGTCTTACTATAGTCGGACCAAACTTCTAAGTTTCAACAGTTGTCTCAGTTGCTTGCTGGTGTGAACACTGGACAGTGGATTGTCTCCTCTTCTGAAGCTGCATAGGCCACAGTAGTATTGACTAATGAACATAGCCTATTGAAGTGTAAGTAAGTTATTTTATATTTTTTATCAAGTAGGGATTTATCTGGCGTTCCTTCAAGTTATTCTTGCAATCATCAATATTCATTTTTCCCAATGTGTTGTTGTCGATTCACCGTTATCAAGTTATCTACAGACAAGTGGTGTAGATATGTTTACTGCATGGAGTTTGGTAGATTCAGGTACAACAAAGTTGAAAGAACAGTTCGGGGGCAGCAGGGTAGCATGGTGGTTAGCATAAATGCTTCACAGCTCCAGGGTCCCAGGTTCGATTCCCGGCTGGGTCACTGTCTGTGTGGAGTCTGCACGTCCTCCCCCTGTGTGCGTGGGTTTCCTCCGGGTGCTCCGGTTTCCTCCCACAGTCCAAAGATGTGCGGGTTAGGTGGATTGGCCATGCTAAATTGCCCGTAGTGTCCTAATAAAAAAGTAGGGTTAAGGGGGAGGTTGTTGGGTTACGGGTATAGGGTGGATACGTGGGTTTGAGTAGGGTGATCATGGCTCGGCACAACACTGAGGGCCGAAGGGCCTGTTCTGTGCTGTACTGTTCTATGTTCTATGTTCTAACAGACAAGAACATTTGATAATGTTCAGAGCAAGGCTTTGGAATTTGTAAATAAATGTAATGACAGGATTTCACAGATGAATATGGATGAAAATCAAACATTGGAAATTGATGCGTTGGAAACAGCATTGCCAGTTAAGAGGCAGAGGAAGAAGAAAAGAATGGCAGATGAGCTTATTGATGATGAAAGAAATTCCTCAGATTCTCTAGCTGATTTTCGAGTAAATGTGTTTAACCTAATAATGGATCGCATTGTCCAGTCACTAGAATCACGCTTTGTACAACACAAACAGTTGTATAAAGATTTGTCCTGCTTGGACCCAGCAAAGTTTAAAACTATTGCAGAGAAGGGCCTTGAAGATAAAGCATTGGAAGGTATTATTAAGCTGTTTCCACAAATCAGCAAAGATCAAGTAATATTGGAATTGTTTTCTTTTGCTTCAAACTTTGATGTATTAAAGCTATTGCTTAATGATGGTGAGAATATGGATTCCAGTTGCAACAATTGTAAAATTTGCAGCACTTGCCCATCGTGTGTACTAAAAATTCTGGCATCCAACAGACTTCATGACAAGGCATATGATAACCTTTATGAACTTTATAAAGTCATCTGCACACTATCAGTTACTCATCTAGCGAACACAAACGATTGCTCTTAATATAGCGGACTGCATGTAATGCTCTATTGTGCTTTTGAACTATCTGTTAATATGTAAATTGTGCAGTAAACTATTTAAAAATATCAACCAATTACTTAAAATTAAAAATTAAAATTAAAAATTCAATTATAACATTCTATATTTACATTTGGTATCTACTGCCAGTAATATGTACAGTACATGTACACTGTAATTACTAAGAAATACACATTTTTTCCACAAAAATTTTAATTGTACCCTTTTTTCCATATGTATTTTTTGAAAATTTTATTTATTCGTTATGAAAATTAACTGATAGCATTGTAGTTGTGGGTGGGCCCCCTTTGTCTCTTGGCAACCAATATTTTTAGACCCAGTCCGCCACTGTTCATGAGCATAGATAAAAACTCGAAATTTGGAAGCCAAATTCAAAACTAGCCAGACCCTGCAATTTGCAAACTGAAGAGCTGGAACAGAAAACAGACCGATTTCATGCAGCCAGGCTTTGGACAATCAACTTCCTGTCAAAACCAGGCTCGGAAATGCCTGGCCAGGTGCTAATGGTCACATTGTTTCAGAACAAACCTTTGCTTATACCTCCAGTCAACCTGCATTGTTAGAAGAAAGCTACGCAGACTTGGTGGCTTTCAGCTCAGTAGGAGGCCAGAGGCATAGCGTGACAAGGACAGCATTTGACAGATGAAAGCGACCTCCAAATATGGAAGGTAGTCACCTCATTGGACACAGGCCACAGAATCTTCAAAAGGGGCATGAAGAAAGGGTTAAAAGAGGCAACCTGGAGCCCCAGCGGGCTCTGTTTTTGCACCTCCTTCAATGGCGTCTTCAGAGAGCACCTTTGACTGACAGCTGAGCAGCATCTCCAGATCCTTGTACCTCGTGGAGAACAACATAGACTGACCAAACCCAGAAGACCACCCCGGTGAGAAGACCCGAAGACCAGAACCAGCCTGAGATTAAAAGGGAAGCCCAACTCAATAATTGAACAACCTGAAACATCAGCCAACCCTCAAAGGCAGAGGAACAACCTGTTCCAGCAATATTAAATGGGTATTACCAGTCTTTTCAGACAAACATTTAAAATACAGTAATAGGGACCTGTGGATAAGGTGTATGAATCCTCGGAAGCATGTGCCCGAAGTAGATAGCTAGTGTAGATTTGAAACTGTTTACTTCGAGATTTAAGACTGTTTACTGAAGAGTCCTGTGAACAGTGTCATAAAATAATTATAGAATCCCTACAGTGGAGAGACCATTTGGCCCATCGAGTCTGCACCAACCCTCTGAAAGAAGACTCTACCCAAGCCCACAGCCCAATAACCTTTTAACCTAACCATCACATGCGTGGACACTAAGGGGCAATTTTAGCATGGTCAATCCACGTAACCTGAACATCTTCGGTCTATGTGAGGAAACCGGAGCACCCGGAGGAAACCCTTGCAGACATTGGGAGAATGTGAAAATTTCACATAGACAGTCACCCAAAGCCAGAATAAACCAGAGTCTTTGTCGCATTGAGGAAGCAGTAGTAACCAACGTGCCACCGTGCCTCCCTTGGACAGATTCATAGAGTTTGATAGAGTTTAATTAAAGTACATTTACAGAGTCTGATAAATATTGATTTTCCTTGATGAAGTGTTCTATAAATTTGTGTTAGACCTTCACCTGACTGTTGTCCCATTTCTCACCAAGTAATGTGCCTGAGTTGAAAAGCGTTACTGCAAACTGATCTAGGTTAGTCG
Source organism: Scyliorhinus canicula (assembly GCF_902713615.1). Lineage (NCBI taxonomy): Eukaryota > Metazoa > Chordata > Chondrichthyes > Carcharhiniformes > Scyliorhinidae > Scyliorhinus > Scyliorhinus canicula. Next base: position 150,940,594 of record NC_052148.1, on the reverse strand, counting down.
GGGTACATTTACCGACTTTTCACTTTACAACTTTGACGTCCCTCTGGGTGGGCCCAGTAAGAAGTACCCGAAGGATATTCAGATAAATTGGGACCGATCCAAAAGGAAAGAATTTGGGCAGAACCAGGTGCTTACATTGTGAGATCCACAAACTGTAAATTTTGAGACTTCCCTAGAGGGAAGATAAAGTAAACGTTATGGTCAGCATGAATTTGGAGGAAACCCCAACAAAATATTTAGATAAGAACTGGCCTAGGTGGATACAATTTTGGGATAAACCGGCATCGGTTTGGGATCTGAGGGCCAGAATTGCTGGGGGGGAAGCGCATCATTGTTTTGGGAAGCACGCTTCCAAAGTAGTTATAGCCATAGATAGTTGTATGGAGCAGCTACGCAGGAAAGAAGTGGAGATCTCATATTTAACTAAGCACACAGAGAATGAGAGAGAGGAAACAAGTAGCGCTGAGTAGTTGGGGGAGGAAGAGACAGAGATGCTCAGGCTTTATGAAAAGTTAGAGAGTGCTAGGTTAGAATTGGAAAGTTTAACTCAAAGTTCCACTACAGCCAAGAAAATCGACTGTACATGGAACAGTTTCAGGTCTAGTTTGAGAAGCAAACCTACTGCAAATGAGACGGTTTCAGGCCCAGTTCAAGAAGCAAACCTACTGCACTTGGGGCTGTTTCAGTTCCAGTTCAAGAAGCAAACCTATTGCACTTGGGGCGATTTCAGGTACAGTTTAAGGAGAAAACCTCCTGCACTTAGCGTGATTTCAGGTCCAGTTTGAGGAGCAAACCTACTGCACGTTGGGTGATTTCAGGCCCAGTTTGAGAAGCAAATCTACTGCATATGATGCGGACTCAGGTCCAGTTTGAGAAGAAAACCTACTACACATGGAGCAGTTTCAGGCCCAGTTTGCCAAGCAAATCTACTGCACATGAGACGGTTTCAGGTCCAGTTTGAGGAACAAACCTCCTGCATATGAGGCGGTTTCAAGCCCAGTTTGAGGAGAAAACCTACTGCACATGGGGCGATTTCAGGTCCAGTTTGAGAAGAAAACCTACTGCACGAGGAGGTTTCAGGCCCAGTTTGATGAGCAAACCTATGGCGCTTGGGGTTATTTCAGGCCCAGTTTGAGAAGCAAACCTACTGCACATGGGGTGGTTTCAGGCCCAGTTTGAGAAGGCCTATCAGCAGGAGCAGCGGGCGATCAGGGATCACAATACTGCCCAAAGAGGCGCAACCAAGCTTCAGAACAGTGTAAAGATTTGCAAGCGGCTGTCAAAATTCTGCACCAAGCAGTTTAATAAAATCAAAAAACTTTGCTGATCACTCGAAGTGCTAGCGTAAGATCGACAGACTTAAACCATTACTGTTGGTACAGAGGGGCATGATGTGCACCTTCCGCACTGTGGGAGCCCTGGGGGATAGCGCCCACATCGTAGATTGGGAGGATATTGAAGAGGAGATGCATAAGCATGCCATCCCAAATAGTGAATGAGGACCCGCGCCTCCCTTTTCGGAACAACCTGAACCCCCCGCACTCCCTAGACCCTCTACCCATTGCACCTCCACCACCCACTCTCATCCCAGTACGGCCTCCTGTCCCAGTCCAACCTCCCGACCCCAAGCATCCTGAACACCCCCCCCCCCCCCACCCCCCCACCCCCCAGTCCCCACAGTTCAGCAGCTTCTCTTCCAGCTCCTGCTCCCAGCTCATTGAACTCTCCAACCACCAGCTGCCAGAATGACAGAACAACAGCGCAATCACATACACCACTCTTTTCTCCATCATCCAGCTTTCGGAGATTGCTAAGGAAATCCCTGTATTCAAGCCATCGAAAGACCCCTATATATTCTGAAAGACGCCTATGCGTTCTTTGATCTCAAGTGTCACTATAGAGTCCTGCACTGGCTGGTCGCCACCGAAGAGGTGAAATCAATTTTACGCTTTCCATTCCGCTTTACCCAGTCCCAAGAATGGAGGGGGAGGCACACAAAGCCATTGCAGAGAGAATTAATGGATTGTGTTGGTGGCCAGAAATGAGTAAAGACATAAAACATTATCGGTTCGAATCAACAAAATGGGTACAGAATCCTATAGCAAGTGCGTTTAGCCACATGTTTCCATGGCTATTGAATGCGACTTGAGTTGTTTTAGGGACCTCAGCTAAGGCTGCACATAGCCCCATTTTTTACACTTTGCTTGCCGGAACTCTTCAGTGTAGCGAGAGAGTGAGAGGCCTGAAGCAATCCCCGGCCCCATCAGCCCGAACATACTATGGGAGGGTCCACAGCCCCCTCCCCTCCAACACCAACGCAGGGCACCCCCAGCCTGATCATACACAGGCAGAAAATGGAATCTTGGCAGTGCCAACCTGACACCCTGGCAGTGCCCATGCCAGTTGGCAATTGCTCCTGGGCAATGCCAGGCTGGCACCCAGATGGCACTGCCATGGTGCCACCCTGCTCAAAGGGCATGTAACTAGGAACCCCCACTGGTCCTCGTTTGTGGGGACCAGTGCTGAATGGCACTCGTCCAAGGTCTCCAAGTTGAAGGGGATGAATCCGAAAGCCCCAGGTACCGTGGGAATCTGCATTTTAGATTGAGACTAGCTGTCTCGCTCTAATAAGCAGATTTGTCAAAAAGTGGTCCCACCCACAATGGGCGGGATTTAGATCGCAATGTCTCGCGAGATCGCATTGGATCACATGAGGTGTTGTGAGCCGGGTAGATTCTTGGAGCGTGTCTCCCGGCTTTTATTGGCTATGATGTGTTGCAGTGAACTGCTTTTTGGATGCAGCGTGGCCTTTGGATCATGCCCTATGTCCGGAAATTGTATTATCTGTGCCCAGACCACCCCAACAAGTATGCTAACAAAGGAGAATTAAAACATACTAGACCAGTGGCAGAACTGTGGACTGACTTCCAAGTAGATTAGATCGACCCCTACCACCCTCTAAAAGGGGTTCAAATACATCTTGGTCATCCTCAACAGTTTTAGTGAGTGAATAGAAGCTTTCCCAACCCGGACTAACACCGCTAAAATTACAGCGGACATTTGAACACAACATGTGTTCACCAGATGGGACCTTTCCCGTAGTATAGAATCTGATCAAAGTACCCACTTCACGGCTCAGGTAATGTAGGTGCTGATGAATATATTTGGCGTCAATTAAACATTCCATATCGCCTACCATCCTCAATCCAGTTAGATTGTAAAGAGTGATTTGATATGCATAAGCAATCATGTTAATACTGATAAGATATGACCTCCAACCAGCAGGTGGCAGTAGAGAACAACCACATGACAGTGTTACCTCAGGGAGTTGGCGATAGTCGTCATAGTGGACGGTCACATTTGTAGTATGCCGTAGATAATTGATAATAGTTAGTAGAGTTTGATCATTTTCTTATGGCTATCTAACTCACGCTATTTAACAATAGACATTTAACTGGTCATGAACTAGACATTCTCTTTTTTAAAATATTTTTATTCTCCTCCTTTTTCACATTTTCTCACAAATTTACACCCATCAACAATAAACAATAATCAATAACGAGTGCAATGTCAATCCCCATATCAATAACAACAATCCCATCCTCCCACCAAAGCCCCAAATAGCAGCACGCATGTTAACATAAACAAATAACAAAACGGAATCACCCATAGTCACCCATAGTCACCATTGACACATACAACACCCTCTCCCCAACCCTCCCAACACCCCTTAATGTTTTATGTAATCCAATTCTCGAAAGTGCATAACGAATAGCGCTCATGAATTGTAAAACCCCTCCATTCTTCCCCTTCATTCAAATTTGACGTTAAGAGTCAAGAATTCCAGCAGGTTCCAACGCCATGCCAGAGCACAGAGTGGAGAGGTTGATCCCAATCCCAACAGGATCCGCCTTCGGGCAATCAACGAGGTGAAGGCTACAACATCTGCCTCCGCAACCGTTTCCAACCCCGGCTGGTCTGACACCCTGAATATGGTCTCCCGAGGGCCCGGGTCCGGTTTCACGTGCGCCACTTTAGAGATTACCCTAAACACCTCCTTCCAGTAATCCTCCAGTTTTGGACAGAACCAAAACATATGACGAAGTTTGTGGGGCTTCCCCCCGCAATGTTCACACACATCTTCTACCCCCTCAAAGAGCCAGCTCATCCTCACCCTTGTGAGGTGTGCTCTATATACCACCTTCAGCTGTATCAGCCCCAACCTTGCGCACGAGGTAGAGGTGTTCACCCTCCGGACACCTCACACCAGAACCCCTCCTCCATACCCTCTCCCATCTCTTCCTCCCACTTTGCCTTGATCCCATCCAGCGGTGCCTTCTCCTCTTCCAAAATAGTCCCATAAACCGCCAATACTATCCCCTTCTCCAGTTCACCTGTCGTCAGCACCTTTGCCAGCAATGTGGAGGCCAGCTCTACCGGGAAGCTCTGTATCTCCTTTCTGGCAAAGTCTCGAACCTGCATGTATCTAAATATTTCCCCTGCGCCAGCCCATACTTCGCTCCCAGCTCTTTCAATCCTTCTAACCGACCCCCAAGAAACAAAACTTTTAGTGCTAGACATTCTCTAGTGCACTTATCCCGACCAACCAAGCACCACAACGTAACATGGTAGAAGGACTGGTTTTCAACAAGATACCAGGATTGGTTTTGAAGATCTAAAAAGGCAAAGATAACAGAGAAGAAAGAAGAAAAAAAATCTATACTAACCACGTAGAGTACTGACAGATATCACTCAATGCACTACTCGGCATCAAAGTCAATGGTGGAAGATTTGAAGACACCACACCAGCTTCAAGTCACTGGTAATGTAGATGTGAATTGGTGCACTTCTAAACAGCAATTCACAGACTACGTTGCAGCTCTAGGTCTTCAGGCACAGGTGGATGAACAGAGAATAGCATTGCTGCTCATCATAGCAGGTCCACAGTCGATAGAAATCTTTAACTCCTTCACATTCGATAATGAAGCTGATAAAAATAACTTTGTGGAAAATATTTGATTGGCACTGCACACCCCAAAAAAACTAAATGTTCGAGCGGTATGTTTTTCGCACGTGTACACAGCAGGTAGGTGAATTGTTCAAAAGCTTGAACAGACTTGAGGTTAAAGGCTCAGACATGTAACTTTGCAAGCGTCAATGATCCGCAAGAGAAGAGTACAACAAAAGGCTTATCAAAGTGCTGAGAAGCATCAAAATGCATCGTCTGAAACTAAATAAAACCAAATGCCAGTTTGGTGTAAAAAAAAATCAAGGGTTGGATTCTCTGGTCGCCGACGGCGGAATTGCGTTCAGCGACGGGCCGGAGAATCCAAATTCCCGACAGGATTGGGGCCGGCGTCGCTTCCGCGATGCTCCGTACCCTCCAAAGCCCACGGCTTAAGGCCATTGCCTGAGACCCGCCCCCCGATGCTCCGTCCCCGACTGGCCAAGTTCCCAACGCGTGGGTCGCGTGCGGTCTCACCTGTTGGGAACTCAGCGTGGCGGCTGCGGACTCAGTCCAGCACCGCCACAGTCAGGGGAGGGCCGATCCGTGGATGGGGGGGGGGGGGCATTATTCGGGGCTGGGGGTACCGTGTGGGGGCGGTCCAGAGCTTGAAAGCCAGCCGAAGGGGGGGGACTATTTTGCGGGCTGGGTCCGCAAGCAGCATCCGCCATGAAGCACGGTGCGACCACTGCCGTGCGCATGCGTGCCCCCGGACCCGGCAATTCGCCAGGCCGTATTGGCAGCTGGAGCTGTAAGTTCATAGTGGGCTGTCAGCGGCGTGTGCAGTGGCGTGCGCAGCTGCCTTTCCAGCTGCGGAAATGGCGTTCCATGCCCGTCCACCCCGACCCCACAGTCCACCTCCTGGCCAACCCCCCACTATCCTCCCCTGCCCTGGAAGAAGCCCCCGCACCCACCGGCCTGCAGCACAACTGTCAGCACACTATGGCGATGTTGGATACTTTCCATACCCCCTCTGTCTCCCTCAGCAGCCACACCGCCAGTTTCACGGTTTTTTAAATCACAAGTGAACCGCGCCATCGGGAACTCAGTCCATCGGAGACAGAGGATCGTGGAGGCCCCGGAGAATACAGGGTCAGGCTCACTAATGTATGCAAACGGTGTTTACTATGTGTGCATTCCGGACCGCATTGACGCCACGGTCAAATTAACAAAGAATTGTGATTTGGCGACAAATCGACGCCAGCCGTGATTTTGGCGCAGGATCCTATTCTCCTCTCAATCACGTTTCCCGGTTTCAGCATCAATGAAGGATCCCGCCCAGTAGCTTTGCTGAGGCATTTTCCGGCGCTCCAGCCGAAACGTCGTGGAAGAACAAGTCCCCGGTAGTCAGAGCCCTCACACTTAGACAGGGAACCTCCTTCAGCACACGTACGGGCACATTAAACCCCATTCAGACACTGGCCCTAACCTGGTACTGAGGTCAACTAGTCTTCATCTCAAGTCTTTTTTTTAAACTAGCCAGAGCATGCGGTTTCTTTTAGCAGTTATCTGGTCAGTCGTATCCACAACCCCTGGACAGGTATCCATTTGGTCACACAAGAACATGCACTCATGCTCTCACAGCCCGCCATCATGTCACCCAAGTATGATTGGTATTGATTATCAGCAAATCACATCATAGTACAGTATGATTGGTAACCATCATTACCCTGTATTCTTCCGAAGTCTGCGAACCTCTGCCATAATTTTTTTGTATCTATAACCTCACAACACAGTTTCCATGTCTGAGGGATTTGTCAAAATCTTTTCAATTTTGGCCACATTTCGTCTTTTCATCATTCTTATTCACACGGCACTGCTTAAGTCTGTGGACTTAAAACCCTTTTTTATTCATAAAATGTTTCTCAAAGATGTTCACCCACCAACCTGTTCCTACTCCAAATTTGGGTTAAATATCTGAAAATCTGGTCATGAGAAATTGGTACCTGACCAAAACTGGAGATTTTAAAATGAAAAGGGGAATTGGGAGAAACTGGGACAGGATTCTCCGTTGACTGGCGGCAAAATCGGGAAACGCGATTGGGCGGAGAATAAGTTCTGCCACCAAAATCACGACGGGCACTGATTTGATGCCAAAACGCGATTCTCCGTCACTTCAACAGCGGCGTCAATGCGGTCCGGAACGCACTGGTGGGCCTGACCCGGTATTCTCCAGCGCCTCCGCGATGCTCTGCCTCTGATAAGTCGTGAATGGACGCAACCCGACCCGCCATCTGCGAACCCCCAGCAGTCCTCCCAGCCCTTGCAGAAGCCCTGGCGGCCAGCAGCATGGATCCCCACTGAGTGTGGCAGCGATGGACATAGTCCGCAGCTGCCACGCTGGGTTCCCGACCGCTGAGATCATTGGGGGAGGAGCATTGCAGGAGGGCCTGCCGATGAGGCGCCAATGGCACTGCAATGGTGCACGGCAAGATGATGCCATTTCGGAAGGGCGGAGCGTGGCTGACCAGCATCAAACCGGCGCCAGCCCCCATTTGGGCATCAGAGTCAATTCTCCGCCCAATCGCCAATTACGATATCGGTGTCGGACAAGGGAGAATCCCGCTCTTAGTCTCAGGAATGGAGAATCCAGCTCCAAGTCATAAAGAACAAAATTAAAACAGTGGGGGAAGGTATAATTAAGGATCATGGGTTGATGGTAATCTATATAGGTATTGAATAAGATAATGACATATGCTCTCTTGACCTATTTCAGGAATCGAGTGCCATGCAATAGGCAGCCCTTCTTGTTATCTTCAACTTTGTCTCAGGAGACCACTCGAACCAGTAGAGAACTACCTTGGTTACATGTGGTTCTCTCCTGCCGATAGAGCTAAGTGCGATGAGGGTATTGTATGGATCCATCTGGACCACCCTGTAATATATGGATGCAACAATAACCGAGCGGTGTATGGAAGAATAAATTAAGTTCAGGGCATTGTTATGTAAATGTAGAACCCATGGGTGACTGGTGGGGGTTCTCCACCAACGGGTGCACTGAATTGGGAAGTTTGGCCATTGGTCCAGAGAAAGGAATGGAGCTAGGTCAAAAATGCCCTGGAAAACTCATAGATAATATATACTTAATTTATGAAATAAGGAATGGACCAAAAACGGCCATAAGTGTACCCCTCTTCACTTGTCTAAGAACTACCCCAGGACTGCAAATTGAGTTGGTTTGAAAACACACAGGCTAAGTCCTGTATAACAACGTCCACCACAAATTGGTACCAGTGATGGTAGACATATCCGGAACTCAGCTGCCAGAGTGGTGCCTTCCCCAACTTCAGAAACTGTACCTGCAGTTAGCACTCAGATTACTAGGATGGAAAACGGGAATTGATACAGGTAAGACCAGACCCATGTCAGCAGGGTACATTAAATAATTAATGATTTGGCACAGCTTACGGAGCAGGAATATCCACAGTCAATACCCTTGATTTGGCTGATTTGGACAATAAACTCAGAATTTTAATCCAACAAGTTAAACAGGCCTTGGATAAAATCAATCAAGACAATAAGCAAAATGCCGAAGGGGAATTAAAGGATTATCAGGCTAGCCAACACCTGGTAATGGCTTTGAAATGGGGTGCCAGGACAATAAATGAATCATCCAAGGAAAAATGGATGATGACAGCAGGTAGCAGAATTGAACCCTGTGTAGTATGTATGGACAGTGGATGATAGAACAATTGAGGGAGAACCTTGAGCAGGCTAGCCAAGGACGGTCCCATCTTGGATCAATGACGATCAAAAAGGGCACTTGTTCTGTGGGAAGAGACACCCCAATATTTCAAATTGGCAGTTACGGCAACTTACCAAGGTCTGGTTTGAAGATGACTGCAAGAGAATCCCAGGAAAGGCCTTGGCATGGTACTAGGGATTCCAATCATAACGCCAAACACAAATGGGTTAAAAGTCTTTGAGGTTGAAAATATTGCCGTTATCTGAGGGGAATATGGTTAGAATATGATGGCACCCTACCGTACACTTTTGAAAAAGGGGGAAGGCTTGTAGATTCCACTCTGGATAAATGCCAGCAAACCAAACAAGTACTCGCGTGCTTCTATTCCGTGTATTCAAATGAACATGCCTTGTGTGGTTTGCAAGCAAGCACCGAGTTAAACTGTGTGGTGATATGCATCACTGTAAGTACAGAAGGGGTTAATGTAAATACACGTAGACTAGATAGACACTAGAGGGAGCACCAGAGACACGACACACAGACATTCAACCAATCGGCCAGTAAGATAGGGCACGACTAATAGGCATTCAAGATACACACAGAGGTGACACTACCACAGGAGTGCATTACACCAACCCATATAAAAGGACACAGCACAAATGATCTTCCTCTTTCCAGTGGAGACACTCAGTGGGTACACAGGGTTGATTCAACACATCACACCCACCACCTGGATTGTAGCAGACTGGTTTGTCAGTCTGAGTAGCTATAGCAGGATTAACAGGAGAGTCAAATCCAAGTAGGAGAATTGTTAACAGTTTAATAAATGTGTCAAAGCTATCTCCAAGTCTGAACATTCCTTTGTCAGCGCGCACATCAAGGAAGCAGCTTATGCTACGTCCAGAGCATAACAAAACAACCTGTACCATATAAATTCGGTACCTGGACTGTGATATCACCCAAGTAGTGTACAGGGAGAGGCAGAATACGGAATCACAAATTCCTTATAATATTATCAATACGGAACCTTCACCTGTGACATCCACAGCACCACTTTCTACATTAGGCCACATATCAGCCAGCGTAGGCCTAATTAAATTTATAGACATACACAGAAGTGTCAGTGACGAATTCCGACAAAATGTCGGAGATTATTTGTAACGGTATGACATTGGTATTGAAGCCCCACCAGAAAAATTACAACAGGTCCGGACACAACTGGTTAACGCACACAAAACTTTCACTACTGTAGTCCAACAGACAGAGAAAATACAAAGAGACATTATAGAAATTGACATCACCAATTGGTTGGATGACTTTTGGAATAGGGCACAAATATACAAACCCACCTTCTATCACATCTTGTATATAACTGTCCGAGCAGTTACGTGGAAACGAGAACTCACTAAGTTGCTGAATGTAGAAACAATGCTGTGCAGGCATGAGCAGAGAGCCCTGCTCAGCCAACATCGGGGACAGTAATTTATCAAGAATAAGATCTTGTACAACTTGTAAATTATTTGATCACCGCTGCTGTACAGACTCCACTTTGCCATGTATATAGTTATTTGTACAATATTTCAGGATAGACAAATGAATGCTTTTCTTCATTTTTCTTTTCCCCCTATATTATTAACAGCATTATTGCAAGATAGCATAGTTTAGTGCTAGGTATTTGGACCCTTCGCCTGGAAACCTGGTGGTAACCTATCCAATGGTTTGGGCAGTGCGTTGATCCAATTATCTTGACGCTCACCGGATCAACAGGAGGGAATGTGATCAGGTGACCCATGACCTCCAGGATTGTTTCAGAAATATTGACATTTTTTCATGAGCATAGATAAAAACTCGAAATGTGGAAACCAAGTTTAAACTTAGCCGGACTCTGCAATTTACAAACTGCAGGGCTGGAACAGGCAGTATTCATGCAGCTGGCCTTAGAGGATAAAAGAGGCAAACATGCTCCCCAACATGGATCCTGCAGATCCTGAAACATCAGCCAATCCTCAAAGGCAGAGGAACAGCCTGTCCCAGCCTTATTAAATGGGTATTACCAGTCTTTTCAGATGAACAGTTCAAATACAGTGACAGGAAATGTAGATAGGATAAAGCGAATCCTCGGAAGCGCATGTCAGAAATAGACAGCTAGTGTAGATTTGAGACTGTTTACTTAGAGATTTAAGACTGTTTACTGAGAGTCCTGTGACGAGATTGATAGAGTTTGATAGAGTTTAATTCTTTTTAAACATAAGTTCAGTGTACCCAATTAATTTCTTCCAATTAAGGGGCAATTTAACATGGCCAATCCACCTACCTTGCACATCTATTGGATTGTGGGGGCGAAACCCATGCAAACACGGGGAGAATATCAAAACTCCACACGGACAGTGGCCCAAAGCCGGGATCGAACCTGGGACCTCGGCGCCGTGGGGCAGTAATGCTAACCACTGCGCCACCGTGTTGCCCTGATAGAGTTTAATTAAACTGCAATATATAATAGTAGAGTCTGGTAAATATTGCTTTTCCTTGATAAAGTGTTCAATAAAGTTGTGTTGGGCCTTCATCTGACTCTTGTCCCCTTTGTCTATCTCACTATATAATGTGCCTGATTTGAAAAGCGTTACTGTAAACTGGTCAATGTTAGTTGGAGTACATTTACCCACCTTTCACTTTACAACAATAGTTTCTCCTATTTACTACCTCGTACCAACCTATCAAAATAGCTTTCAAATTCAAGATAAGTTTGTTAAGCCTGCTTTCTGACAGCTCTTGACTTCGGTCTGTACACCTCTGGTACTAGCTCTTGTGTCCCCAATATAGCTTTCTTCACTGTCTCATAGTCTCCAGCCTTTCCTCTGATATGGACGCACAAAGTTCACTAGAGCTACCCAGAAATTTAACCTGTGAGAGTAGAGTCCAGCAATCTTGTGATCATCTAGCTATTTTCTCAAAAGCACAAAAAAAATCTCAGCATCTCTCTCTCATCGAATTTCGGTACAGCTTGCACATCACAGAATCACAGAATAATACAGCACAGAGGAGGCTTTTTGGCCCTCCGCGTATTCACCGATGCATGAAAAACACCTGACCTGCCGACCTAATCCCATTGCCAGCACTTGGCCCATAGCCTTGAACGTTATGACGTGCCAAGTGCTCATCCAGATACTTTTTAATGGATGTGAGACAACCTGCCTCTACCACCCTGCCAGCCAGTGCACTCCAGACTGTCACCACCCTCTGGGTAAAAATGTTTCCCTCAAAACCCCCTAAACCTCCTGCCTCTCATCTTGAACTTGCGTCCCCTCGTAACTGACCCTTCAACTAAGGGAACAGCTGCTCCCTATCCACCCTGCCCATGCCCCTGAAGATCTTGTACACCTTGATCAGGTCACCTCTTCATTTTCTCTGCTCCAATGAAACCAACCTAAGCCTATCCAGCCTCTCTTCATAACTTAAATGTTCCAACCCAGGCAACATTTGGTGAATTACCTCTGCACCCCTTACAATGTGGTGACCAAGATTGCACACAGTACTCCATCTGTGGCCTCACCAACGTCCGATACAACTCCGACATGACCTCCCTGCTTTTGTAATTTATTTCTCGATTGATAAAGGCCAGTGTACCATATGCCTCTTTCACCACCCTATTAACCTGCCCTTCTGCCTTCAGAGATCGATGGACAAACACGCCAAGGTCCTTTTGTTCCTCAGAACTTCCCAGTGTCATGCCATTCATTGAATATTTCTGTGTCACATTACTCCTTTCAAAGTGTATCACCTCACACTTTTCAAGGTTAAATTCCATCAGCCACTTTTCTGTCCATTTGGCCATCCTGTCTATATCCTCCTGTAACTCAAGACACTCAACCACACTGTTAACCACCCGGCCAGTCTTCGTGTCATCCGCAAACTTACTGAACCTACCCCCCACATAGTCATATATGTCATTTATATAAATGACAAATAGGGGACCCAACACAGATCCCTACGGTATGCCACTAGACACTGGCTTCCAGTCACAAAACCAGCCATCAGTTATCGCTCTTTATCTCCTTATGCCAAGCCAATTTTCAATCCACCTTATTAAGTTACCCTGTATCTCATGTGCATTTATCTTCTTTATAAGTATCTCATATGAGACCTTGTCAAAGGCTTTGCTGAAATCCATGAAAACTACATCAACTGCAGTATACACATCTACACACCTGGGAAAACACTCACAAAATTCAATCACATTTGTTCGGCTTAACCTCCCTTTGACAAAGCATTGCTGACTATTCCTGATCAAACCTTGCCTCTCCAAATGGAGATAGAGGCCAGGATTCTCCCAAATCCCGGTCAAGTGTTGACGTCGGCGTCAAAACCCGCGAGGCCCAGGCATTCACCCCTTCCTAAGTGGCTTGTACGACGCCGGAGTGCTGTGCGCTGTTCCGGCCCGCCACGGCCGCCGCGGGTCCATGCATGTGCGCGCCACGGCTGTCTTGGGTCCGTGCATGCGCGCCACAGCCGTCTCCGCGCCGGCCCTTGGGCAATATTGAGGAGCCCTACAGGGACCCGGCTCGGAGGAACATAGGCCCCCCCCCCTGGAATGAGCGCGCCCGTCGATCGGTTGCCCCCGATCACGGGCCTGGCCACCGTGGACGTCTCCCCCGGAGTCGGCTCCCCCAGCCTCCCCACCAGGATGGCCCCCACAGCCAGAACACCGAGGTCCCACCGGGTAGGACCATACCCAAACGACGACGACGGGACACCGCGTGCATTCAGCGTGCCGAGCGCGGAGAATCGCCGGGTAGGCCACTATCAATGGCCCCTGACCGGCACCGTGTCGGCGGAGAATCAGCGGCCCAGTGTTGGAGCGGCGTGGCGGTATTCGCGTCCCCCCGCCAATTCTCCGACCCGACGCGAGATCGGAGAATCCGGCCAGATTCTCCCCTTCAGATTTCTTTCCAATAGTTTCCCTACCACTGACACGAGACTCACTGGTCTGTAGTTCCCTGGCCTATCTCTACAACCTTTCTTAAATAATGGGACCGCATTAGCTGCTCTCCATCCTCTGACACCTCCCCTGAGGCCAGAGAGGAATTAAACATTTGTGACAGGGCTACTACACCCTCCTCTTCCCTCGCTTCCCACAGCATCCTGGGACACAATTCATCCAGACCTGGAGATCTGTCCACTTTTAAGCCTGTCAACACTTCCAATACCTTATCACGTCCCATGACAATTTGCTCAAGAACCTCACAGGCTCTCTCCTCGAGTTCTATATCTACCTCCTCATTCTCTTGGGATAAGACAGATATGACGTATTCATTTAATAACCTACCAGTGTCCTCTGGCTCCACCCACAGATTTCCCTGTTGATCCCTAATGGACCGTACTCTTTCTCTGGGTATTCTTTTCCCATTGATATACCTATAGAATATCTTGGGATTTTCCCTACTTTTACCAGCCAGACGTTTCTCAAGTCCCGTCTTTGCTCTCCTAATTGCTTTCTTAAATTCTACCCTGCACATTCTGTACTCCACTACTGCCTCTGTCGATTTGCTCCCCTTGTACTGGCTAAAAGCCTCTCTTTTCCTTCTAATCGTATCCTGAATATCTCTGGTCATCCATGGATTTCTGGACTTCCTATTGCCCTAGAGGGAACTTGTTGGGCCTGTACCCTCCCCATTTCCTTTCTAAACACCCCCCTCTGCTCTTCTGTAGCTTTCCCCACAAGTAACTCTTTCCAGTCTATATATCTGAACATCTTTCCACTCAGGTCCCTGCTGGAACCACCTTCCTCCGCCATCTGCACTAATCTTTTGTTTGCTGCTGCCTGTGTGCAAAGTTGGAAGTCTCTCTCTCTTCTCCAATACGGCTTTCTCCATTAACCTTTTAAACTGCTTCTCATCTCATTCCGGTTGAAATGCTCTCTCTCTCTCTCTTTTTCCTGCATCTCTAACCCCTTAATTTCTACGTTTCTTTGGAATTGAAGCTTCGCTAATTTAAAATCCTCACTCCTCAAAATTTGGGGTCTGGTTAACCCCTCTCGTATATTTAAATGTGTTGCTAGGCTTTCAATTATCTCACCTTATCTCCTGTAGATACGATTACTTTCACTTTATCTGCCAATTCCATCAATTTGGTTTTGGGCACACTTTTCAAACTTGCTACGGTTACATTATCTACATCCAGATAAAATCGATCTAGATCAAGAGCGCTTATTGCAGCCTTCTTACTTAATTATTACTTGGTTCCACTTATTTCTCAGTCTCGTTACATTCAAAAGTCAAAATTCCCTACACCCAAGGAATTGCGCTTTTTAAGATCCCGGACTTGAGCCCCCAATTTTCCATCATGAAGCACACTGATGACATCTACGAAGGTATCCCAACTTGGAACATGGTTCATGGGGGTGTATAGTTCTATTTTGCTTTGGTGTGAGGAGACAAACAAAGCCCCAATGAGAATAAACAGCCCAGTTGTTGTGTAACACTTATTAAAGACTATTTATTAAAGAAAAGAAAAATATACACAAACTCTGTGACAATTAAGGTATATAAATGACCAAACACAGTGATGTAGAACGTACACCTTGTTCCAAAATACATCTACAACACCGGAACCCCGTAAGACTTCCCTGTTTCCCCAAACAATATCCAAATTTAAAAACCAGCTTATAGTTACTGAAAAATACAGAGATAATGATCAATTTGGGAAATGTCCTTTCCTGGTCCAGCAAAGATATTTAAATCTGCCATTACAAAAATTTCCTTCACTGCCTTGGCATTCAGACTTAGAGACTTGTTTTATGTAAACTTGACCACTAGGCTGATAGCTGGAAAACTAGTTTTCAGGTGGACTGCTAGATGTTAACTACCTCTATGGTTCTGATCATCCAGCCCATTCTACCTTTGTTTATCTTTGATTATGTCTGCTGTGCATTTGATTGTCTGCCCCAATCATATTTCTGTTCTGGACATTAACATATGTATGCCTCATGGATCTTCCCACATTGTCTATCAGCTGTTTCTCCTCATAAACTATTCACACCTGAATATTATCTAAATAGTCTCCTAATCTCATTACCGGGGAGAGATTCATAATATTGGGGTTTTTTGACTACTGTCTGCAGCTGTCTCGAGGCAGATTTTGCCTGTTGCTGGACATCTCACATCCTGTTATGTTTTGTTAAATACATTTACTGCTGTTACTAGGCAGATTCATGACATCTCTTCCACTAGAGATGCATTTAGAAGTAGTAGGATAGTATTAAAAAGCCACATATATGCATTTACCAATGGTATGAACTGAAGTAATAGTATTTAAAATAAATTGGTTGCGTTAAATGTGAAATTATTCAGAGAGCTTATCGAGAAATTTGTTTGTGTGGTACTGTGCAAACTATGTTGATTCCCCAGGGCAAAATACTGCAGACCACTACCTGTACAATTAATTGAAATTAATTAAGTGTGGTTTTTTTCAATTGTATTGATGCCATGTGGACTGCACAGATCACGGCCTGAAGTATTGTCTTTCTCGGAAATCAACGCAATTCTGCATCGGACTACACAAATAAATTTCTCCCCCTTAATTCTGATAGTAGCAGATAGAAAGATAGCAAGAGATGAATACCAATCATATTTTGAGTGTTGCTGAGGATAATGCTGGTAAAGATGTGTCAGAACACTCGCTTTTGTGCATGTACACTTGTGGAGAGCTCAACTCAGCTGTTTAGCTGAGTTTCAGAATGAGCACATACTGCAAATATTTTCTTGGCAGCACAGACATTTCTGCAGTGATATACTCTTGGTCAATGTCTGTATGTCTGTATCTTGCTCTGGACTTTGTTGCAGGTTATCCTCCTCCTGAATGCTTAGGTCTCTTTTATTACAGAATGCTGCAGATGATGATCATCATTGCATGTACTGAGGTGTACCAAGTTGTCATTGTACGTGGAACACTGCTTCAAGGTGCCAATGATATGCCATACCATGATCCTGGTCAATACAGAGGTCTCATTATATTTGTGCTCTACTTCTCACTGTACCTGGAGTTTGCATATATGGCAGAGCCAGTTGAAGAAATTAATGCTATCTTTCAAGGAATGTTCCTTTCAATCTACTATTGCTTTCGAATCAGTGTGGCCCAGTGGCAGAAAACAAAACATCATTGTAGTGCCAGCTGATCTCCGTGGCATGGCTTCTTTCATCTTCCACAATTTCAAACCTGTACTTGGGGTAGTTTAAAACCTTAATGTCAATTGAAAAATGAAGTTGAATAAAAATGTCACTTTCTCTTTAAGAAAGTGAAAGTCCCTGAGAACCAGAGGCTTTTGGAAGAGAGCTGACTGGTGGAGATTTAATCTGAGGGTCGCCATAAGGAGAAGGGAAAGATTGGGAAAGTGGGATCTTCATGGATAACCTCAGCCTGTTCGGGAAGCTCTGCATCACAAACCAGCCACCTAGCCAACAGAGCTAACCAATCCTCCAACATATCCTCTTCAAGAACACCCTGCCTGATATGTAAGAATTCAGCTTGTCAAATTATCTGCTTTGAATGGGTGAAATTAATACACTGAGGTGTATCCAAAATTTGGAAAATCCAGGACTTTATTTCAGTCCTCTCAGTGCATGCAAGATTAAACTGTCATACATTCTGTATGTAAGCATCAGTGGGAAGGCTGTTTGGAAAACTGCAGGGTAGGAAGTTGGATAAATTTCTCTGTAGAGTCTGAACAATATTTCCAATTTCCACTCAAACCATCCATGTCAGTGGCAGTACCAGAAAATCCACCCTTTCCTGGTTTTAACGGTCTTAGTTTCAATGAGGAGACAATTATAAAACTCACAATATAGGGCTGGATTCTCCATCGGCGGGATCCTCCGTTTCAGACAGCGCACTCACTGGATTTCCCAACGGCGTGGGGTTGCCCACAATGAGAAACCCCATCGGCCGTGGGATGGAGAATCCCACCCATAGTAAATTAATATAAGGATTCATACTACATTATTGAAATTTTCTCAGATTGGTTTGACATAACACAAGTTAAATATTGGTAAAATTAGATCTTTGTTATCTATGACTGAATAGTCCCAAAGTTTTCAGACACAGCTGCGTTTCTTTGATTATCAATCGTGTTCCCATTGTATTTGCTAAATCACATGCGAGTTTCTGAATCTGAAGAACATTCATCCAATACCAACATCACTTCCAGTTCTCTCACCTGACTTTTCACCTAGCCACATTAAATTGTTCTGTATTCAGCTTTTACACAAGATAAAAAAATTTAGGTTCCAACTACCTAATTACAGCCAGTGCATATTAAAAAAATGTGGGCATATTGACATTACTTTTTTAATCCACTGAAATTTACCATGAGTTATTTTGGTTAGGTACAGATACAAATAGCACTTCTCCAACCAAAACCTAGCTTCCTGAAGTACACTTTTATTGAGGTAATTGAGAGTGAACCCAGGGAACAAACTTTCTTAACTACATTTAATCTAATGGTTATATGATGTCCCCTCGTGTCAATTATCTCAAATTGAGAAGGTGGTAGAATAAATGATTTGTTAGTGTATGATTTAGGCTATAAATTGTCAAATAGATTTATTAACTATAGATAAGTAAATGGAAGCAAGGACAGACTGTAGGCTTAAAGTAACTTTGGGTTTAGCTATTCATACTTGGATCATATATAGTTACAGTCAGAATTAATAGACAAGGGATTAATACTTGTGAATAAAGAACAACAAAGAAAAAAAGAAATGCAGGGAGATCCATTTTACTAAAAGGATGGTAAATATGTGGAACAGATTACTTGCACGGGTTGTGGAACAATAAATCTTAATGGATTTCAAAAAGGAACTCGAGGTTTTTCTTAACAAATGGGATATAGGTTTATTAGAAATGTAGCAAGAGAATATTGAGACTATGTGGGCTAGATAGAAGATTTTGTCCTTATGATCCTAATGTCAATTGCATCATACACTGGACTGAACACTCGGAGCTAAATGTATGAAGTTCCAACCTATTTGCAGCAGGGAAGGCCAATAGTGTGATTGGAACCTGGAGGTTTCAGCAGCATGTTTGACGGTGGCTTTTTAACTCAGTCACTTTATATGCATTTGATTTAGGAGTTGGTTTCCTGTCAATTAGACTAGACATGAGTGATGATGACCTGGTAGTTTATGTCGGCCAAGTTCGGAATGAAAGTTAATACAGATCTAGAAACATCACAGAGTGAAAGACAACATGCAACGGTTGCACTACAGTAGTCAGGTAGTCCTCTGCACATCATGCTATGGGTTATAAGGGCTCACAAGGAGACTCTTTTCCCTGTAGATAGGAAAAAGGATCCTGCCACAGGGAAATATAGAGACATAGAAAATAAGAGCAGGAGGAGCTAAATCAGCCCTTCGAGCCTGCCCCGCCATTCATTGTGGTCAACGCTGATCATCCAACTCAATAGTCTGATTCTGCTTTCCCCCCATATCCTTTGATCCCCTTTGCCCCAAATACTATTTCTTACTGCTTGTTGAAAACATATAGGGCTGGATTCTTCATCCCAGGATACCTGGAATGCATTCCCCAAAGGGATGGAGAATCGGGTGTCGGAGCAAATCCCGCTGGCGGCAGGAACTAGTTCCACACCAGCTGTTGTGGAATAAATAAATGCAAATGGATGGCAATGATCCATTTTAATCCATTTAGTGGGCCCGGCACCCTTTGCTCCTCCCTCCCGTGATTCTCTAGTCCCTGGGACTGGGAATCACGTGGGTGCAGTTCACTTATGTTCTCTACAAGGTTGCCCCCTTGGTCCACCGCGAGGTCCACTATGCCAGGGCCACCTTAGTGGAGACCAGCCAAGCCCATCCAAGGGTCACCTCCCCGCACCATAAATCAACCCCGACCGCACCTCCCCCCATCCGCACCGCAAGCCTCGGATTGCCTGGGTGCTCTCCCCACTGTGGTGATATGCTTGTGGACGGTGTTGTACATGATTGTTGGTGCAACCTCCAAACAGCAGGTGGTGGTACAGATCCACCATGCAGTCTAAACAATATTGTATATAGTTGGTGGTGTGGCCTCCAACCAGCAGATGGCGGTACAGATCCACCATGCGGTTCAAATCAGTTGTCTTGTGACTCAGATATTAGTCAGGTCATATCCCATGATCCTCAGAAGGTTGCAAGACGTATATGAGGACAGTCGGGCATAGTTCCAGGGGAGTCTAGAGAAACTCCATGAGAACTTGCTCTGTATCTGATTGTTACCTTACCATGTGTGCATTAATAAAAATCCTGGTTTGGAAGTCTCCAGCAGTTCTGTAGATTCCTTGCTAGACAACGAACACCGAGCACAACACCCATGACTTGCCCCCCCCGCCCGGCCAGGACCCCTGCAGTAGGGAGATCGCTCACAGTAACCCCTGTGATAGGGAGACCTCCCATAGGGACTCCTATTGGAGGGAGACCCCCTCCACAGGGATCACTGTGGTAGGGAGACCACCAGAAACACACCTGTGATAGGGAGACCCCCCACAAGGACCTTGTGATAGGAAGACCCCCACAGGACCTCCTGACTAAAGGGACCTCCAGGAATCCCCTGACTAAAGCACCCCCCCCCCCCCACCAGGGGCACACTGCCTAAGGGAAACCTCTCCCCCACAGAACCCCTCCCCCCCCCATAGAGAAAAAAGACCCCTGCCTGGATGGCAGAGAGCAGTGGCTGTGGGAAGCATTACAGCTGTGATACTTGTCTTGTAGCTCCACCTGTCCATTCCTTGAGGGAGTTCAGCTGTACTTGTGTCTGGTTCCCACAGATCCACTATCGGAAAGCTATTCATAGCTTTCGAGTAGTGGTCTGTAATTAACTGCTCGGAAAAATTATCTGCAGCTTTGATCCATTCATATCCCTTCAGTCTTCAGCGGTTAGTTGGTAAAACCCAGATGTTTGTAAATATTGAACACATCGAAGAGATGCAAGTGCACTAAGTGCATTCCAATCACTCAAGCATGTGATTTCACTGCACTTACCTCTCTTTGGGTGAAGAAATTCCCTCTGGGTGAAGAAGTGTCACCTCATCTCAGTCCCAAATGGCCTACCCTGATTCCTCAAACTGAGATGCCTGGTTCTGGACATCCTACCATTGGAAAAATCCTTTTGCATTACCATGTCTAGTCCTTTTACTATTTTATAGGTTTCTATGAGATCCCCCCTTATTCTTCTGAACTCCAGCAAATACAATCCTAACCAACTCAATCTCTCCACATGTCAGTCCTGCCATCCCAAGAATCAGCCTGGTAAACCTTCTCTACACTCCCTCTATAGAATGAACATCCTTCCTCAGATAAGGAGATCAAAACTGCACACAATATTCCAGATGTGGCCTCACCAAGACCCTGTATAATTTCAGCAAGACATCCCTGCTCCCGTATGCAAATCCTCGCACTATGAAGACCAACATGCCATTTGTCTTCGTTACCGCCTGCAGCACCTGCATGCTGCGTTCAGTGACTAGTGTACGAGGACACCCAAATCTCATTGCACATTCCTCTCTCCTAATTTATGGCCATTCAGATAATAATCTGCCTTCCCGTATTTGCTACCAAAGTAGATAACCTCACATTTATCCAAATTATACTGCATCTGCCATGCATTTGCCCACTCACTCAACTTTTCCAAATCACACTGAAGGATCTTAGTATCCTCCTCACAGTCATCCTCCCATCCAACTTGGTGTCATCTGCAAATTTGGAGATATTATATTTCATTCCCTCATATAAATAATTTATATATATTGCGAATAGTTGGGGTCTCAGCACCGATCCCTGCGACACCCCACTTGTCACTGCCTGCCATTTGGAAAAAGACCAGTTTATTCCTACTCTTTATTTCGTGTTTGCCAAATTAGTTTTCTAACCATCTCAATACACTACCCTTAATGCCATCCGCTTTAATTTTACATGCTAATCTCTTTTGTGGGACTTTATCGAAGGGCTTCTAAATGTTCAAATAAACCACATCCAATGGCTCCCCTTCATCAACCATACTAGTTACATCCTCGAAGAATTCCAGGAGATTTGTCAAACACGATTTCCCATTCACAAATCCATGCTGCCTCTCTCCGATCCTGCTACTATTTTCCAAGTGCTCTGTTATTAAACTTTTGACAATGGATTCTAGAATTTTCCCTACTACTCCAGGTTTACTGATCTATAGTTCACTGTTTTCTTTTTAGGTTTAGATTTTTTGTCACATGTACCGAGGTACAGTGAAAGGTATTGTTTTGCATACAGTCCAGGTAGATCATCCCATATATGAAAAACCATGGACATACGATAAATAAATATTGTAAATTCATAGACATAGACATCGGGTGAAGCATACAGAGTACAATGCTTTTAAACAATGGGGTTATATTTGCAACCCACCGATCTATAGGAACTATCTGGAGTTTATAGAATTTTGGAAAATTACCACCAATACATCCACTATTTCTAGGGCCACTTCCCTAATACTCTAGGATGTAGATAATCAGGCCCTGGAGATGTATCGGTCTTAAATCTCATCAATTTTCCCAATGCCAATTCTCTACTAACACTGATGCCCTTCAGTTCTTCCCTCTCACTAAAGCCAGTGTTCTTCAACATTTTTGGTACGTTATTTGCGTCCTCCTTTGTGAAGACAGACCAAAGTACATATTTACTTGATCAGCTATTTCTTTGTTCCCCATTATAAATTCCCCTGCTCCTGACTGTAGGGCATTTGTCTTCACCAATCTTTTTCTCTTCACATACCTATAGAAACTTTTACGGTCAGTCTTTATGTTGCCTGCAAGTTTACCCCAATACTCTATATTCTCCTTATTAATTAGTTCATTGGCCCTCCTTTTCTGAATTCTAAACTGCTCCCAATCATCAGGTCTGTTGTTTTCCTTGGCAAGTTGTATGCTTCTTCTTTGGATCTAATACAGCACTCTAGTCTGACTTATGTGGAGGAGGTAGCGATTGAGATTAACTAGAATGTCTGACCAATGGAAACTGGGAGATAGAAATTTTCCAGAAAGATGGTGACAGAATTAAATAGAGCAAGACTAGATGGCATTCACTTGTGTTATCTTGATACCGGCAGTCACTGAAATATGCAGATCTGTACAATGAAGACTTCAAAATATTTTACCTTGGCCTGAATTTTTGCTCCTACAATGGAAAGCGAGAGTTGAGAAATTCACTGCACCAAATAGTGGGATCCTCATTCCTGGGGTATGGGTGTGGGGTGAAGTTAGGCCCATCACTGCTAGACACAGATTAGAAGCGGTCATAGTGGCTGTTGAATGCTCAGGAAGGCTGTTTAAAGACCTGCCTTACTTCTCTGGGTCTTCAACTCGATTGTTTTGTTGGGCCCTCTATCCCTCACTCCCGTGCGCCAACCATGACAACTCAATCCCCCCACACACATCCAATGGTCCCTCATATCTTCCATGACACAGTGATGGCAGTAAATAGGAATGTTGTGGTAGAAGATGAACAGACATAGTTCCTGTTGCTGTGAGGGCAAGTCCCGAAGGCAGTGTTGCCTGCCTGGAGCCAGGATTTGTGAAATCTACTTGGGGCTAAAGAGGACTTTGCTGTTTTCATGATCCACGTGGTTATCAACTACATAGACAGGACTCGGAAAGAATTTTGCTTAGGGATTATGAGCAGCTAGGGGCTAAATTAAAAAGCAGACCCACAAAGATAATAATCTCTGGATTACTACCTGAGCCATGATCGAAATTGTGCAGGCTAAATAAGATTATAGAGTTTAATGGGTGGCTCAAAAATTGGTGCAGAGTAAATGTGTTTGATGCATGAGGCACTGACACCAGTACTGGGGAAGTAGTCTTCAGTGTTGGGGTCAATGTTCTGGTGAATCATATAACTACGCAGTAGAAAAAGCTTTAATGTAAATCATGGGGATGAGGGATCAAGTGAAGGAAGATATGGAAAATTGAAGAGTATGTACAAGTATAACAAAATGGGTAATGATAACCAGAATGTGGCAGAAAGGAACAGGGCACACAAATTTAAGAGTGCACCAGCAGATAAGGTCAGAGTGTGGAGAATGGTAAAAAGACAGAATTAAAAGCTCTGTATCTGAATGCACACAACCTTCACAACACAATTAAAGAATTGATAGAAATAAATAAGAATGACTTGATGGACATTTCAAAGACATGGGGCTGAATTCTCCGATTCTGGGGCCATGTCTCCACGCCGGCGTGGGAACGGTGGCATTTTACACCAGACAAAATGTAAAACGGCCACTGATTCTCTGTTTTGCTGGGGGCTAGCAGGAAGGAAGCGGAGAGCAGATGGCTATAGCTGCCGATGTGGCCCAGAGAATTGCCAGGTCCGGAGCCGCCATGTTGAATTCCCGACGGATAAGACGACACGTGTCCCGCGCCGTTGGTAACTCGGCCGGTCGGGGGCGGAGCATCGGGGGGTGGGCCTCAGGCAATGTCCTGAAGCCGTCACCATGGCACAGCGTACTCGGAGAGCCCCCAATTTGGTCGGAACTTTGATTTTCCGGCCGATCGCCGAAAGCGATTTCGGCATCGGCGACTGAAGAATCCAGATCACGGTTACAAGGTGACCAAGGCTGGAACTTAAATATTTAAAGGTATTTAACATTTCAGGGCTCCAGGGCCGGATGGTTACCTGGTAGAATTCTAAAAGAAGTTCTCAGAGGTGTTGTGCCCACTGCTGATGAGGACCTTTAATGAGGCTGAAGAGAGGGGAATCCTCCACCCAAAGATGTCGCAGGCCTCGATTTCGCTGATCCTTAAACGAGAAAAGGACCCGGAGCAATGTGGGTCATATAGGCCGATCTCACTTTTGAACGTAGATGCCAAGCTACTGGCTAAGATTTTGGCCACTAGGATAAAAGACTGTGTCCTGGGGGTGATGGGGGGGGACCAAACCGGATTTGTTAAGGGTAGAGATACTTTAAGCTATTCCGAGGGACGAGGCAGGGGTGCCCCATCTCCTCATTGCTGTTCGCTCTGGCTATAGAGCCAGTGGCCATGGAGCTCAGAGCATCAAGGAAGTAACAGAGGCTGTTTCTGGGGGGGGGGGGGGGGGGGGGGGGGGCCTGGAGCACCAGGTTTCGCTGTACGCGGACGATCATCTCTTTTACATCTCGGACCCGGTGGGGGGGATGGGGGAGGTTATGCAGATCTTGGGAGCATTTGGCAGGTTCTCGGGGTACAAATTGAACGTGGGAAAAAGTGACTTGTTCGTGATCCAGGCAAGGAGGCAGGAGAGGAGACTGAAGGAGCTGCCACTTAGGATAGTAGAGAGGAGCTTTCACTACCTGGGAATACAGGTGGCTTGGAAATGGGAGGCATTACACAGGCTCAACCTAACCCGACTGGTGGAGCAAATGGAGGGGGACTTTAAAAGATGAGATATGCTGCCGCTATCGCTGGCAGGGTGGGTACACCCCGTGAAAATGACGGTGCTCCCCAGATTTTTGTTTGTCTTCCAGTGCCTCCCC
The DNA here is from genome assembly GCF_902713615.1 of Scyliorhinus canicula. Lineage (NCBI taxonomy): Eukaryota > Metazoa > Chordata > Chondrichthyes > Carcharhiniformes > Scyliorhinidae > Scyliorhinus > Scyliorhinus canicula. Next base: position 150,915,377 of record NC_052148.1, on the reverse strand, counting down.
ATCTTCATCCCTAAGGCCTTTTTCAAGCGGGTAAACAAGATTATTTTGGGCTTTGTATGGGCGAATAAAACCCCGCAGGTGAAGAGAATGTTGTTGGAGCGCAGTCGAGGGGAGGGTGGGCTGGCGCTGCCGAACTTCTGCAACTACTGCTGGGCAGCGAATACAGCGATGATTAGGAAGTCGGTAATAGGTAGGGGGAGGCATGGGAGCGGATGGAGGCGGCGTCATGCAAAGGCACCAGTTTTGAAGCATTGGTAACGACACCTCTGCCGTTCGCGCCAGCCCGGTATTCCACTAGCCCGGTGGTGGTGGCGGCATTGAGGATCTGGGGGCAATGGAGGAGGTGTAAGAAGGTGGAGGGTGCGTCAGTCTGGACCCCGATTTGCAACAACCAAGGTTCGTGTCGGGCAGGATAGATGGCGGGTTCCGATGTTGGCAGAGAGCAGGAATTAGGAGGATGGGAGATCTATTCATAGATGGGAGTTTTCCCAGTCCGAAGGCGCTGGAGGACAAGTTCAAGCTGCCATCGGAGAATGGTTTCAGATATTTACAAGTCTGGGACTTTCTGAGGAAACAGGTGTTGGCTTTCCCGCTGATCCCGCTTCGGGGGGATACAGGATACAGTTGTTTCCAGTACCTGGGTGGGGGAGGGGAAAGTGTCGGATATCTATCAGGAATTGTTGGAGGTGGAGGAGACCCCAGCGGAGGAACTGAAGGGCAAGTGGGAGGAGGAGCTAGGTGGGGAGTGGAAGTTAGAGGCGGGTCTGTGGGCGGACACCCTAAGCAGGGTTAATTCCTCCTCATCATGTGCTAGGTTCAGTCTAATACAGTTTAAGGTGGTACACCGGGCACACATGATGGCGGCGAGGATGAGCAAGTTGTTCGGAGTAGAAGATAGATGTGCGAGGTGTGCGGGAAGCCCAGCAAACCATGTCAACATGTTTTGGGCAGGCTCGAAGCTTGGAGGATTCTGGCAGGGGTTTGCTAAGGCAATGTCCAAAGTGCGAGGTACGCGGGTGGTGCCAAGTCCAGAGATAGCGATCTTTGGAGTATCAGAATTCCCGGGAGTTCAGGGAATGAAAGAGGCCAACGTTTTGGCCTTTGCCTCCCTGGTAGCCCGCTGACGGATCCTGTTAATGTGGAGGGACTCGAAGCGTGTGGAGACTTGAGTCAGTGACATGGCTGGGTTTCTCAAGCTGGAGAAAATAAAGTTTGCCTTGTGGGGGTCAATGCTGGGGTTCTCTTGGAGGTGGCAGCCGTTCGTCGAGTTTCTCAGGGAAAATTAATATGTCAGCAGAAGCAGCATTCTGAAGGGGGGGTGGCAGGTAGGTTCAATATGGTTAAGGGATGTACAGAAGGGGTTGCGTGGGAAATGTCTAGTTTACCATGTTGATGTTTATGTTATTATTGTTTTGTTTGTTATTGTTATAAAAATTTTGCAACTGCTTCAATAAAAATATTTTTAAAAAAAGTTATTTAATATTTCAGAAGCACAGGAAAACAAGAAAAGCTCTGTTATAACATTAGTACAGTCATGCAAGATGACCTCAGTTCATAAGATCGCGATGCAGAATCAGTTTGGGTGGATATAAGAAATAGCAAAGGTACAAAATCACTTGTGGGAGTAGTTTAGAGGCACCCTAACAGGAAGGCAGAGTAATCAGGAAGAAATAATGGGGGGGGGGGCTTATAAGAAAGGCACTGAAATAATCATAGGTGATATTAATTTTCACATAGATTGAATAAATCAGATTTGCAAAAGTAGCATGAAAAGGTAGAGACTGTTCAGGCCAATTTCTTAGAGCAGTATATTTTATTGCCAACCAGGGTGCAGGCTATTTTAGACATAGCAATGTGCAATGAAACAGGGTTAATTGATGACTTTGTAGTAAAGGACACATTGTAGTAAAGGCAACAGCAATCATAATATGATAGAATTTCACAGTCAATTTGAGGGTGAAAATCATATAGAATCATGTAGAAACATATAGAATTTACAGTGCAGAAGGAGGCCATTCGGCCCATCTAGTGTGCACCGGCCCTTGGATAGAGAACCCTACTTAAGCCCACACTCCCACCCTATCCCCACAATCCAGTAACCCCACCTACCCTTTTTGCTTTGGACACTAAGGGCAATTTAGCATGGTCAATCCACCTAAGCTGCACATCTTTGGATGGAAACCGGAGCACCCGGAGGAAACCCACGCAGGCATGGGGAGAACGTGCAGATTCCACACAGAGTGACCCAAGCCGGGATTCAAACCTGGGACCCTGGAGCTGTGAAGCGACAGTGATACCCATTGTGCTACCGTGCCACCTACATGTGGGTAAAAGTCTCCTAAACATAAATAAACAGTATGAAGAAAGAGTTGGCTGAAGTAAACTAGGAAAAGAGATTAAAAGATGAACAAGTAGAGGAGCTGTGGCAGACATTCAAGGAGATATTTCATAACTCCCTATTAAGAAAGAAAGAACCTCTGAAAAAGATGCATTGTCCATGGCTAACTAAAGAAGCAAGGAATAGTATTCAACTGAAAGAAAAAATGTACAATATTCCAAAGTTTAGTACTGGTCAGAAGTTTGGCCAGATTTTAGAAACCATCAGAGAATGACAAAAAAAATAAGGACATCGAAATTAGAGTATAAGAGAAATTAGCTACAAATATAAAAACAAATAGTAAGAGTTTTTACAAGTATTTATGAAGGGAAAGAGAACTAAAGTGAGCATTGGTCCCATAGAGGGAGAGACTGCAGAGTAAATAATGGGAAATAAGGCGATGGTGGAAGTATTAAACAAGTATTTTCGGCAGAATTTTTGACAAAATGGCAAAGTGTCAATCTTGGCATGAAAAAGTGGAAGGGTGGGTTAGTACGTTTGCTGATGACACAAAGGTTGGGGGAGTTTCAGATAGTGTTGAGGGCTGATGCAGGTTACAACAGGACATTGACAGGATGCAGAGCTGGGCTGAGAAGTGGCAGATGGAGTTCAACTTAGATAAATATGAAGTGATTAATTTTGGAAGGTCGAATTTGAATGCTGAATACAGGGTTAAAAGGCAGGATTCTTGGAAGTGTGGAGGAACAGAGGGATTTTGGGGTCCACGTACATAGATCCCTCAAAGTTGCCACCCAGGTTGAGAGGGTTGTTAAGAAGGCATATGGTGTGTTGGCTTTCATTAACAGGCAGATTGAGTTTAAGAGCTGCGAGGTTTTGCTGCAGCTTTATAAAACCCTACTTAGACCAAACTTGGAATATTGTTGTCCAGTACTGGTCGCCTCATTATAGGAAGGATGTGGATGCTTTGGAGAGGGTAAAGAGGAGATTTACCAGGATGCTGCCTGGACTGGAGGGCATGTCTTATGAAGAAAGGTTGAGGGAGCGAGGGCTTTTCTCACTGGAGAGAAGGAAGAGAGGTGACTTACTAGAGGTGTACAAGGTGATGGGAGGCATGGATAGAGTGGATAGCCAGAGACCTTTCCCCAGGGCGGAAATGGCTGTCATGAGGGGACATAATTTTAAGGTGATTGGAGGAAGGTATAGAGGAGATATCAGAGGTAGGTTCTTTTCATCGAGAGTGGTGGGTGGTGGAATGCACTGCCAGCAGAGGTGGTGGAGTCAGAGTCATTAGCGACTTTTGGCATATGGACAGCAGTAAGTTGAAGGGGTGTAGGTTAGGTTGATCTTAGATTAGGATAAATGGTCGGCACAACATTGTGGGCCGAAGGGCCTGTACTGTGCTGTACTGTTCTATGTTCTAAAACAGGTGTGATTTCTACAGTTCCGACGGCACATTGCGCACCACTGAGGTCATCTGAGCACTTTAAAAAGGTGCACAGCAGTTACTGTCATTCAAGCCAGGGGGATGGCAGTGAGGAAGCCATCTTCATGCTTCGTGAAGGGGGTCCTCACCCATAATTGAGGTGGGCCTGTGAGAGAGAAGTGAGGAGCCAGTATATGTTCATCCAGATGACCAATCTTAGATGAATTCTGTGTATCCCAGACTACTGATCTGGTCGTGTACTAATACCATATCCCTTTCCTTGCAGGAACATCAACCAATCACCAGCAGTGACCCACTACTCACTCTCGGCACAACCGTGAAGATGTCGGAAGAGGACAATGAAAAAGCGTCATGCTGTCACCCGCACCATCCACCAGCGCAGAGACACAACTTGGTGGCCAATCTTAGCAGGCAGGCTTCTGGGTCACTATCTGGTAAGCACTACACTGCTTTTGATGCACATCAGGTGGAGTCAGGAACGTCCCAGGGATGGGACAGTCAGAGGTCTGTTGAATCTCAGGACTCAGCTGTATTCTAGTCAGGTGCCATGTCTCTGAACACATTTATTTCTTAGTTGCTTGAGATGTAAAGGCAGAGCCGGGAATAACAGGAGGGGATCAGCAACACTTCTGCGACTAAGACCAAATGCTGGAGTCTCAAAGCCTTCTGTCACAGGAGAGGGTGCCAGCAATGGCATGCAGGCCAATACTGCAAGGGCGTCATCTGCCGTGGAAAGACTAGGGCTTGAGGTCATATCTATGGCAGGAGAACTTCGGCTCACTTCAACTGCCCTTCCATTTTAGCATCCACTGCACTCTGGGGGAGCGAATTCTACAGATTCGCAACCCTTTGAGATCTCCTCAACTCCATTTTAAATTTGCCTCCTCTTCTCTGTTCAACTCAATCTCTATGCAATTGTTTTTTATTCATAACTACAACATTCGAATTGTGACATTCTATACCATCCATCCATCATCTTCTTCATTTTCTCCATTTTACATTCAAGTTCAAAAACTTATTGTGCCTCTCACGACCAAGTTCTAACAGTACATTAGTTTCGCTTTTTAATTCCGCACTTAACCAATTATTCGGATTTACCAGAATCTCCATCTCTTGTTCAAGGCATTGTCCATAATACTTCAGAAATACTTCTGATGCTTGAAGTTCACCACGTTGTGAATGAAGGTCAACCTTTCCCATGTGTACTTTCTCAAGTTTATCCTTTAGACAGTTGAAGTTCTTATTCAAATGTTCCACTTTTCCTGACTGATTTGCGATTCGTCTCATCAATGTTTTGTTCATTGGCAAACTCCTCTTTCATGGGTGAAAGTTGATTTTCTGTGTTATTCATGCTTCCTTTTAGCTGCTTGTTGCCTGCAATAAGTGTAATTTCTTCCACAGTACAGTCAAAAATGTGTTGAGATCAGCATGATCAACTGCCTGTTGCAATACAGTTGCCATCACATTAATATCTCCACAAGCCAAATAATTACCTAGGGTGTGACATCTATTCCTCCAATTAGTAATTTAGGTATAATTACCACAGAAACAATTTCATTTACAAAATTGCTTCTTCAATTAACTTTACACAAATAAAAAGGTTAATTCCTTCCATTAATACCTCTTACCAATATTTTTTCCTTCAGAAAACTTCCTGGAATACAAATGATATCATAGAATATAGAACATAGAACAGTACAGTACAGGCCTTCAGCCGACGATGTTCAGCTGACCATTTATCCTAATCTAAGATCAACCTAACCTAGACCCCTTCAATTTACTGCTGTCTATGTGCCTGTCTAAGAGTCACTTAAATGTCCCTAATGACTCTGACTCCACCATCTCTGCTGGCAGGCATTCCACACACCCACCACTCTCTGTGTAAAGAACCTACCTCTGACATCTCCCCTATACATTCCTCCAATCACCTTAAAATTATGTCCCCTTGTGACACCCTGAGGAAAAGTCTCTGGCTATACACTCTATCCATGCCTTTCATCACCTTTTACACCTCTATCAAGTCACCTCTCTGCCTTCTTTGCTCCAGTGAGAAAGGGCCTAGCTCCCTCAAACGTTCTTCATAAGACGTGCCCTCCAGTCCAGGCAGCATCCTGGTAAATCTCCTCTGTACCCTCTCCACAGCATCCACATCCTTCCGATAATAAGGCGACCAGAACTGGACACATATTCCAAGTGTGGTCTAACTAGAGTTTTATAAAGCTGCAGCAAAACCTCGCAGCTCTTAAACTCAATCCCCTGTTAATGAAAGCCAACACACCATATGCCTCCTAACAACCCTATCAATCTGGGTGGCAACTTTGAGGAATCTATGTATCTGGACCCCAAGATCACTCTATTCCTCCACACTTCCACGAATCCTGCCTTTAACGCTGTTATCAGCATTCAAATTTGACCTTCCAAAACGAATCACTTGACATTTATTAAGGTTGAACTCATCTACCACTTCTCAGCCAGCTCTGCATCCTGTCAATGTCCTGTTGTAACCTGCAACAACCCTCAACACGATCTACAACTCCCACAACCTTTGAGTCATCGGCAAACTTACTAACCCACCCTTCCACTTCCTCATCCAAGTCATTTATAAAAACCACAAAGAGCAGAGGTCCCAGAACATATTCTTCGGGACACTATTTGTCACCGACCTCCAGGCGGAATACTTTCCATCTACTACCATTCGCTGTCTTCTTTCGGCCAGCCAATTTTGTATCCAGACAGCCACATTTCCCTGAATCCCATTCCCCTAACTTTCTGAATGAGTCTACCATGGGGAACCTTATCAAATGCCTTACTGAAATCCATATACATCACATCCATTGCCTGACCTTCATCAATGTGTCTCGTCACATCCTCAAAGAATTCAATGAGGCTTGTGAGGCCTGACCTGCCCCTCACAAAGCCATGCTGACTATCTTTAATCAAACCATGTTTTTCCAAATAATCATAAACCCTATCTCTCATAATCCTTTCCAATATTTTGCTCACCACAGATGTAAGACTGATGGGTCTGTAATTCCCAGGGATTTCCCGATTCCCTGTCTTGAACAGAGGAACAACATTCACCTCCCTCCAATCATCCAGTACTACTCCAGTGGAGAGTGAGGACGCATAGATCCTCGCCAATGGTGCAGCAATCTCCTCCCTCGATTCCCACAGTAACCTTGGGTATATCCCGTCAGGCCCAGGGGACTTATCTACCCTGATGCTTTTCAAAATTTCCAGCACATCCTCCTTCTTAATGTCAAACTGTTTGAGTCTATTAACCTGGTTCGCACTGTTCTCATGAGCAACAAGGTCCCTCTTTCTAGTGAATACTGAAGCAAAATATTCATTTAGAGCCTCCCCCAACGCCTTAGACTCTAGGCACAAGTTCCCTCCACTATCCCTGATCAGTCCTACTCTCACTCTGCTCATCCTCTTATTTCTCACATAAGTGTAGAACGCCTTGGGGTTTTCCCTAATCCTTCCCACCAGGGATTTTTCATGCCCCCTTCTAGCTCTCCTCAGTCCATTTTTGAGTTCCTTCCTAGCTACCTCTAGAGCCAAGTCAGATCCTTGCTTCCTCAACCTTACGTAAGCTTCCTACACCCTCTTGACTAGAAGCTCCATTTCTCTTGCCATCCAAGGCTCCTTCACCTTACCATTCCTTCCTCGTCTCAGTGGGACAAAACTATCCAGTACTCGCAGCAAGTGCTCCTTAAACAACCCCCACATTACTGTTGTGCATTTCCCCAAGAACAATTGTTCCCACTTTATGCTCCTCAGCTCCTGTCTAACAGCATTATAAATTCCCCTCCCCAAATTAAATACCTTCCCATACTGTCTGTTCCTATCCCTCTCCATGACGATGGTAAAGGTCATGGAGTTGTGGTCTCTGTCACCGGAATGCTCTCCCACCGCGACATCTGACACCTGGCCTGGTTCGTTGCCGAGCACCAAGTCCAATATGGCCTCCCCCCTAGTCGGCCTATCTACATATTGGTCAGGAGTCCTTCCTGTACACACCTGACAAAATCTTCTCCATCCAAACCATTTGCACGAAGGAAGTTCCAGTCAATATTATGGAATTTGAAGTCACCCATGACAACAACTGTATTACTACTGCACTTTTCCATGATCTGCTGCCCAATCTGTTCCTCTATCTCTCTGCTGCTATTGGGGGGGGTTGATTGACAACTCCAAATAAAGTGACAGCTCCTTTCTTGTTTCTGACTTCCACCCATACTGACTCAGTAGACAAACCCTCCTCAACTACCTCCTTTTCTGCAGCCTTAGTGCACTCCCTAATTAATAGTGCTACTCCCCCTCCTCTTTTACCTCCCTCCCTATTTTTCTGAAAACATCTAAACCCTGGAACATCTAACAATCATTCCTGCCCCTGTGAAATCCATGTTTCTGTAATGGCCACAACATCAATGGCCACAAGTAGTGATCCATGCTCTAAGTTCATCTCCCTTATTCCTGACACTCCTTGCATTGAACCAGACACACTTTACCCCATTCCACTGAGTGAAACTTTGCCCTATCAACTGTTTATCCTTCCTAACAGACTCGCTGCGTACTATTTCTGCCTGTTCAACAACTACCCTATCCTTTGATCCATAGCTCTGGTTCCCATCCCACTGCCAAACTAGTTTAAACCCTCCCGAAGAGCTGGAGCAAATCTCCCACCCAGGATATTGGTGCCCCTCCAGTTTAGGTGCAATTCATCCTTCATGTACAGGTCCTACCTTCCCCAGAAGATATCCCAATGATCCACAAATCTGAAGCCTTCCCTCCTGCACCAGCCCTGGAGCCATGTGTTCAGCTGCACTCGCTCTCTGTTCCTTGCCTCACTTGCACGTGGCACAGGTAGCAATCCTGAGATCACTACACTGCTTGTCCTGCTCTTTAGCTTCCAACCTAACTCCCTAAAATCACTTTTTAGATCCTCATCCCTTTTCTTAGCTATGTCTTGGTGCCTATGTGCACCACGACTCCTGGTTGCTCCCCCTCCCCCTTAATAATCCTGCAGACACGATCCGAGACATCCCTGGCCCTGGCATCCGGGAGCCAACATACCTTCCGGGAGTCTCGCTCGCGACCACAGAATCTCCTATCCATTCCCCTAATCATTGAGTCTGCTATCACTATTGCTTTCTATTCTCCCCCCTTCCCTTCTGAGCCACAAAGCCAGGCTCAGTGCCAGAGACCTGGCTGCTAGGACCTTCCCCCGGTAGGTCATCACCCCCAACAACATCCAAAATGATATACTTGTTTTAAAGGTAACGGCCATGAGGGATCCCTGCACTGTCTGCCCGTTCGTTTTCCTTCCCCTGACTGGAACCCAGCTACACTTGTCCTGTACCTTGGATATGGCTACCGCACTGTAACTCTTCTCTATCACCCCCTCTGCCTCCCGGATGATCCGAAGTTAATCCAGCTCCCTTTCCCTAACGCGGTCTCTGAGGAGCTGGAGTTGGGTGCACTTCCTGCAGGTGTAGTCAGCAAGGACACCGGTGGTATCCCTCACCATCCACATCCTACAGGAGGAGCATGCAACTGCCCTAGCCTCCATCCCCTCTGATCTGAATTCACAAAGAGATTTAAAGGGTAAAATAAAATATCATCAGCTATCATTGATGATTTATCTGCTCCTGTATCTCTCAAAATATAATCTCTTTACTTATTAGTTAGATGAATAAGGGAAAACTTCTCCCTTTGAAACAAAACATCCAGAACCTCCAAGCCTGACTTCCTTTACCAGTGCTCAAATAATTATGTGAACTACCTTGAGATCTATCCCCCTTTCTCAATGATTCTGAAAGAGCATGTTTCACCTGCAACAAGGCTACAGTTTTAACAACTATTTCTTTTTCAGATGCTTCCTTTTGTACTACAGCAACTGGTCTTCCATTTAATTTCCAACAATCTGCCCTAATATGTCCTACTTTTTTACAATGGAAATACTTAGGCCTCCGAATGTCATCTCCACCCTCAGCACCTCTTTTTGATCTGAAGTAAAATTTCAGAACCATTCCCAGCTGTTCTATCTCTTTCTTGACTACTTTTTTCCTTTCTTCCTTCCCACTTTCTATTCTTCTCATGTTTACAAGGATGGCGGGAAAAGGTTTGGCTCTGTAGATCAAGTTTAATTATTAGCTAACTCTGCTGCCTGTCTAGTCGTTTCAACATTTTGTTCCTCAACATGAGTCCTAATAACCAAATTAAGTGAATCTTTAAATTGTTCTAAAGGGGTCACCTCTCTAAAGACTTCATATGTTCTCTCTATCTTTAATGCCCATATCCATTAAGCATTGAATATCAATTTGTCCGGCTGCTTTCTTGCGTTTCAAAATTTCTGCCTATACACTTCAGGAACCAACTCATTCGCATTAAAGGTAGCTTTCTTTACTACATCATAATCTACAGATATCTCTTCCAACAATAAGGCATATAACTCCCTAGCTCTACCCATCAGTCTGGAATCATAGAATCCCTACAATGCAGAAGAAGGCCCGTCATCCCATTAAGAGGGCACTGACCCTTTGAAAGAGCACCCTACCCAGGCCCAATATCGTGCCCTATCCCCACAACCCCACTCAACCTTTGGCCACTTTATCATGGCCAATCCACCTAACCTGCATATCTTTGGGCTGTGAGAGGAAACCGGAGCATCTGGGGTAAACCCACGCAGACACGGGGAGAATGTGAAAACTCCACAAAGACAGCCACCCGAGGTTGGAATCGAACCTGGGTCTCTGGCCCTCTGAGGCAGCAGTGCTAACCACTGAGTTTCCGTGCCGCCTGGAACTTTGCGAAAGTACAAATTCTTTTAGCAGTTTCATCTGTCTACATAATATAAATAAAGAATGTTTCAACATACGTTTCCTCAAATTTTGGAAGAGATTGTATAAATATTTCTCTACCAGGTCCACTAGTGGTCCACCAGAACTATGTCCTTCCTTAACCTGCTCTAACGTCTGTGCTTTAACTGCCAACATTTTAAATTGAAATTCTCTCTCTTTTCCGTTTCTTTTTCTGCCATTCCTAACTTCTCCATTTCTAATTCCCTTTGAAAAGCTCTCACTTTGTCTCTTTCCTGCATTTCTATTTTTTTTCCTTTCCATTTGTAATGAAATTGTAGCTAATTCGATATCCACAATTTTTGGAGATCTTGGTCTTTCAGACAAACCTTACAATTTTAAATATTTCACTATGTTTTCAATAAACTGATCTTTTCTTACCCCTGCAGATAATCCCAATTCATCTGCCAAATCTGATAACTGACTTTTGGTTACTTACTGTGAACCAGTCAAAGTTACATCTTCCAACTTAACAAAAGTCTTAGCAATTTCCAAATGCCATTTTGGATTCTAACCTATACAATATAACTGACAGTTTGGGGAGGCTGTGGTGTAGTGTCATTGTCACTGAACTAATAATCTAGAGATCCATGGTAATTCTCTGGGGACTCAGGTTCGAATCACAGCAGATGGTGAAATTTGAATTTAATGAAAATCTGGAATTAAAAGTCAAATGATGATCATTAAACCATTGTCGATTATCGTAAAAACCCATCTGGTTCATTAATGCCCTTTAGGGAAGGAAAATTACAGTCCTAACCTGGTCTGGCCTACATGTGACTCCAGATCCACAGCAATGTGGTTGACTATTAAATGCCCTAGGAAGGGCAATAAATGTGATGCTCGTATCCCTTAAGGATTCACAGATGCCACCATTTAACAACAATTTCCAAACCAAGTTTTACTATTCAGCATCCAGTAACTTGCTTTCCATCTTCCAGATTTTCCAACAAATTATTACTAATCAGTATCCAATAACCCTTTCTCCACATTTTGAATTCTCGCAAGAGCTCCCGCTTTTTTTATGATCCTAGTTGACGTTATAACTGGATGGAAAGATCCCAGAATGGAACCCTGGCTCAAAAGACCGTAGGTTTTACTTTTTTTATGTCACGCAGAGGAACTGAGTTATAGGAATTAGTTTTAACAACAAGAAAAAAAAATTAAACATGAAAAAATGGATTATAGGCTTACATTAACACTGCAATGAAGTTACTGTGAAAATTCCCTCGTCACCGCACTCTGGCGCCTGTTTCGGGTACACAGAGGGAGAATACAGAATGTCCAATTCAACTAACAAGCACGTCTTTCGGGACTTGTGGGAGGAACATGGAGCACCCAGATGAAACCCACGCAGACACGGGGAGAACGTGCAAACTCCGAAGACAGTGACCCAAGCGGGAATTGAAACTGGGACCCTGGACATGCCTCTACTCTCCCTTAGGTTAATAATTATGCACAGGTTTTAAGATCAAAATGGATGACACAGTACATTAGAAGTGACAATGGTCTCATTTGCACACAGAAGTCGCTTTTTCAAAAGCACACAGATTGGCTGTGGTCAAATACACACTTCACTCTGAATCCAAGTTAGTGTCTGTGGATTTGCCCTCAGAATCATCCCCCCCCCCCCCCCCCCCCCCCAGATGATTGTCACATAAGAGATTCCAAGCTCCACTCCTGAAAATACATTTTGAGACCTTCTCCCGCAATAATAAGACTTTCCATTAGCAGGGTGCATCCTGAAATCCACTCCAGGTTTTCCAACAGTCTCTTTTGAACAGGCCATGATGTGGAGATGCCGGCGTTGGACTGGGGTGAGCACAGTAAAAAGTCTTACAACACCAGGTTAAAGTCCAACAGGTTTGTTTCAAACACGAGCTTTCGGAGCGCAGCTCCTTCTTCAGGTGACTTGAAGAGTCACCTGAAGAAGGAGCTGCGCTCCAAAAGCTCATGTTTGAAACAAACCTGTTGGACTTTAACCTGGTGTTGTAAGACTTCTCACTGTCTTTTGAACAGAGCTTCTGCTCCCCTTCCAACAGCAAATCTACTCCAGGTTTTACACCAACGACTTTTAGGATTTCTTTATCTTGACTGCTTTTACACACACACATTCTGATGTTAGGCCATCAATTGCTCCACAATTATTTCAATCAATGTCTCACAAACTGTAGTAAGATATCACAAAGCTTAGAACTTCTCCAGATATTTAACTGACTTCTCACTAGGGAGAATACAGAATGTCCAATTCAACTAACAAGCCGTCTAACTAACTGCCAGCTCCTTTACAATTCTGTGACTTGAAGTAAGCAGTACCCTGTTCCATTCCCAGTTCCTCGTTGTCCCTTTAATGCCAGGCTCCCTGGAAACTCCTTTTATTTCTCTAGTTTCCTTACATAGCTATCCTGGCACTGAATCCCTTAACCATTACTCCATCATATAGCTTTTCTACTGGCAAAGCTGAGAGATGTTTCAGCTCAAGATACTTTTCACCAAATGCTGTAGCTTCTAACTGAAACGAAAGAACAAAGGAAAGTTCTGTGCCTTGCAAGGACCTCTAGTTTCCAAGCAACTATATTTACTCTTCACGCTGTAGCCCCCTCTATCATAGGTGGAACTTAACCAATCCCCCCCCCCCCCCCCCCCCCCCCCCCCCACACACACACACACAGTATAGGTCCCTTCTAGACACAGAAACAATAAATTAAACCCATTGAAAACTATACATTATTTCTATTATTTACTAATATAAATAAGCATCCCTTAAAAGTACCCTTTGTTTTCCTAACAATAGCCAGCTCCACTGGCTCCATCCCGATAACGCTCAGATTCCTGCGAGGGATGAGAGAGAGAGAGAGAGAGAGAGAGTGAGTTAGGTTGGTGTCCCTGCTGCTGACTATCATTATCTCTCCATACCCACCGGCCTTCCTGACCTGGAAGCAGCCTGTCCCAGAGATTCACCAGCAGCGATTGCACACTCATAGTTCAAGTGTTCACCCATCACCAGAAAATGTCTATGCCCTTGCCAACTTAGACTTGCCTGTAGCCTTCTGGGTTTCTCCTCCCTTAAGCTCACTATCATTGGGACCTCTTACTGGAGGGTCCTGTGTTCCTTCATCTTGATTGGTCAAGATTAACTGGTCAGTTATGTAGTTCTTGCGGGGGCTGCTGGATCCTCATTGGCAGGTATGAGGGTCTTGGCAGGGAAGCGACTTCCCAGCCTCTTGAGCCATGAATCCTGAGGTTTCATCCCATCCTGTGAATTTGTGACTGTGGGAGCTGACATTGTTAAATGTTAACTATTGGTGGTCAATTAATGTCACAAGCATGAGTCTCAGGAATGTTAGAGAGTACAATTGTTTTCTGCTTCATGGACGTCCAGACTAATAGGCATTCTTCTTACTCAGGCTGCAATATTCAGAGATTGCATTGCTGTCATGCCTCACCATTTAAGCCTCCTGAACAGCTGCTCCACAGGTTGAGCCCCCACCACCACGAATCAGGAACTAGGATGAAAATTAAAGAACAGATCCTCAAGGGTTATAATCTATGGATTACTATCCAAGCCATGTGCAAATTGGCATGGGTGAGAAAATTAGGGAAGTAAACACGCGGCTAAAGGAATGGTCTGGAAAAGAGGGGTTCCATTTCATCCAGCACTGACATCAGTATTGGGACAAGAAGGATCTGTACCGCTGGGACTGTCTCCACCTGAACCGATCTGGGACCAGTGTCCTCATGGAAAGGATAAAATAGAATGGTCATGAGGAATTTAAATGAGTAAATGGGGGTGAGGTGGGGGCGAGGGCGCGGGATGCCCCGGGGAAGTCAATACAGCTCAATAAACAGGTAGCAGGGCAGAGAGTAACAAAATAGTAAGGAACCCAACTTCACGAGCTGCACGTAATGGCAAACTACAAGAAGTATACTGGTTTAATCAGAAGAGAAAAATAATGAAGAGGAGAATAAAGCATCAGTGCTGAGGGACAGGTTAGGGGGTAAAGCCCAAGTAAGAGTTCTATATACTAATGCATGGGGTGTAATTAATAAACTAGATGAGTTGCAGATGCAGATTCAAATTGAAGATTATGTTGTTAGAGCTATTATGGAGTCATAGATGCAGGATGGTCGGGGCTGGGAACTAAATACACTAGGTTATGAAGTTTACAGGAGGGACAAGGAAGATGGCAGGGGGGCTGGAGCAGCCTTACTGATTAGAAATACTATCAACCCAATGGCAAGGGAGGATATAATGAGGAGAAAGCATCCAGTGGAGACCATATAGGTTGAACTGAGGAACAGAAAAGGATCTAAAACTGTAAAGGCTGTTGTGTATAGATCCCCTGGTAGCATTTCTGAGGTGTTAGATTGTATAAATGCAGAAATTAGGCAAGTGTGTAACAAAGGCTGGGTAGCATTAATGGGGGATTTTAACTTACACATATATCAGGAGAGGCAGAAGGGTAGTGAATTTCTGGAATGTGCCGTGGATAGTTTTCTGCAGCAATATGTGCTAGATGTAACAAGGGAACAGGTAATATTAGATTTAGTTATGAGTAATGAGCCAGATGTAATTAGTAGCCTAACTGTGAGTGAACATTTATCACATTGTGATCACAAAATGATAAAATTCAATGCAGCGCTCGAAAGTGAAAAGCGCTGGGCAGCACGGTGGCGCAGTGGTAGCACTGCAGTCACACGGCGCTGAAGTCCCAAGTTCGATCCCGGCTCTGGGTCACTGTCCGGGTGGAGTTTACACATTCTACCCATGTTTGCGTGGGTTTCACCCCCACAACCCAAAGATGTACAAGGTAGGTGGATTGAAGACACTAAATTGCCCCTTAATTGGAAAAGATAATTTGGGTACTCTAAATTTATTTTAAAAAGAAAGTCAAAAGCGCGAATCACCTACGAGAATTTTAGACTGGGGTAAGGCTGACTTTAACGAGATGAGACAGAGACTGTCCACGGTAAACTGGTAAGATCTGTTAATGGGTCAAACAACTGAAGATCAGTGGAGAATAGTTAAAGAAACATTTAGTGAGATACAGAACGCATATATACCTGAGAGGAAAAAGCTCCACTTCACAAAAAACAAACAGCCATGGACAAGTTAAGAGGTTAGGGACAGCATAAAACTAAAGAAAGGGCGAACATTTATTGAACTTTGCGCATTCTGCGAAGGGCTTCTCGTGGCGGTTGAAATATGTCTCCAATGCATAAATGACTTCGGCAAACTGATTTTACCCTCACTGATCCTCAGGATAACTAAAATGTCATCTGCATTGTTGCACATTACGTACAAATGTGTACTGACCTGCACAGAGTCTGGCTTCACTGCGAGACCCAATGCGGTGCATTCAAAAGCGAGCAAATATCTTGTACAATTTTGACCATGTTTCCACTTGATTTGGCCTCCAACTTTTTCAGAACTCTCCAGTAGAGGTACAGATTTTTCCTTCACGATCTTTTTACTGCTTGCCACCATATAATATGGTATTATTGGGTTGGAATAGCTTCAATAAATCACAAAGACTGCTAGCTGAAAATGTTCTAACTTTATTGTAAAATATTTACAGTTTTGAGAACAACCCTTACTTCAGTTTATTTCCATGCCACTTTCTCCAAGACTCTCAGATCACATGAGCATTTGTCACTTCCTTCTGCGACATCACAGACTATTACAGTTCACCCTCCGTGGAACTTAGAGCACCCTACTTGGGCCCATGGCTCCATTCTATTCCCATAACCCCAGCAAAATGTTTGACGCCAAGGGGCAGTTTAGAATGGCCAATCCACTTAACCTGCACATCGTTGGACACTGAGGGGCAATGTAGCATGGCCAATCCACCTAACCTGCACATCTTTGGACTGTGGGAGGACACCGGAGCAACCGGAGAAAATCCATGCAGACACGGGGAGAATGTGCAACTCCACACTGACAGTGACCCAAGGCTGGAATTGAACCCGAGCCCCTGGCACTGTGAGGCACTGTGCCACCATGCTGCCCTATTTAAAGGTTTAATATTTTGAAATTGACAACCTGCCTCTCCTAAGGATATTTCTTGCAAACATCCTAATGTGCTAATGTGAAACATATAAACTGGAATATGTAATTTGGAGCTATCTTCCAAATCCATTTTTCAAAGATTTCACCCACCAGCAACCAAACTCAGCTTTCACCCACGTTAAAATGCCCCCCAATCTTTATTTTTGACATAATTTAATTATGCATCAAGTTATAATTTTTCATATGAAGAACAAGGCAAACTGCTAAAATATACATTAAAGTGGAGATTGATTTGGGTTATGGATCCACAGAATCTCTACAGTGCCGCCAATATCAATACTAATGGTAACTGAGACCAGAGAATCCTTGAAAATGGAGCCTATTTGCTTCAATAACAAAAGGTCACCCTGTTCAATTTACACATGATTCTGAAAATATGAAGAAAGTAAAAATGGTCTTATCTGTCTCAGCCACATGAATTTTGACTGCAAAAAGCAATTTTCTGATTGTCAAAGCTTTAGGCTAAGTTAGTGTCCATGGAGGTGAATGGAATTGGTAGCGAGTGAAGAGAGTTTGCTGTAGAGGCGAAGATGTTGGTTTTGTTATTCACAATATTGTGCTGGAGGAAACTGGTTCATCCAAAACTGGAAGCCATGTAAGCAATGTGACAGGAGAGAGGCTTTGGCAGGGTCAAGAGTGGTGATGGTGTGTCATGTGGAAGCTTGTCTCTAGATAACATCATAAAGAGATATAGATGAGGAACAAGCTGAGGTTAAAGATGACTCCACAGGAGAGAAGTCACTGCTGGAGATGGATAATAATGGAACCAAGAGAGGTCAGTTCCACTGAGCTGGACCTCAGATAAAGTTGTGATCTTGACTTTGTCAAAATAATATATAGCCTAATTTTCAAAATGAATAATTGTTACAATTGTCCTGACTCTACTGACCACGGTTGCAGGTAAATATGTTTTCATTTTGTGGATTTTCTTTATCTGAGTACTTATGGTAGGCTTGGGTTCAATATGCCTTCAAGTGCATCAAGGTTTGTGGGGTCAGTGGGAAACTGTATTTGTAATTATCATTCGAGGTGCATCTCTGGAACTTACCTATCCATACCTGTTCCTGAAAATTTGAGTTCTCCCTGTACAATCAGCAAGATCCCTGCTGTGGGGAAATTTTTAAAGACAGTTTGAAGTCTTCATGAATCCAAGCCACTTTTCTCTCCTGGGCCCCACTCATTAGACATAGGGCTTGCCGCTACTGTGCTGGAGCCTATTCCAAGCACACTGAAACACTAGACATAGTCGCCTGATGTGCTCGATAGTCGCCTGATGTGCTTGATGCTGCAGCAATTGCCTGCCACAATCTCTTTGTGATGGCAATGGTTTTTCTTTTGCCTGCTGGATGCAAGGTATCCCTCCAAACTAAACCCTCCTACACCAGGATCCTTGGTCACAGAACCTGAGTGTGTTTAATCCATTCTGCATTTGTGTGCAATCACCCCAGAAAGCCATGGTATAGTTTGGGGCTTATAGGACTGCTGGAATTCTCCCTCGGAGTATCATATGCCTGCAAAGACAGTATGCTGATGTCATGGCTATGGACAAATCACTTCTGGGTGCCCACAGTTGAAAATGTAACAGATTAAATGGCATGTGGCTGGACATGAAGGATCTGCATGAAGGCCCTGATACCAGCCCCTGAGGTGCCATGCTTATTTTACTTCTTGTACGTCGTGACTGCTGTAGCTGCAAAGATGCTGGCATCTGTATGGCTTGGTACGATTGATCTTTGCAGACAGTGAATGTCAGATGTGTGGACACTACTTACACATTTGCAATATGTAAAGTTTCCTATGGAAGGCTCTAAATGGGCCTTCTATTACAGCAAAAATAACCATAACTTATAATTACATGAAAATGTAATGAAGTTTCCTCCCATGCAGCTAGCTAACCCCGTCACACTAATTTCCTCTCACTGAGTGGCCTCCAGTGTAGCCCTTTATATAGAGCTCAAGTGAAAAGCCTGCCTCCTAAATCAGTTCCACCACTGCCTGCAAAGTGTTTCTGGGATCAGCTGGCCCAACCTCAGCCTGGACCGCCTCTTGGAAATTAAGATCACACCTCCGGAACCACTTTTTCCCAAGGCAGGTGCATGAATTTCATGAACATCCAACCCAAAAAGTCAATTTGAACTGTCCAAACTTACAATATGCAGGAAAATCAACATGTCCAAATTCTTCCTTAAAAATTCTGTTTGCTTTTAGCACCGATGTCTATTATGACAGACATTATTAGACAGCTTAATTTAGGGGGAAGATGGTAATAAAGTGGTAATGTTACTCACCTGTAATCGCGAGGCCCTGGGGACATGGCAGTTGGTGGAAATTAAATTCAATTAATTAATTTTTTAAAACCTATGTAAAGCTAGTCTTACTAATGGTGACCATGAAATGGTTATTGATTATTGTAAAAATCCATCTGGCTCACTGATATCCTTTGGGGAAGGAAATCCATTGTCCTTTACCTTGATTGACCTACATGGGAGTCCAGATTCTTAACTGCCCTCCTCACCTTAGGCGAGGGGTAAGGTTGAAAAGGTGGGCCATCATGAGTAACCTCAGCTGGTTTGGAAATTAAACCCGCACTGTTGGCCTTGCTTTGAATCACAAATCACCTGCTCAGCCAACTGAGCTAAACCAGCCACGGATTCACTACTCAAATGTTGTTAGACAAGCTTGCTCTTTGACTAAATATCGCATGCTATTGTATCATGGTACCATTTGGTAGTGTACAAATTTGAACATCTTAGCAATTTAGTAATTAGATTATCTTAACTGTGTAAATTTAAGTGCCATATCTAAATTGTACAAACTGGGCTCATATTGTCTAAAATAGAAAGTTAGTGTGACTTGAATTCCAGTGCTGCAAATTTGCAGTGACTTCACTGACAGTGCCAAGGCATTTTTAATCACTTTTTCACACTCTACAGAGACTACTTTGGCTTGTAGTAAGACAGCTGACCTGATACCACCATGTATTTGGAGTGTGACTATAGAACAGTGTGTCCTCTGTGACAGAACTGAAGGCCCTTTATAATTAGATCGACCATTTGTCTCCAGTTTTAGTAAGGATCAGAAATTCTTCGAGTCTCCAACAGCATGATGGCAATTGCCCTTTAGCAGATAAAGTGCTGCCAAGTTGCAGTGGATTAGGTAGCACATGCTTTGGCTAAGGTGGACGTGAATAGAAACATGAAACCTCAGAACAGCCAAGTGAAGTGGTAAGGAATGTGGTGGAATGTTTGCATAACAAGACTGTGACCTGCACATTTGTACTTTCCACATCATGTGCCCAGGAGTGAAAGACTGTGGCTAGGAGAGCAGTTAAACACTAAAGTTGACACAACAGCTGTTTCATCCTGATTCAAACACATGAGCAAAGGCACAGTTAAAACAGGATTAAATTAGTTCTGTGCAGTAGAACATGGACAATCTGAACAAATGTGAACAATATGTTGTAAAGAAAAAGATTCTCTGAATTGAACTGTAGAAACAGCCGATTTTGAATCATTTTGTTAATAAAGAGTGCTAGTTTGTATTATTGCAGCAATCTAGTCAGAATAGTCTGTGATACATCCAAATAGAAGTCTTCATTATGACAGTTTTGAGGTGCTTTGACCCACCATACT